>NW_009648242.1:1924444-2018074 GCF_000708025.1 Charadrius vociferus | reverse complement strand
AGGGCTGGTGTTCGTGTGCCCGAGGGGGGTGTGTGTGTGTGTGTGCCTACACGCAGATGCTGTGGGTGTCTGCTTGGGTGTGGGGCTGGGAAGTCCAGGAAAACGAGAGGGTTGGGTGTTGGGAGGACTGGTGTGTGCACCTGAGCTGTGGTGCGCCTGCCCGAGTAAAGGGGCTGAGGACCGTGCTCGCTTTTGTATGTATATGCACAATAAAAGGCTAATGGCATAAGGTGTGTGTGCATATGCGCAAATTGATAGGTACCTGCCGGTGAGTAAAGGGTTGTAGAAAGTGTGTGTGAATGTATAAATATGTCTGGAAGGCTGGAGTATGTTTGGGGGAGTGCTTTTTTTTGTGGATATATGCTCATTGGCATTTGACAGAGAGCTATAAAAAAAACTCAGTGTGAAAGAGAATGTGAGAAGCAGGGACACACATACCCCTGAGTATACCTCTGGACAGTGAGAGCTGTGGGAGGTAATGAGGTGGCAGATGTTTCCTGACAAATCTTAAGCATCAGGGATTCTTAAAGACTGAGCTGTTCTGAAAAAAAATGTGTGAACCAAAGTAGAGTCAGGTCTTCGTCCTCAGTTAAGAGAGGGGAACTTTTAGCTAGCTTTGGCAAGAACTTGCTTTTTGTCTGCTCAGTCTTATGCTGAAAAATGGGTGTGGACTATTGTGAGACCCAAGGCATATAGCAGAGAGGTGGATTTTCTAATTGCCTGTTCTTCCCAGGTGTAAAGAAAAGCATAGGCTTCCAGCTCTAAATAAGCAGGGATTTGGTGTCAATAACAGAGATGTTACGAAGTAGAAAGAATTTACTCAGTATAGGGATATATTACATGGTGACAGATTAGTGGGAAATGTTGAGTAAAGGAGGTTCGTTCTGAATATTTATGAAAGAGTATTATGCTATCTTTCCCCCCTATATTAATGATTGATAGATTATTTTATTTTAATCTATTCAAGGTAGAAGTATGATGAAAATAGAGATGAAGCTGAAGTAGAGGCTGTAGCAAACAGAAAGTGATCATCTTAAGCTTTATCATCTTTCTTGTTCTCTTAACTTCCAGAATACTTTTTGATGTAATAAAAAAGGTTATATACAGTTATCTTTTATTTGATCTATGAACTTTTTAAGATGTGTGTCTCTCAGCTCATTTTGTGAATTGTTATTTTTGCATACTTAGTATAAAAATACATCTTGTACTTTTAAAGGAAAAAGTTAGTAACAGATTTAACTTTTATTTGTGCCAGACAACCACTATAAAGTTTCTCTTATTAGAGCATTATGCAACACAGGCATTCCTATGAAATTCAGTGCTGTTAAGTAAGCAAAACAGGGTTTCTTAGTGCTTTTGCAATATAACGAAGGATTGCACTAGGTATTTTTGGTGTGGAATGGTTGCTCCTTTTAACTTATAGAATATGGAAAAGAATTATTTATCCATTGTAATATTGTTGGAGAATGTCAGTTGTAGTTGCACTCTAGTTTCTGATTTGGTGCTTAAATGCAGGTTGTCCTTATAGCCATAACCTGACGTGTTGAATGGACTGTTGACAGTTAATAACTTTCACTGGGTTTAAAATCTTCTATGTAAGATACAGTGTTACTGATTCTATCTTAGGATTTTGTTTTTAATATAATAACTTATGTTAACAAATAGCAGTTATTCCAGCAAATCCCAAGAACAGCCCCTTTATATATACCGGTTGTGTTTTAGAGTTAGTGATAGATTAGGTTTTACAAGAATAAGTCAGATAATAGCTGAATCTGAACTGAAACAACCCATCCCATTGAGTGCCCATTAAAATAAATATTTATGTTTAAAGGCTACTTCCACAATGAAGAACTCAGCAATGTTTCTACATTTCCTGTAACCAATGTAAATGTTTTGTTTATGTCTAGTTGTTGCATGTTCTAAAGATTTAAGCTTCTGGTCCAAGTTATCGCATGTTCCAAAGATGTAAGCTTCTGGTCTGAATGGGTTTTATATTAGCCACTGAGGAGATAGTGGGAGAATGTCGTCGTCTTGGTGTCACTGCTTGCAGAGTTGTGCTATATGACTTCTAAAGTGTGAGTCATCTTCCTTCTCCTCCCCACACCCCCAGTGTCCTAAGGTGATGAGCTGAAGACTCCATAACTGTTTTTATATACTTTGAAATAAAAGTCTGTAATTTTAAAGTTCTGGACAGTGATAACTCCTGAATTTGAAAGTGAACATTTTTAAGAGATGATGGGTGTCATATAGAAGATGCTCCCTGTCTGTTATTTTGTTTTTTCCTAAGCTTCATCCTGTAATCGTATGTCCCTGATTGTCTGGAGTATGTCTTTGTCCCCTATCCTGTATTTTGAGTCTGTAATTTATGATTTAAATGCCCTTCAGCAAGGGCTTCTCTCCTACTTAATGCAGCAAGAAGTTAGCATCTCCAAACAACAATTTGACAGTATAGTCCTGATAACTTAGACAATACCAGGTAATACAATAATTAAGGAAAGGACCCAGTGATGAAGAAAATACTGTAACATGTGAAGAGCTGAGTTACATTTGCAGGTATAATATACTGACATTTCTTAACTAAGTGCTTTAAGTTTATAAGTCTACAGGAATATAACATTATACAGTTTCTTAATTCAAATTTCAACATGTGTTACCTTGTTGACTTAAACTTGTATCTTTGTATTCGCAGCACAGATACTTACTGCTTGACTTAACTCTGGCTAATAGTGGTATGCTGCATGTAGATTAGACTCTCGAGAGATACTTTCTTTTGGAGTAATCAGTCTTGATTTATGAAATGTTATAGGCAATCATTATTCATCTGACAAAACAAGCTAAGCTCTAGTGGAAAAGAAAACTGCTGAAGATGTACTCCATGTTTACTGATGCTGACTGTCAATAGGACAGTGTATTCATATATATAGATAATATTTGCATATGTTAGCATTTATATACTTTGTGTGTTGACTTAGCTTTTTTTTTACTTGCCCAAGATAAAGCTGTTGATGCAGTGCAACTTCAAGTTTTGATAGGTTGGAAGTTATATGAATGTTATTCTAAACCGTACCATGCTTAAAACTCTTTTTCTAATCTCAAGTCTAATCTTTATGGCTGTATAAGCCTACACCAATATGTATAATGTATATATGTAGTACATAAGAATAATGTATGTATGATATGTATCGATGGTATGTATAAATACCTAAATTAACAAAGAAGTACTCTTACCGGAGTAAGAGGATACGAATTACAGGTTATTTGAGCCTTGCAGCTTTTCTGGTAGAAAATAAAACCCCACCCAAGTAAAACCAGTGGAAAAGAACATAAACCGAAGACAGGATTTAACATAGTGGTTGACTGTTAAGATTTTTCAATAAACCTGAAACGTGGATCTCATTGTCCTTATATGAAAAGCTCTGGATTTTGTGCCAGAGATTGGATGTAATTAAGCTTGTAAGCAAGTAAGTACTGGATCTTTCCTTGTTCCCTGTCAGTGCGTTCCTTTGGCAACTGTGGAGTTTTGATAAAAATAAGTTGTGTTTTGGCTACTTAAAGTAATCTGGATACACTAAGCTCTGAAACTTTCTTAGGGTCAAGCAAAGGAAGCTGGGAGGTCTTTCTAAAGTTTTATTTTATTCATAGCTATTTAGGGTAGCACTATGAGGACGTGACTAATAACCCGAGGCTATGTTAGTATTTGGAGCTCTCTGCCAGATTAAGCTAAGTCTCTATTGCCATACCAGCAAAGTACTCCATATGTGCAGCTCATCATCAAAAGAGCAAGGTATTTAGTATAGCTTGACAAAGACTGATTTTTTTTGATGGCATGCTTTTTTTATCGAGGTAGCAACAATGATCATGTAGGTAAGTTTATACCTCTTAAAGTATGAATCGGTATATAGGATACAAATAGTTTTTGTACCAGCACGTCCTTATGATACTTCAGTCTCAGTCCCTCCTTATAGATATTGCGAATCTTTCAACTACTTGGTTATTTTTGAACAAGCAGTCTTGACCATTTGTGTCCAGAGGTCCACATTCTCTTTCTCTGTTTTCTAGAGGCATAAGTCAGTGTCAACATCAACCCATTCTTTGCTTTTCATTGTTACTCTAGCACACTTTTTTCTGAGGGTCATCTCTCATTGTGGTTCTGGAGTTAGATGATAGTGAATTTTAGTGAACTTCAAACTCTTCCACTCAGAAATTCCTCTGCATTAAGTTGTTTGCCCTCAACCTGTCAGGAAAGAATGACTAAGTTGTCCTCTGGGTTTATAGGGCTTGAAGCATCCTCCAGTGTGCTTAAAAGGTTGGCTGTACTCCTTACCCATCCATCCATGTTAAACAGCTTACTCAGTCATCTTCGTTTCTGGCCGAAGTAATGACCAGAAGTAAATAAGTGAGTGTATTGAACTACCAGGCATAAAAGGGATAAATAAAGGAGGATAAGAAAGGATGACTCTTCCTGCCTTTCCTATGGAAGGTGCTCAAAAGAGATTTGTCCTATTTCAGCTTCTAGCACTGACATGATGTTTTAATGAAGTGAGATGGTGATTTAACAAAGTGGATGATGCCTACTCAGGAATCTAACGAAATTTTTGTGTTCAGAAGAATTGCTAATAAATATGCAGTCACTTACTAAATGTGTAGTCTGAAGCTGAAGAACAAGAAACACTTGAGTGAAATAGACAATTGATATGATTCTCTGAATTACAGATCTTTCAGGTTTAACAGCTACTTTAACATGACAAAGATGATTGTGCTGAAAGGTTCATGAATTATGATTATAAATGGCTCCAATTTTGTATGTTGTATAAGTTTTATGGCAAATAATGTTGCTGTGTTTCATTGAATACCTCACTACAAAAGCCAGCTTTGGAAGAGAAAGGTATGATCTAAATCAATGATTAAAAAGCTTTGTGTGATCAAGTTTTCAAGATTTTAAAATGCTACAGTTGTATGACAATTAGGTAAGCTATCATCCCAGAATATTTGTTGAGTAGTGTGATTATTCCTCTTTCTTCGTTTTGCAACAATAGACATTATTGCCTGTTCCTTGCTAATATCAACTATTTAAAAAAAAAAGTCTCTAGGAAATTGGAGGTATCTTGGTACTGAGGGTAGATACTAGAATAGTTCCAACTAGAAGATGAAGTGGCAGAACTGCATTTTGTTTCCTGGTCAGGGAGACTTTACTTCCTTCTCTTTTAAAATCTAGTTCTTGTTGCAGCAGGTAAGAATCTTTAGTAAGAATGTGTGTGAGGGGAGGGGGAGGACAAAAATATTCCTCTAGTCTCTCTGTTCATAACTTTGTCTAGTAACTTGGTAAATAAAAGCTTTTCAGCTGCTTTCATTTAACAAATTTAGATCTGTAAATTGGTTGAGAGTGGATAATCTAGAGTATATGTACTTGATGGAGTTCCCCAAATAAAAAGCAACTCTAAATAGAAGATGGTCTATAAGTAATTTGCCTGGTTACAGGATAAAGACAGTTAACCAGTCCTCAACTGCTTGCTGTGTCCTTCACTCTGCAGCCTGCCTTCTGCAAATAGGAATATTGCAGGCCTATGTCCCTAACCCTTCAGCTCACACCTGTCACTTCCCCCTTCTGTCTCCTTCCCAATTAAACAAATTTTTGGTCCTTCCTTCCTCTTATATTCAGCTGGATGTGAAGGTGTTGCTTCCCTCCACCTCCCTTCCCTCCAACTGCTCTGAAGTGAATATCTACAAGTTTTAGCATTTACAGTCAGTTTGGTGAAATGATAAGCTATTATGAATGATTTATAATAAGAAGGTACGGGATTATTGCAGGTATGTGTAACAGTACCTGTGTTTCTTATGTCAATGACTTTACAATGCTCTTGACTTGGAAACATAAGCCTCTGTGAAGTGATGATTTACAACTGGTTTCTTTAAATGCTACAGCTGCATTTATGTGCAACAAGGAATGGTTCTGGATGTTCTCTAATTTCCTTGTGAATGCATTCACTGTGTGTTGCTTTTAAGGAGTAGGAGAAGAAAATGTGTACCAAAGAACTCAAGTTCATATTCCTTTATCCAACAGGGTATTTGGGACTGGCTCTATTTTCATGTCTCCTGCCCTAAATATGAAGTGAGGGGTGATGGTAACTTTCCTTGAGCCTTACTGGGAATGTAAATAAGACCTAAGAAAGTTGCTGACCATGCGGTTATCTTGTTGTGTAAGGGTTTGTAAATATTTTTGGTTTCTTAGTTACAGGGGAATAGTTAGTCTTCCTTTTTTTTTCTGAAAATACAGTCATCCTAATAAGTCTTGTTAAGACTGGAAGTCTGCTCCCTTTTCCACCTGGTGAGGGTTGACAATGACCACAAACACTGATTTCCTAAAAGGTAATGCAGTACCTAGTAAACTCGGTGGAAATTACAGGTGATGACAGCATCTGAGTGAGATTCCAACAAACTTCCTTGGTCCAGTTTCAAGCTTTTCATCTGCAATGGCATTTTAAGAGAGAACGAAAGTGCAGTTTTCAGTTTGCTAGGACGGTCCCTCAGATACATTTACGGAGAGACAATATCAAGAGCTTTGCTTCTCTTCCCCAGAGCCTACCTACTTATTGGTCGTTCATTTCAGAATAACTGGCTGCTGAACACGCTGCCATAATCGCAGGTGTCTTCTCACCTGAAATAACTCTAAGTCTTCTGTTCTTGGGCTTCATGTTAAATGGGGAGAAGTTTCTCATTCTGATACAGTTTTGTGAAACCAGTTGATACCTGCGTGAATTCAGTATCCATAACAGCACACCTTCCAAGAGTTTATTTTTAGACTGTGGAAGACATGATGGGATAATACTAATCAATACACCGTTGGTGAAGTTACAGAGTGTTTGGCAATCTTGGAAGCCTGCAGTTGTCATAACATTACATAAGAATCAAGCTTTTTCTTCAACTGCAGATTTGAAATATGTGTTCTCATAGTCCATCACTGGGGTATCGGGTTATCTTTATTCTAGTAATATTGCAAGAGGTACTCACTTTTTCTTGGTAGTTGATGTTTTCTCTCTTGCATCCATCTTAGTAAAGAGAAATGAAAGTTTGGATCAAGAACGTTGTAAGCACTCCGTCCTGATGATCCAAGCTACTCTTTTACTGAGTATTTTGCATGTTGGTATAATCTGAGTGGTATGAAAATTGTGTGATGGACTTAATTGCAGGGAAGGGTGCTGTGTCCAAAAAATAAGTAGCATCTCCACTGCAGCATTTACTGGCAAACAAGGCAAATCATCTTCTGTGTAAGAACAAGTTATCTTTTGAAATGGCGCATTCAGCAGTGCGTTCACTTGCCAGCAGTTTTGTTTTGTGTTTCTCTGAATAATCTTGGAGATGGGCTCAACCACATTATGCTGGAGGAATAAAATGGAAGATCGAAGATATGCACATAATACCTTCTGAGATTGAAGGTCTTCAGAGATCAACACCTGCAAGCAAGGAAATGCTTGCCCTTGCCTTCTAAATACATGCTTAATTCCCATATTAGACTTCTTCTCTCTAACTTTTGTTCTTCATGGTTATTCATATGGTCAAGTGGAACATAGACATTGTGTTTTTTCACTGCCAGTGTTGACAAAGCAGTTTAGACTTGAGAACTTGTTCGGTCTATTGCTGAACTATAGTCTGCTCAGTCCATACATCTAAAATTTATTATCAGCTAACAGCCTACTTGGTGCTCAAGGAAATGGTCCCTCATGGGACAGGATCTTAGTTCTTATAGTTTTGATATAATAGTGTTTTGAGCTGTTAGGAATCTGATTTTGTGGCATTTTTTCAATGAAAGGGTTTTCCCTGGTAGCTATTCCTATATACACTAGAAGAATGAAGTGTTCCTGCCTGACAGGGTTTTCCTGACCAAATTTGTATGTGATTTAGGTTTGCAGGAAAGTAAACTTTTTCCCCCATTTCCTAAGGCTTATTTACCTACAGTCAAAGTGTAGGTCTAGTAGGACTGCCAGGTTCTGTATTGATAGATCCTTTGGTTAATGTCCTTGCTTGTTTGCTTCAACTAGAAAAAAACCCAATGGGAACACCCAAGATGCATTGGTAACAGACAAGGCCTGTTAGGACTGCAGGAGGTGTTCCTCTCCCATACTATCCATGACCATGGCAGGTTAGATCAGCAGTCAGTCCATATTTCTTAATGTTGGTGGAGGAAGTTTGTCAGGTATTTGTAGAGTGGCTACTTGGCACTCTTGCCACTGTTCTGTCACAGTAGCTTCTGAGAGTGGTAAGACACTTAGGAGAACAGTACTGTGATCATTATCCTTTTGCAAAGATTTTTGAGACCCAACTTGGGGCCAGAGGCAAAGGGATGGAGGATCTGAGGAGGGTTGCTTGGAGCCACTCTCAACAAATATGTGCGTATATCCAAGCACTCAGAAGTTACATCTTGAACTACAACTGTTAGTATTAACTGAGTGTAGATTTACCACCCAGCTTCCTTGATGGTCTCCTACAAGAGCCTTTTGTTTACCATAATTTAGAGCAGTTTTAAGTCCTGTGATGTAGTTTTACCTTTTATGCCTGTATGAAAGGGGAAAGGTTGAGTTTTCTCTCAAAGCACTGCTAAATGAAAAAGCTTAACCTATATTTGTGCTATGGGTATGCACACAATATTGACGTTGAACTCAAAAGACTGTGGTTGTTGTCCAGCAACCATTCTTTTTCACCATCCTTTCACAGTATGTTTTCTTTGAGCTGCTAAGTATTTTTAAGTTAACTAATTGGGTAATATTTCTGCTTAAATGACTGATGTGTGTCAAGCTGCAATAATACTGGCTCACCTCATAAACAATAAGTATCCTGCTGTTGTAAAGAAGCTGTATTATTTTCTTCTTTTGAGGGGGAACTGCATCAAAACCTCTGAATTAATGACAGTTTCATGGGATTATGTTGACCAAGAAAATGTGCCCCAATTTGCTCAGTTCTGGGATGATGTATACACATTGTAGTTGACTTAAAAAAAAAAAAAAAAAAATTCCCTTTTGTTGCATTCTTATGTAGCTTCATTGATGGTTCCTGCTCTTTTCTTTGAAGGTAATGATCATGGCTGGCATACTTAAGGGAAATGTTTGTATGCCGCACATTTTCATGATCTCTTTTCTGTGCTTAGTAATTTAGTAGTGACTACCTATCTCTATGAAGTTCTGTGCTAAGGAATTAGAAGCAAGGGTTTAGATGTGTTAGAATTTCTTGTTAAAGTTGGGGTGGTTTTATTTTTGCCTTTGAAACTAATTGGATAGAATACTGTATTACAGATCCTAGATAGATAAATTGGAGTCTTTAATCTGTTTTCCCATTTGATGTTACTTGATGCTGTCTCTTGTAAAAATAAAAATAATTAAAAAACAAAACAAAACCCACACCAAAAAAATCCCACAAACAAGCCCACAGTTCTTGACTTTTTCCTGGTTCAGTCTTTGTTTCAGAGAATACTTCATTCTTCAGGAGTAGTTACAATACCTAGGAAGAAATTGCAATTAACATTGTTTACAGAAACCATTAAAAGAACGATGGACTTCTTGTAATAATATATCTGAATCAAGAATTGTGCCTCAATCCTTTTTATAATTTTTGGTCATAGTAGAATGACTCCTTTATGATAGACTGCTGAAAGGGGGAAAGTGCTGGTGTTGTCACATTGATTCCTTTTAAGATGGAAATCGGTATTACTTTTCTCTTACTGTTGATTGTATGCAATGTTTTAAAGTTTCTTACTTATAAATTATTGTCTCAGAAATATTAACCCTTTATTTGACTGCTTTCTTTCAGAGATGTGGTACTGGGTTTTCCTCTGGGCTCTCTTCTCCTCTCTCTTTGTCCATGGTGCTGTGGGAGTATTAATGTTTGTGATGCTGCAGAGGCATAGGCAGGGGAGGCTTATCTCTGTCATTGTGGTCAGCATTGGATTTCTGGGGTCTATAACTGGAGCAATGATAACCAGTAAGTCTGTCTTTTGTTGTTTGTTTCGTTTTTTCTTTCTTCCTTATTTTACATCTAACTTCCAAAAAGAAAAAAACCCACCTCTTTCTTAGTGATTTGTTAATTGTTTGTTAAGGATTTTGCCTTAGTTATATAGCTATCCTAATGATAATGACAGCTGAGTTGCTCTTCTATTGTGTAAAGATAAAACTACTATAAATTGTTAGAAGAGTGCAAAAATCATCCTACTCTTTCATTTTGGAAACGTTGGGTACCAAGCTATTTGAAAGGTGTATGTATGCTCAGCAGGTAATATCTTTAAGGAATCAGGAAGAGCAATCCTGTCCTACCATACTTGTTGCAGACTTTTTGTCAAAGGTTTCTGATCAAGATCACTGCTTAGTACTCATAAAGCCATGAGTTTCTCTTGGAAATGAGGTCCCGATTCCATTGGTGGCAAGGCTGAATTCCTGCTCATTTCTTTGGGCCTGCTGGAGGTTTTTAAATTGCACCTGAAGATGATGTTGCTCTTTTAAAAGATCATAAAGGTGCAATGTGGGTAGTGATTTATAGCTAAGAAAATCATTTGTTTGGAGAAGTTACACTTGTTTCGTGGACTTGAAAGAACTTTCCAGTCTTGGCTTGGCCAGAATGTTCCTTTCTATTTTATTTGGGGTAGGGAGGAAAAAGGGAGGATGGCCATTAAACACTCCCACCACCCCACCACCACCACCCCCCACATGCTTCTCCCCGCCAAAAGCTATGCTGTTCTAGGTAAAATGCTCTTTGGCAAGGACATCTGTTAATTTCTTATCATGTTAGTCTAATGCCTAGCACTCAAGATACGTGCAGACATTTGTTTTTATTTCTTGATGTTGTATCCAGATAGAAGACACTAACCATTTTTCTGTCAAAGCAGCATGCTGAAAGGTTTACAGAGCTATAGTTAAAACCTGTGTCATTAAAACATTGCAGAAAGCAGAAGCATTTTATGTAATAAAGTGCAGAAGTGTTACACCTGACCAAATATGGCAAACAAGTGATGTTGCCAAGATAATTTTGAGGAAATGCTGCTTAGCTGTTTTCATCTACAGTTATTGGTATCAGATGCTGGTTTTCCATGTTTCCTAAGAAATTCCATTTTCTGTGTCACTACTGAAATATACGCCGACAGATCAGTAGGACACTTTATTCAGTTTTTGGCTTTATCATATCCAGCTACTTTTATCTAGCTCATAAATAAGCTACAGTAGCTTTCCCAAGGAAATAGGAACACGGTGAGTTTCCTGTCGGGGGGACGGGTGTGAAATAGTGAATATTATTTTCACAGGAAAGGAGCTTGTGCTTCATTGTCTGAAACAACAGGTAAGGAGTTATCAACATTAAAATCAATGGATTGAGTGGGGCCTATGTTAACCTGAGCAGTAGTTTCTGCCCAAAGATCTTCAGTGTTATTGACAAGACGGTCTAACTTGAAAGGCCTTTGAGGATAAGGAACTGTACATCTAGTGACCTCTTAAACTGTAGACAAGCCTTGCTGCCTTTCATTCCCGTTTTTCTGTGTACTGCCCAGATTATCAGAATAGTGGTATCATTTCAGCTTTGGACACATTCATGGATGATTTGTGACAGATTGTTCCTTATTGCTACTGAAAGTCCTTCTTGCCTGTTGGTTTTCAAGGTTAAATAAAAATGCAAATTTCATGAAAAGTTTCATTAAGACTTTCATCAAATTGTTGTTTTAACTGCTCTCAAGTCTAGAATGTCCATCATTTAACAACAGTATAGTTCAGTATAACTCTTTTTTTTTCTTTTGCTAAGGTGGGGTGGAACCAGCTGTGTGCCTTGCATTAGATGTTATACTGATTTCTGTCCTATGATTAAAATGGCAGTAGCTCTGTTACAAGGTCCATCATGTATGACCATTTCTGAAAAAGTGAAGATAGGAAATGTGATGCTGGAATATCCAAGCAGAGACTTTTACAGTATTCTGTGGTCGGGAAGGTTCAGGTTTAATGTTTCTCAAATGAAAGTACTTTGTCTTTTATCTATGCATAAAAAGAGGAGCAACACAGTTGTATCTTTAGCATCCAATTTTACAGGTGAAAACATTTAATAAGTAAGCAGTACTGTGTTTGTGTAAATTCAGTAGAGAATTTCTGCAAGCTTAGACTATAGAGTCCTTGTGTGGTTCCCAAAAGTTTTGCACAAAGCATTGCAACTTGGATAGCCAAATACTTTTACCTTCAGGTATTTTACTTTCTGAGCAGAAGTGTGGTGTTTGATACTGAAAGAAACTCTGAAGGGGCCTTCTGAAGACAAATTATGGGGACAAAATATTAAAGAGAGGATATTTGATAGCTATTGTGCTGCAAACTAGGGTGCAAGTTGAAGTATTTAGTTGTTTGGATATGCCTGGTCCAGTGCTTAAGAAATTGAAATAGCAAATGGACTTCCATTTTGTATTTCCAGTTCTCTGCATCATTTGTGTAGGTGAATGAATGCAGTATAGATTATTAAATAATACAAGTTTAATTTTGCTCAGGTAGATTTTTCAAGCTTTCTGGCCTGCTGGGATCTGTTTACCAGCATATAGAAGAGCAAGAAACCCTTCAGTTTCTAGGCTTTGAAAAATCATGGAACTTAATGGTTATAAAAAAAGGTACCAAAAAATGTATGAAATAGCACTGGGTAGTGTCAAAACCAAAAACAACCTACCCAAAAACTCCACCAAAAAATCAAACACCTCCCAAAAATCCCCAAATGAAAAGCAGGTAAGTGTCAGGCAAGGATTTTAGCTGTATTTCATCCAGAAGGGTCTGTTCTTCCTCCTTTCCCCAAGCACACTCCTGTTTGGTGACATATTCTTATTTTCCTCATTGGGAGCATATTGTAGTATACTTTGGCTTTGTGCCAATTGTGCTGGGTTATGCATTACAGGCTGTATTGCACACTGTTATTTGAGTATAAATACATAATTATCAAACCACCAAATTTTTATGGTTTTATTATTGATATTTTCCAGAATATCTCAGTGTTTTGTGAAGAAGCCAAAAATTTCTGTTATTGATTAACAGCATTGTATTCTGGTATCTCAATTTGGCTGATTTGAATTCACTTTGAGAGTTCAATCACCAAAATAATTTTAGTGTCAGTACTGGGCTCAGTTTAAAGGATCTCTTTCATATTTCGAGAGCAGATAGTCAAGGAACAAAGGGAAAAGCTTATGCAAGATATCTGAGTGAAATACCATAAGGCTAGCCTTCTGGTGAGATATTTCTGACAAAATATATTGTACAGGGTATGTTGTTTTTAAAAAAAAAAACAAACAACAATAATAAAAACCCAACAAAACAAACCCTTCCAAACTTACCTAAAAGTGTGATCAATAATGTTTGTAAATACTGTTATGGTCACAATTATTAGCGAATTCTACTCTTTCTAAAATTTTTGTAGAGACGAGGTGTTACTTTTTTAAGATGTCAGACAATTCAGATACAGATTGTACTTTCAGAAAATCTGTTGGGACTTAATGTGTTTCTGTGTCACTAATGGGTTTTTGATCACTTCAGCAGACTATTCCTGTTAGTGACTGCAAAAACAAGAAAATTCCAATTTTTTTTAACTCTTGCCTGTTATTTAAAAAATTGTGGTGGCTTTTCAGTTTTCTTTGAGCCTGAAAAAGCCTCTGTGATCTCTGAAAGCATTTAATTATGATTAGATAGCATCTAAAGGTCTATAATTAAATTATGTGTTTTGGTCTTCAGGAATAATGTTCATTCTGAAATAAAGGACAATAAACTTAATGTTTGTTCTTCAGTCAAGGAAAGCAAGCGCTGTACAGAAAACACCAGTTCAGAAAATACTAAATAAAAGCTTCATTCTAAGTCAACTCTTTAGGTTTGGATTGAGTAAATTTTTTATGTATGGACACAGCTATATACAAGCCTGTATTTCCTTTTTTGAATGAACATTTTAGTATCCTTAAAAGGCTCAGTAGTTGTTTGAGCACCAAATGTTATTTGTCATTAACATGTTGTTGTTTTTTTTTTTTTGACTGATTGATATGAAGACTTGTCTTTTTCTGAGGCGCTTGCTCCAAGATGTAACAGCTATACACTTGCTCTCTGACTTTTGTTCTCCAAATGCATGTGACAAATTCAGTATGTGAAAGACAGTAGAAGGGAGTTAGTATCACCTGGCTTTTTCTACAGTGCAGTATTTTGTTTCTGGTTTATGCTGGCCATTTGATGTTATACTTGAAATGGGAATTTTCACAGAACTGCACAAGAAAAACGATCTCTTAATTTTTAATGTGTTGTTATTCAAAATCTAATCATTGGTTAAAAATTTCCTCTCATATGCCTTCATGGATAACAATGTGATACTTTGATCTTTTTCGTGTTTTGCTTGATTTGCTAAACAATTGATAACAATTTATTAACTTAAGACAAAACTAAACTGACATAATATGACCAGGTTATTCAACTGAAATATTCAATGAAGCTGATAAACATGTGTTTACAGTTATTTTATAGACACTAGGAGTTTTACTGTTGTTGTCTTCTCCCTGACTATACGAGCAATATTAAACCACACTTAGAACTTGGTCAATTTTTAGAGGATTTTTTTTGATACATTTTCAAATTAGCAGAAGGCAAAAACAAAAAAAGATTGAAGATGTCTACAGGGAAACAGCATGATTCAATTTTCTTAAATCAAACTGGTGTTGGAAAAGCTAATCTGGTTCAGTTGGGAAGGACTGAAATAACTAGAAACATACAAGCAAAGCTAATAATTCTGTAATGCCATGAAGTAATACAGTGTTTGGTAATATTCTATAAATAGCTCATGCATAGACACAGTAAATCATTTGTCATGTATTTCAACCTTGGCTTTTTCTGTGATTTGATCATTGTTTTTCTTGTGATTCTTAGGTGCTGCAGTAGCTGGAATTTACAGAGTAGCAGGAAAGAATATGGCTCCCTTAGAAGCTCTTGTCTTTGGTGTTGGACAGACAGTACTGACATTAATTATCTCATTTTCAAGAATTCTTGCAACGCTTTGAGACTTTTGTAGAAGGGGGAAGAAATCAACTAAAGAAATCTTTAATCTGAAGAGAAGCTTCCTGAAAGTGGATTCATCAACTGAAGAACTTGAATTCTAGCGCAAGAGAAAGGAAGCTATGTGGAACCTGCACTACAACTCCAGAGGTTCAGTCAAATGAACAGACTGTCCTCTAGTGTCTGAATTGTTGTACTTCTGCACTGCGCCTTATGTGCCTCAGTCACAGGCAAGGTGCAATCCATGCGTGCGAAGTTGAGATAAAGCACCTTGAATAGCTGCGAGTCAGGTTAATGCTTGGTGATGGGATTGTTGTTCTTAACAGTGTTGTAATAAAATAAAGGGACGCTCCTGAAAATTGCTGCATGTGCCAAACTCGGAGTTTAATTCTAAACTGTTGGTTGGGTGAGCTTTGAAATTGTAATTATAGAAGAATGCTGTGAACATACATTCTACTTGAATTCAGGTAAAACGGCGAGAGAACGGACTTCTGTGTTAGCAGAATCTCTTTGAATGCTGAATATTCTTATTCAGCATCCAAAGCAACTGTTAGGTCTGTTTTGAAATGTAG
Organism: Charadrius vociferus; assembly: GCF_000708025.1. Classification (NCBI taxonomy): domain Eukaryota; kingdom Metazoa; phylum Chordata; class Aves; order Charadriiformes; family Charadriidae; genus Charadrius; species Charadrius vociferus. The sequence goes on along the minus strand of NW_009648242.1, from coordinate 2,002,491 downwards.
AATAATATTGATGGGGTTTAAGAACCACAACTTTAGCAACCCTGATGTAATTAGCATTATGTGTAAAATGGCTCATGGCAGTTTTCTGAAGCTCAGAACATAATTTCTTCATGGTTTTAGCTTGTCAGAACTCAGTAGTTTATGGAGACTGTATGAGGGTTACTAAATACAATCTGTTGTGTATGCACAAACAAATCTTAAATTGATGCTTCTCTTGAAATTATTTTGTCTTAAACACAGAGATAGTTACCAGCCCTTCTGAACACCTCAGAAAGGTTACTTTTTGCATATAAACTCTCTGTGTTTAAGCACTGATAGGACTCTTAACCCTACACGTATTCTTTAAAGAACACACAAATATAGCAGACTTTAAGAGAATATACCTATGAGAAAAATAGAAAGGGATTTAAAAAAATGATATATTGGTTTTCTAACAAACAAAAATGTTGAGTTGAATAAAATAGTTACTATACTCCAAAAGTTTGGAAGTGGGGCAGCATTAATGTGTTTACTACCTTGTTTCTGAACACTTTGTATCTTTGGAAAGATTAAGATACCTGGAACTTTCAAATACTTAGCTTTCAGTAGAGTTTGTGCTTTTCTAGTTTAAAAGGGACAGTAGTGTTGTGCATGTGAAATGTCTTAAGTGTGAATGTTTTGGAGTGAACAGAAATTTTAAGTCTAAGTACTAATTTTTTATGAAATGCATAATTTAAAGGACACAAAGTTCTGTAGGAGGAATAAGGGATCTCTTGCACCTTTCCTCAACTGGATGCTTTTCAGCAATCAGCTTTTAATGCTGACAGGAAAAATAAATTGCTCAAAGGTTTCGCTCTTAAGATGTCAGAAAGACTTTCAGAACTACTGAAACCACTGGCACCCGCTGCGCAGATAAAAGGGTATGGTTAAAATATAACTTACAATCCAGCCGTATTGCTTAGTGCTTCAAAATATTATAATGAATTAACCTGTCTGCCTTTACTTTACTCCACAAACTGTTTTTTATAAAGTGCTAAGGATGCTAGTGTGGTTTTTTTCTTTCAAAGTATTTAAGTTGTGTTTGGAAAATGTACAAAGTTATGGACTTTGCAGGGAACAAAGTAAAATATAGGTTTATAAACCTTTCAGTGTTATATTTTGGCTTTGAACTGCTTTAAAATGTGGCTGAATACATATATTCTCACTGTTTTGAATGTCTTCAAAAGCTTATTTATTTTTCATGGTTTGGGGTTTTTGTCTTGTTTTTTACTTTCTGCTGATACTTCTTGACGTAACAATCATTGCACTTTAGTAGACAATGGAATTATTACATCTGTAAAAGGCAATTTAAACTTCTCCCCATTTTCTTAAATTATGAGAAAACTGGTTTCAGGTATTTCAGTCAAATTGAATAATAAAATAATTGAAGATATTTCTCCTAATGTGCCTTGTTACATATATTTTTAGGGGAGAGGATTTAAAAAAAAATAAATTACCATATCTTCATTCTTGTTCTGCTTTTGCTATTTCTAATTAATTTGGCTATTTGATATAATGTCTTACTCAACAGGGATTAAAAAAAATTATGTTTGACAGCCTGGAAATGCTTGTCTGGATCAAACCCAATGGTTTCATGAAGCACTGTGTTCTGTAATTTAGATTGTCTCATGACTTTGCCTCACACTTAGTCCTTGCCACTTTCCAGATTTCCTTGAACATCTCTATTTATTGTATGAGGCTATTGTGCTACCACTGATCAATGGCTATAACAGACTACTGCTAACTTATGAATGCATATACAAAATTTTTATTTATGAACTTCATTCTTAATTTTAATTTTAGTACCAATGAAATTGTTGCCATTGTAACTTTCCTCCTTTGACAAGGAGATATCTTTGCAGATGTAAAGTTACTTTCCTCCAAATATTTTTTTTTTTCATTGCATAGATCATTGTAATCACTTTTAAAACATTGTTAGGTGCTTAGTTGTCTCTGCTTTATATGGCATTATTGCCTGGCAACAATGAATAGGCAGGTAGTATAATGCCAAAGTGGCTTAACAGAGACAAAGTTATGTATTTGATAGAAAATTGTTTTTAACTATTTGTTGTGAGGGATATATAAGGACAAATAGTTTGTCTATGAAGTAGTCTTTTATCATAGCATGAACTTACTGTGTAACTCCAGCAGTGAAAGGAAGTGTAAGTGGCCTTATGTCTGTGAAACTTTGAAGTTTCATTCCACATCCTTAGGAACAGCATTGTTAAACATAGGGTGCTCTAATCAGAGTGCAGTGTATGCATATATATGTGTGTGTGTATATATGTATGAGTGAAGTTTTTGGATGTGTTCTATACCTTACACACAGTAACAATTGAAATAACTTGTTGAAGAAAGACAAAATTATTTCAGATAACTTTTTTTTTCCCCCTTTTCCTGTTGGACTACAAAGATATCTTTTGTGTGAATAGCCCTGATGGTATTTTGGTTCCCTTTGGACAATGCAGTCTTGTGCAGATGTCCACACAGGATCTTTTAGCATTATCTTCAAATAGCTCTGCCTGTCTCTGCATTGTGTCACTAGGCACATTCTGTGCATTGTGAATGATTAATTTCTAGTAAAGAACAAATAATACATCAACACAATTTAATCTTTGGATTATATTTCCAAATAATTGTCTTTCACAAACTCAGAATTACCCAGGAAGTGAAACTAGTCTGTGTACCATGACTAGCGATATAATTTGAAGTTTAGTGTTGGCAGTTTTCTTTTTTTTTTTTTTAAAGAAACCAATAATTTAACCAGATTTAAACATTCACCATGGACCAAAGAGTAGTCCTGATTTTGTGTAATGTAGCTTTCTATTTTTGAAGTACACAGTTTTTATTGCTCTAAAGGAATTAGTATTCGTCTTTGACATATTGCACATTGATATTTGTTCTGGTTACAATTTCTATTTTAATTCTGTTGATGGGAAGGCATATATAATGTCATTTGAGTGGAAGCTGTAATGGAGTCTAAGCCCTAATAACTATAAGAACTGTTTTAATTGTTCTGTTTTAATTTATGTATTTCATGCACTAAGCATGTTCTAATAATGCCTCACTAAATCAGAATATTATATCACGAGCATATTAAGCTGCATGGTTTTGTACATAGCCATTCAACATCATGCAGTTATAATTCCACACAAGTGATTTTCTTCAGACACAGTATTCCTAGGTGTAATGAAGTAAGGGGAGAGGAAAAAAAAAAAAAGTACGTGACTAGTAAGGCTTAGGAAAAAAAATGTAAATATGAGATTTTTTCGGTTACTCTTCTGTTTCTGTAAATACGCTTTTTTTTGTCATATGTGTTATTTCTGTTAAGGGGAAAAATGTGGAGATTGGTTATTAGGATGAAAACTGCAACCTAATCTAATTCCAAGCAATTTGAGATAAAATGAAATTCTGAATTTTGTTCATAAATTGTAATGGAGTGATACATCTATATAAGTGCTAGAACATAACTCTTAGAGTGCTACCAGAATTAAACACGCAACTGCATCAACATATTGACAAAATACCTTTTGAATTATTTCTTTTTTTTTTTTTTTTTTCCAAACCTCTAGATTGGGAGCAGCTCAAGCTGAAAAGGCTGTTTAAATCGTCAGCTGTTGCTTCCAAAGACATAAGTGTTGTTTGTGTACAGGTGAATTTAACACAGCTGAAAACGCAGTATTGGGTTAAAAGTCAGATTTTTGGTCACACCTTCGCCATACCACCACAACCTTTTAAGGTCAGTGGGAAAAGTATTCTGTACTCTGTTACAGCAATGAAATCTTCAGCTGGGCTGCACTAGTTTGTGTACTTAACTGCACATCCTTTGGTGAAAATGAAGTTGTCGTAGAAGGTAGGCTTTAACCTGAGTACATACCATTTGATATCCTGTAAGTGAGAAAGATTGTGTCCTGACAGTGTGCTGTTTCCCATACTTGTGCCTAGAGGTATACTTGAAATCAGTTTCTGCATTAAGTTTAAACTTAATCACAAAGATATCTCAAAGTCTGCAACGACATGTTACTGCTTAGGGCATTCTTCCAGTATAGCAGGTGTAAAAACAATTATACTCTAAAGTAATGATCTAAAGAAGGACTTTCTTTCAGGAATACACACTTTTTCCAGTTCTAATTGTTTGTCTTGTAGTTACTGAATGCTTTAAGAAGTCACTGCATGAATACTAGTAAGATCTGCCAGTTGTTAAAGGGAATGGATAGTATGTCCTTTTGTGCTGCTTCTGTGAATTGAAAAAACCCCACCCTATAAGGCAAAGTAAACACTGAAAAGATATTTTTCAATAAAGTAAATAATACTTGATTGATACAAATGACATTCCTTCTGGTTTGAGATCTAACTTTAGTTCAGGTATTTAATATCACCATTGTAAAATCTGTTTATGGACTATGCATCAATATGAAGTATATTGATGAGGCCACCAGAGCTAAAAATCTAAAACTTCTTAAAATTACTTGGCTGGAGGCTTTTACTTGTGTGAAATGTACCTAACTTTTATACAGATAATGAAGTTTTGAAAGTCCTTAGTATTTGGGGGGTTTAGAGGATAATCGGGTATTTATGTAACTAAATTTTTGACTGTGGCAATATACAGAATGGCATATAATTTTTCAGAACTGCTTACAGAAACCACTAAAGATATATACCTATTTTACAGTTAGAAAAAGGCTACAGTGTTTGACATCTATATTGATAACTATAACAGTTGTACTATAAGCTTTACATATACTATCAAATATTATAACCATTTGGATTTGGCTGAGCAAATAAGGAGGAGAGGAAAAAGGAAATTTGAAAATCTTTAAAAAAGAAAAAGGCAAAAAAAGTATCCATTAGTCCACTGACAAAATTGTGCCCCTCCAATACTCTTTTCCAGCAAGCATGACTTAAACAATAGATCATACAAAATGCAGCATAATATCTCTCCATAAAGTATCTTGTGGATAAGAACGCATTCTGTAAATCTGTATTAGAAACAAATGTTCACATTTTCACTCAGTGGAGTTACCTGAGCTAAAGGATCATGACCTAAACATTGTTATAAAGCTCAAAGATAGCAAGAACAGTGGTGGTGAAGAGCGATTTTAACATATCATTGATTTATGGTTTGTACAGGACTATACTACACTGCAAAAAAAAGTCTTCACTTTGAGTTGTGAATGTACTGCATGTTCATGTAACGGTTTAGCTCCAATTAAAAAAAATAGTACTTTAGTGGGTGACATTTAAGCTGTAAATATTGTATACTATAATCTTTCGGGTTTTAAGCAACTTTTTTATTTCCCTATTTGTGTACAGTTCTCTATGTACATATAAAAAAAACCCCACAACGTTTGGAAAAACTTTTTGTAGTTAACTTTTGTGTTTTAATTGCAGTAATGATCTAAACATGTCCATTTGGCTGTTTAGTTCTGTTTTCACTGTGTGTTTCAGGTTCTTTGAAAAAACAGCAATAACAGTTGGACAATTATTTAAAGTAAAACTTTTTACTGCACAATTTCCACTTCCATGCTTTAGAATGGAGGCACAGTGGACCACTTGTCCAATTGTAACATTTCAAGAGCCTTTAAGTAGTTTTTATCTCTTTTTTTGTGTGTGATAGGAAATGTTTCGTAGTAGCTTATATATAGAATTTACAAGTCAAACGCAATTTCTCATGCTCATTTATGTGATTAAAAGTTTCTGTTAAAATGTTTCCATAACCTTCCCATAGTTTATTGCATGTGCTTATAAATAAGTAGCCAAAAAGCTCTGTATGAAATACTCTCATAACAAGTTTTACATCTTGTGAACCTGATTGAAATGTACAAATGTACACATAAAATAAAGGTAAAATTAATACTCAAGTGATGCACTTTCTTCTAGACTGTAGTGGTGTGTTTCTGCAAGCATCTTATTTCTGCTTTATAGATAGAAAAAAAAAAACCACCCCCAAAAACAACTCAGTAGGACCTATGTTGGCACAAGACTAAAACGTGTTGTGGGTGAGACTTTCATTTCTCCACTTTTTGCACACGTTATTTTAATACTTATGGCCCCTGTTTCTGATAGTTAAATTCTAGCATGGAGGGGGGGCGGGGGGGGAGAAGCCTGAGCAAGTGAAACATATGTAAGTGGCTAGTTACAAAAGAAACTGAGGCACCTGCTTTTGTGGTTATAATAAAGATTTGTTTATGCAACTGGGTATGCATAGTTTAGAAAACAAATTGGTTGCAGAAAAGAAAACCAGATTGCTTTAGTTCATCAAATCAAGCCAGCTCACAATGGAATACGGTTTGGGGAAAAATATGCTGAGTCAACGCAATATAAAACTTTTATATCTAGTTGATTTTTTTTTTTTGACCTGCTGAGGTATGTAGATGCTATTTATTCCTGCTTTTGTCATGTGTGCTTTGTCTTTAAGGAAGTCTAATTCACAATGGTCGTTACCTCTTGGAGATGCCATTTTGACAAAGTAAAATGTAAGCTTTGTATTGCCTATTTTAAAGAAAAGGTACAGTTTTACTTGCTTTGTATTTTATTAAATGAGTCTGAGAATGTTCACCAGTAAACCTGTATCTCTTCCATGCAGACTGAAAGTACTGCTTTTAGAGATGGCATCATAATAGCTAATTTCTCATGAAGATGTTAAGAGGCTTTAGAGAGTATAAAACCAGGTTGCTATATCTCAAAGTAGTGGGGGATTTTTTTTTTGTTTGGTGCATTTGGGGATTTTTTTTTTGTTTGGTGTTTATTTTTTTTTAATTTGTAAGTTAAAGGTGCTTTCAAGATGAGCTTTTTCTTGCAAGTAGTAGAGACACAAAAAGGAAAATTAGTCTGGAGGAAAAGATTCAAAATACCTGAATCTTCTGATGATAAATTCTGGGGGAACTTGTGTAAGGTACAATGCAATATTGTGCAAAAGTATAAGCTTTCAGAGTAACTGCCAGAAGCAAGTAGCTACTTTTAATTTTGTACCCTGCACAGGCTAAGTGCGGCTGCAGAACAGCTGGGTACCTTTGGGGGTCTGCATCTGCCCGCAGCAGGGATGCCTGGCTGCCGCAGCGCTTCTGGCTGCCTGCCCTGTACCGCTGCAGGAGCGTCTGTGGAAAAACTGAACTACCTCTGCATCAGGAACCAGGGGGAACGGCAGGAGCCGAAAGCGCTAGAGCTCTGATCCAAGGTAAGGCATCCCCGCTCCCAAAATGGAGCCCTCTTTCCAGGAAGAACGATGTCCAAATGCCATTTCTAGTATGCCAAAATGGCTCATTCAGAACTAATTTGGGAACTCTTTCCTGCTTGGGGAAAATTAAGACATATTTACTCCTGAAAAACAGGTTTTCTTGCTTTCTGAGAAGCTTGCTGTCGTGGGGCATAGTGGGCCATTGCATCTTACATTGCTGCACAAAAAGGTTTTTGTATCGGTTTCGCTCTTTCTGACACACAAGAGAAATAGTTTTATCTTTTCAATACCAAAACTAATTAGCATGGTGAGGTAGATTTTGCCAGAATAAAACTCCACATTAATATGTTTTATATATTATAAAATATATAACATGTCTGCATACATATATTTAGATACAAATATAGATGTATAATACAGAATTTTATATGTATGTCCATGTTTAGTTAAACTTCTCATACTGGCTATACTTGTGTAAATAATAGATATTTTTTTTTAACCTTTTCTTTAAAAAATGATACCTAGTATTTCTAGTAAGCTTGGGCACAGAAGTATAGTGTAGGTGGAGCTTGTTCAATTGTGATAAAGGATACGTGTTTAAATTATTCAGAGAGCATGAAGACCTGATTTTTATTTCAAATATGTTCCTTTTGTCCAAATTAATTATGGCATGTGTCAGCCTAACTGTGTTGACGGATTATAGAACAACACTGGTTACTGGCATTCCAGGCATGATAGATATAAGCAGTAGCAGGGGTTTTTTTGAAATTGTTAAAAGCTGAGTGAAAATATTGTTGTAGAATAGCAGCTTAAAATTTTATCAGTAGAAAGGGAGCCACAGTAGTCAATTGTCTGAGCATATAGCTTCCTATTTAATGTTATGTATTTCAACACTGCTCCAGAACCAAAGTTATCCCTTTATACAGTGCCTAACTACCAGCTGAGCAGTACCTTTGTACAGTGGTTGCATTTTACTGTAGACCTGTCTAAACTGTCCCTGGTGCTATTTTTAAAAAAGAAAAAAAAAAAAGCCTTAAAAAAGAATGTTTCTGATGTACTATTTGTTCTTTCTTTGGCACTGCAGTGGTTGCAGCTGACGTGTGCCTCTATTTCAAAAGCTTTCTGGGTGTATCTTCTGCTTTTAGTACAGTTCCTAGTATCCTCCCTCATTGTAGGATTTAGATGTTATTTGTTGTCCACTAGTTGTTCAGCATCAGCTGTTACTTCATTTTTTTGTTCAGCCAGTACCTGGGAGAGGTGTGCAGCCCAGTGCCTAGGACTGGGTGACCTCGAGCTGTAGTCTCTGGCTGTTCCCCTGTTGTGCTACCATGCCCACACGTGACCTACCCCAATTGGCTATAACTAATGTAAGACAGTAGGAAACGGTCATCTAAAGACAGGATGGGAAATACAAGGTAATACACAGCATTGTTTGGCATGCTAAAATGACAGGATTTAAATAATTATTTTTTAAAGGCCATGATTAATCCCACTTTCACAAAGCTTGAGTGATTAGGTATAAAGCATGATGGTGTTTGCGAAGTTAATGACTGCTGGATAGTGACGTGACAAGCCCACTGGATGTGGGTGAAAATACCCTTATAATGTAGATGGCCTGAGTGGCACAAGCTATGGAATACCTTCAAACAAAAGCATGGAACTTAGCTGGGATGGAGAGGTGGAGTAAGGATGGGGTCGCCAAGACTTAGGATGCACTGGGTTATGGGAGAGATCTTTGTAGTGTGTGAAAGGCAGGGAGCAAAGAAAGGTCTATTTCTCAGGGCTGGGGAAAAAAGGTACCGCAATAACAAGAGGGCAGGTGGCATGAGCTTGATCTGAAAGGCTAGTTTTCAACTCGCTGTCTGTAGAAGAAATTTATTATTCAGAACATAAAAATGTAGATATCCACATCAAAGATCATGCTTCAAGATCATTACTATTTTGAATGATGGCAGTCCAGTCCAGGGAGGGAAAGTAGGTCGTGAGACACAAAAGAAAATAATATATTCTGCTGGAAGAATTAAAGACATGCTAGAGAATCTTCGTACTTCACCTGGCTCTCCTTCACAGTCAGGTGCTACCTGAAGGCACACTTCCAGCACTGCTGCCCTCATGTAGGAGAGATGCTTCGTCTTTCACAGAGTTCTTATTTTGTGTTTTTCAAGGTCCCACCAGTGCAGAAAACTCCTGCCCCTGTTGAGTAATGCATAAATAACTACTTTTAAAACTGTTTAAGTTCAAATAATATTTAACTTATTAGTTATTCACATTTTTAGTTTAGGGAGTATTAGAACAGGTGCCTTGCCAAATTAATCTTCCACAAATCCAAGAAAATTTTTTCTTGATTGTTTTTAAACCAAGCAAAAAGCCAAAAAATTATTAAGTACCTTACTGCACCAGATCATGTGCTCTGATTATTTTTTTCCCCTAATCCTGACGGAATAGATAATCCTTACATTATGAAGATTATTATTGTAAAAGGATTGGACGGTTTGTTTCTCTGGCACAACAACTTGCCTGATATTTAAGTAAACCGCCTGCAAAGCAAAAGTCCTGTCACTAGGTGGTGATCTTGGCCTGTGCATGCTTTCTCCTCTCTGTCTCCCCCTTTCCTGCCACACCGCCTTTGTAGGTAATGACCAAAGCAATAATCCTCACCTTCCGTTCTGTTTTAATGCTGCTTCTGAATATTATGTCTACAAAGGTAAAAAGTCTTAGCATTTAAAGGCTTAGGGCAAACTGAAACAATTCATCCTCATCTTTTTCCTCTCAACTTTATTTTTGCTTATGATGTCTGATAGTCAAGGTATTACTTATTATTTATGACTAGTAGTGTTCTTAACATTGTGCTATATAACATGAATGCTTCTAAAAGTCAAAATAAAAACTACAGATGAGAAAACCCAAAGCTAGAACACTTAAATGTTAAATTATTCTTCACCTGAATAGCAGAAAAAAATAGATTTTTTTTTTTTTTTTAAATAAAGGAACAGAGTGACAGTGTATTGGTTTGGGATTCTGAGGCAAAAACTTTTGCCTGGTGACAGATATTAAGGAAACAATAAAAGTCAGAGGGCGGCAACAAACTGGGACAGAAAGGAATCTGTCCTTGAGACTTTACTTTTATTTGACTTGCTACAGTCAGTGTTTTCTTTGGTACCCTTCTTTCTTTCCATGTAGTGCAGCTGTAACTCGGCATCTTATAGAGGCATCCAGTGACAAACTGGGAATTTTTCAGGAATTTACTAAACGTGATGGGTTTCTCTTCTATGTTTGCTAATGCAAGTCAGGACTTGGACTTGCACAGCTAAACTGTAATCACCTCTGTTAGTACACGGCTGTTGCATTAAAGCTCGCTATCATTCCATTGTGTGTTTTGGAAAATGAAGTCCTCCTTGGCTTTCTAACTGGTCAGGTTCCTCTGCTCCTAAATATGAAACATGTTTCCAAAGCAGAGATTTTGGAGGTACTAAAATGTGAACAAAGCTCAAATGCTAGTTCTTCAGGTTTGTGTGTATATCACTAGTCATCTTTCTGCACAAGAAAACATTGTGAACAAAAAGAAAGTCTAGAAACTAAAAAGGAATTTTCAAGCTGCAGCCCTTTTGACCCTTTCCTCCTACTGTTTTTGGAACATTTTTGTTTTAATGAACTCCCTTCTTAAGTCTGATGTACCCAACTTTACCAAGTTGGCATCTTTGCCTAGGTGCATCTACCAAAGTAACTGATATACCGATGGTTTTCTTGTGGTTTTCTTCTCCCTAGCTCTAGGGACCTAATCACTCTTCAGCTTGTTATTGCATCCTATCGCAAAGAAAACGCTTTTTAATGTTATCTTGCTTTTCTTCCATTCTGTAGATAGCAATAGTGATTAGTTTGTGTTATGTTAAACAGATTGCCCCTTTTGGTTGAGGGGAAAAAAACAAAACAACCACCACCATGACCCTCCACACCAACCCCCCCCAAAACCCCCAAAACATACTGTGTGTGTTGGGGGATGGGGGGGTGTTGTGTGGTTGTGTGGCTTTTTTATGCAAGTTAGACTTGTATATCTCATTTCTTCCACCTCTAGAACTTCGAGATACCTGGTTCAGATAGGAGATACTTGAGGAAGAAACACTTCAGTACCAAGACAGGGTCTTGCGTTTTAATCTTTGCAAAGGACTTACCATGTATTTGGCAATCAGAGTAATTTCTTCGCAGACAGAGAGGATCCCGGTCAATTAATACCTTCACTGACAGGTCTAAGGAAGGTCAGCCTTATAAGTAACCAGATCAGTCAAAATAACATTAAAATCTGTCAACTGACAGAAAAATTTACTAGTTCCCACTGGAAGTAGAGCTATTTTGCAGAACCTCATCTCCCGTGGGAAAGACTCCAAACCATCCAGTAGTGAACTTCAACTCCACCAGCTGTTACAGTGGAAAAGGAAAGTGCCTGAAATTCCTGGTATAAGCATTAAAAAACCCCATACTTTAACTTATTTGCCTAAACAGTCACATAATTGCAGTGATTGCATACGCCCAGGGCTGAGCCACCTATTTTCATATTTAAGATTTATGACTTCAAGCCTGACTCCACCTCCCAGAAGGCCTTTTAAAAATAGATATTTGAGCCATTCAGTTAGTGTTGCTTGGACTTGATGATCATCATTTTTCTGCCATATTTTCCAGACTGGATGATCCTTTTGACAGATTGGTTTCAGACAAACATGGTGATTTGAGGATGCAGTGTTGTGGAACGTGTATATATTTGGGAAAAAAAAAAGCAAACAACAACAAAAGGGAGAGCTCAGCCCTATTTTGGAGCAGAAAGATGAATGCTGGGTGACTTAATGCAGAAGGGGCTTTCTTTTTCAAACAGTTTTTTTTAATGTGGAATTCTAGTCTTTATTGAAACTTTTTGCCACTATCACAATAGAAATAACAGCACTTACATTGTCTTCTCTATCTGACAATTTATATCTTGATTGAGAAGTATGTTATGGTATAGTATTAACAAGCACAGCACATAAGTCTGTTCACGATATTTTTATTTATTTTATAATAGTGTATCATCCTGCAATGAAATGGGGGGGGGGGAAGGACTTCAGCCTTTGGCAGTCCTTTGCTTTTAAAGTTAACTCCTTTTTGGATCTGTAAGATAGTCACTCTTCTATGTTTAACTTTACCAACTTCTGAGTACTGATTTCAAGTAGGTTAATAGTATTAAAAAAACCTTCAGATTTCTGAATTTAAAAGGTGGGGGGGCTTTCTTGTGTTTTTTTGGTGTTTCTTTTTTTCAACCAGGCTAAACAGTCTTTGGAGTGCTTCTGTTAACTGAAGTCATCCAACTAATTATTTCAACAGGGTAAAGTCTGTTAAATCTAAGCTATAAACATCTTTGAGAGATCCTGTGGAAACTTCCAGCTGAAAAAATAAATGGTGAGTCCCTGTTGTAAACTTTCAACAATGCCAATAACAGTAATATTCTGCCCTTTGCCATCAGTCTGAGGAGTAAGTTTTCTAGTAAGTTTGCAATGTAATAGTTGAATGTTCTTGCCTTTGTTGAGGGACCTCTGAGCATGTACAATGTAGTGTGTGGACCGTGTGTTTGAAAGGTACTTTAAATAAACTGTAAGGGAGAGATTTATTAGTCCAATAATTAAACAGAAATAGTCAAGTAAGTGCTTATTAAACACCAGAGATTGCATGATGGGCCATTGTTCCTGCTGTCAAAATACTAACTTAGAAGTGGTACAAGATTCATTGAATAAGTTTAAACGGTTCCAGTGCTGAACCTGAAACTCGTAGAGCTGTGAATTTTGAAGAAATAAGGCCTTCATTTAAAACTAAAGCAAACAAGCAAAGCCTAAATAGTCCAACCTATTGCAAAACAAGTCTGTAACCTAAAGGTCAGGCTGAGTTCTGGAAGTGCAGGAGGAATGAGTACTGACAGCCATCTTCTGAGACCAAACAGTGCAGCACAACCCCTCTGAAAACCCAGTACCCATCAGCACCATGATCAGTGTGAAAATATGGAGCTATGGCTGATGAAGAGATTGTTGCCCTTGACTCTGGATGTCCACATGAGAGAAGGGGTCGGTCTCCTTTAGTTGAAGTCTGAGCGTTAGCTAAACAATGAACCCCGTCCAACTGTAAAAATGTGCATTTGAGCCTTTAAAGAGTATATTTGCTGTTTGATAAAGTGGCTATTACAAATCTTAAACCAAAGGCCTACAAGGTACAGCTTAGTATTAGGCTCCTTCAGTATTCTCTTCTGCTGATCTTCCTCCAAGTGTCTGACACCAATCTCCCTTGGATCATAAAGGCTGAACCTACTAATTTCACCCTATACCTAAATTATGGACTCAGGACTGAACATCTAACAGCTCCGTGCCAAAAAGAAGCAGATGGTACTGCACCTGTGTGACAGTATTAGTGGTTGTAACACTATCTTCCCAATTACTTCCTCTGAATAATAGGTGGGTCATGACCAGGTTATATCAATTGGTCTTTCCAACTTCTTTTCTTTAATTGTCAGGAAATTTCCCTTTCCAGGCTCAGTTTCACAAACATGTAATTTAATAGGGGCATGGTTGAATTGCTTGGCTTGTATGATTATAAGAAAAAAATAAAGGCTGAGAGCTCAAGAGTGTAAGAATATGCACAATTTGGGGGGATGGGGTGAAGGGTCATAACAGTTATTGCTAGATCATAGTGAAAAAGATCCCTGCAAAAAGTGAACTCGGTGTTAGTTTTGAATTTCCCCAGAGCTTGCGTGGTCTCTTGTTTTGTATGAACAGTGAAGGGAGTGACTGTGCATCCTAAAAGACTGATCTAAGCTTCATGTGTGAACAGCTTTAAGTCGAGCTTGTTTCTCAAGACTTTCAATTCACTAATAGGTGCTACTGTGTTGCCTTCTCCTTCACAGGTTCTTGATGTGGGTTTTGCAGCAGCACTCTTCTGAAAGGCTGTTACCTACCTGCACCCTTCTGGTTCCCCCAACCTCCTGTAACTCACTCTTTACAGTGAGTATGAGATGATGTAAAAAACATGGGATGTATTTTTCTCATTACTGTAGTCAGCTGAGGCATTTTGGTACAAAGCAAAAATCTTGCAGGTATGCACTGTTTCATAGATACATATACTTACTAGGGTAATGCAAGCTACAGTGAAGGAGTAATTCCTGGTGCGTACCAGTCCTGCGACACACACAATGCTATTCAATTGCTTTTAACAGGTTTTTAAGGGTTTTGAAATTTCAGTGGTCTGCCAGGTCATACTCATGCTGTATGTTTGTTGGCACTTATGCTGAATATATACCTCTTCTTCAGTGAGGATAATTTTCTTTCAAATAGCTTTAAATTCCTGCTAGCAGCCTCTCTCTGACTTTCCATTTTTTAACTAAGATGATGCTTTTTTTAACAGTTTGATTTATGTTCTGATATGAAATTGCAACTGCTTTTGCATGTCCTTGCATTGTTCCCCACTTCTCCCACAGTTCCAGTAGAGCTTGCCTCAAGATATCCAAATTTATTTGTCTTGAACTGCCTGGGATGGTTGATATTACAAATATGTTGTTGTGCATAAGCACTGTCAAATACTCATCTTCTCCCAGATTTGTTTTTAGCTGCATCTTATTGATGGAGTTCCTTAAATGGGCTATGGAAAAGAGAACTTTTCCTTCATGCAGCTTGAGACAGATATTAAGCAGCCTAAAAATAACTTTTTAAAATAAAATCTATGAAAAGCATGAATTAAAAGAAAAAACACTACTATACTAGGGGCAAGCAAAACTATTGTTTGCTCCCTACCCATGGGAATCTTTTTCCAGGTGCTTTAAGGACATGCAGTAACTGACTGAATGCGTTTATGACTCCTTTTAGCTACTTAAGAAAATGTGGTAACTTAACTATGCCAAACAGAAAGATATCAGTACAGATTGGTCCTTGGGTTTTAGGAGCAAGGGGAATCATATGGGCATACAATAGTAGGATCTCCTCTCCTCTTTGTTCCTTGCTAGTCTAGGAAAGGCAGCCTGCTAGGGAACAGTAAGGAAATTCCAGCTGAGGATGCAGAAGATTTCTGCAAAACTTTACAGGATGTTGTTCATTTGTTTTTCTGCCATGAGGACACTGTGTTGCAGCTTGAGTGGAGAAAGGGGAAAAGAAGTATTGGTGTAGTCCCATCTTTTATTTTGAGACCTGGGGTTATTTTAGAAAACAGCAATTCTAGGATAATAGCTTAAGTTAACAATATTCCTTAGCTAGATGAGCACTACCACAGCTTTGGTTAGCAAATATACTGTGTTGTCCTGGTTTGAGGTAAAACAGGACCAATTTTGTTCAGTAACTGCTTCTTAGCTGGGCCTCTTCTAACTACTGAAATTAACAGCATATTGTGCAGACACTGTTTGCTCTCAGAGTGATAAGACCTATGTTTATAGCTGATGCCCAGCCATGGTATGCAGAGAGGCTCTGGCTTATACTTATTGCTATAACACCCATGGGCAGATAACTTTGTTATTTGCCCCGTTGGAGGGTTGGAAGCGAAAAAGCATAGTGGGGTCCCACCTGCGGAGAGGAGCGGACAGGACAGGTGACCCAAAACTGACCAACAGGGTATTCCATCCCACCTGCCTCATGCTCAGTATAAAGGCTGAGGGATCAAAGGGTCAACTGTCTTTCTTCAATGGCCAGCATCCGAGGAGGATTCTGTCTGTCTGCCTTTGATTCCGATCCTGAATGTAGACTGGGAATCAGGTTCCTGGCCGTCACTGGGTCCAGCCTGGGACTGCCCCAGTGCCAGCCGGCGTCGTGACTGTCATCCTAGGAGCTTGATACGGTTTTGTATATATTTCATTATTTCTTTTTTAATTTTATTATTAATATTTCATTAAAGTAGTTAAGTTCCTTCTAAACTCATAAGTTTCTTTTTCCCTCCTCTGCCTCTCTCTTTGAAGAGGGGTAGGGGGGAGCATCTGTTGGTCCCATCTGAGGTGCCCCATATCCTCATTAGCCAATTCGGCCTAAACCATGACAAGTGTTTTAAATTTACTTTTGATGAGCTGTGTATCCTAAAATCTCTGGAATGTTTTTCCTAAGCCAAAATACACTTGAAAAGAAAAAAACAAACACCACCACTCCCCCCCCACCCCCCAAAAAAAAAACCCCCAAAAAAACCAAAACAAAACCCAAACCAACAAAAAACCTGGACACTCATGCCACTTCAAAACTTTTCAATGATCCAGCATGTATCTTGACATATGTTGATGATTTCATCGTTTGCAGATGACTGCTCACATGGCAAATGCCACCGTAGCAAGCTATTAATATGTTCTGAAGGATGACGTGTATTGAATGGGCTTGGCAGTAGAACAATTTTCTTCCTGTAAGCGTTCATCATTTGCTGGGGCAGTGGTATCATGAGGGAAGGGCTGAAGGAGTAGGGAAGGAGAATATGAAGTCCTACTGCTCTTTTCTGTGGCATACGTGATTTATGGGTAGAGTGAGTGTTCCTGGTCTCGGTACTGAATAGTATTTGCAAGCCCTTCCAGAGAATTACTGTTATTTTAAGCATGTTCTGATTTATTTTCATAGAAAAACTTTGGATAGATGTTTCATGCCACTGACTTTTGTAAGTAAGCGCTCTATGTTTCGCTGAAGCAGCAGTAAAAGCAAACCATACATTAGTAAATGCATTTCACCCATAATTCTTTGTTGCTGCACACTTCATGGGTGCATTGATCCAATGTCAAAAGAAGGGGTCAGTTCAGTTTTAAATCCTTACTCCTGTCATAACAGTTCAGGCTCTGAGGGATACAACATACCATGTGCACTGGCTACAGAAACAAATTGCATACGGACAGGTGTGATTTCAAACTCTTCAAAAAAACTGGGAGGCTTGCAAGATAAGATATCCAGGGCCTGGCTTCCTATGGATGTCTTCCATAATATGAAAATAAGGTGGAAAAGTAATTAATTCTGAAGTAAGACGGTCTGTATACACAGTTAGGTGGGAATGGTTAACCTAGATTACGTGTGGACAAGTGTTGTTAAAACCGACCTCTAAAATTGGTCTGTTAAAGGTCAGCATGTGGAAGACTTAATTGATGGGTCCTCTGTGGTGCTGACAGAAATATCCAAAGACCCAGCTGACTTCCAAAAAGTGTCTGATCACATTAATTACTGGCTAAAGCAGGGATAGCAAAGTCCTAAAACTTTTCACCTTTTCTGCTTCCCCCCCCCCCCCCCCGATCACCGTATTTAAATAATCCACTTAAAATGAAGTGGCAGTTGTTCCGCACCCTGCCTACCTGTGCCTGCAGCGCGCTGGCGTGTTGCGCACCCCTACTCCCCCTTCGCCTGCATGAAGCAGCACTTTCTGTTCCTCCAGAAATGACTTCTGCCATCAACAGGAGTATGCTATGTCGATATCCGGAGAGAAGGAAGCTCAACGCATCCATTAGGATATGTTTTCTTATGGGCAAATGAACAACTGGTGAGAGGAAATGTCCTGTGGAAAAAGTTGCTGAGTGATGTGGGACGGTGAAAGGAAGCAAATGAGCAGTTGGTGATTTAGAGAGAGGGAGAAAGATGTTACAGGTCAGTCTGGCAGTGAGAAACAAGGTATTTCAAGCTAATTAGCTGAAAGAAAATTGGCATGTTTTAATTTCCTGAACAATTAGGACGAATAGAAATGTCTTCTGCTTTCTTTGGAAAACATTTTCTAAAGCACATCGTGTTAGGAAAAGAATTAAGGATCTGCAATAACAGAAATGGGAAGTCTAATAATGAGCTAATTAAACCTGGACAATAGATCCAGCCCTCATAAGTAAGATCACTGTCTGTCTTTTGGCACTGAACGAAATCAAACCTTTTGCAAAACATGTTTTGAATGAAGGCTAATTCACTTCTATATAGTGTCTGCTTATTTTCTTAGAGAAAAAAAAAAAAAAAAACAAAGCACCAGGGCGTTGATCTTGTAAGCTGAAAAGGGAGGTGTAAAACTTTGAAAGTGAAATTTTTACAGAGTGCTAATGATCCTTGGGGAAGCAGATCTTCTGTTGGTACAAATAATCAGAGCTTCATTATTCAGCTTCATGTCGTAGGTGGCTTTACAGAAGCTGTAGGTTGCCCCTGGGCAATTTAGATGCCTAGTCAAATTGCTTCACAAATGGTGTAAATGGAGAAAATCTTTAGCTGTGTGGTGAGGCTATGTGGGAAGGAAGCATCTCTTCCATTCATGATTGAATGGGTTGCCCCCTTTTTTATTCTCAAACCCTACAGCATCCTCGTGGCAACCTTATTATAACTCTCCTGGAAGTTAATCATAAGTGTAAGTGCGTATTTTTAACTTTCTTGAATGTGATCAGCTTTCTGTACTTGCAGGACTGTCAGCTCTATCGCTGTAAAGCAAGTGGAAAGAAGAGTGATGGATGCAGTTTTCTGTGCCGTATCAGGGCTACTGGCCCTGCTTGGAGGGCCCTGTGCTGGGCCTTTTCACTCTTATTAAATTAATTGAATTTTAGGTTAAGCTTTGCCAGAGTGAGTTCCTGGGATAGATTTTTGTTTTTCACCTTTGAACAATAACAAAACTTGTGCACTACCAGGAAGGACAGCGGCTGGGGTGGGTAGGAAGGAAAGAATCATAAAGGAAATAATTGTGTAGGAGGTTTTTGAGTACGAGGAAGTAGAAACCAAGAGTCAGGTCTATAACAGATTTGCAGTGAATACATATGTTTGGTTATAAGCGGTATCTGCATAGAAAAAGGATCTATTTTTTGGTTTGCAGGCTTTTTATTGCCGTTCTAATGTGCTATTCTTTTTCATAGAACGGTTTAGGTTGGAAGGGACCTTAAAGATCATCAAGTTCCATGCCCCCTGCCGTGGGCAGGGACACCCCACACCAGACCAGGCTGCTCAAAGCCCCATCCAGCCTGGCCTTGAACACCTCCAGGGATGGGGTTTTTTCCCAAATGTATTAATCTCTGCAGGTAAGTCTGAACTGGAAAATTAAATGTGAGCAACTCTGAATGCTGCAGAAAATTCAGGATTCTTACTCATCTCTGGCATGTGTGAGACTGAGAGAAAGAATCACCTGGAGTTTTGAACTTTGGTGGAAAACCAGCTGGCTGCCCAGGAGTTGTGAAGTGGCCATGGGATGAAAGAAAGGAAATCTGAGATTCTCGCACTGCGCAGGTACTCACAAAACCTGCCTTTTCTCTAGTAATGGAAACAATGAAATATCCTGACTTCCCAAACTACGTAGTCCTCTTAACTGTCAATTGGATGGACAGCTTTCTCTGTCTACGCAGAGTGGGCATACTACTGTGAACGGATGTTATTTGGGAGGAAGGGAAGGAACAGTCTACAGGAGTGAATGACTGACATTATACCTTTTCTTCATTTCTATGGCTCTGTGTTTCTTCAGAAGTGCAGATGGAGGGCAGAGGAGAAGGGGAAAGCTTTGTCAGGATGTGGATTACCAGTGAAGCAAAGGGTTGATCGTCTTAAATGTATTTCTCAAAATAGAAACTAAAATTAATGGCAACCTTTGGGGTTTTCTTCAGGAGATGGTTATGCAGGCAAATTGCAGTTGTTAAATAGCTTTTTAGCACTTTCTGTGATTAGGTTGACACTTTCTGTGTTGTTAATTAGAAGTTGCTGGAGTGTTTGAGGATAACTTTTGGTCCTTGAAAGATGGGAATGACTAGTGACTTGTTAATCTTTATTTAAATTTTAAAATAGGGTGGTCTAAACAGTGTCCTCCAAGACCTGTGAGAGGATGTTGTGCAGCTGGAGTTGGAAATAGAGCACTGCATAAACATCAATACTGACAGCCAGGCAAAAAGATGCTTTAAGAAATAGTGCCAGAAATGAAAGTTACTGTACAGGAAACCTACCTGTATTTGAACCTTGGTGGTTTTCTGGTCCTATGGTGTTGCACCCTTGCACTGCAGGATCTTTTTCTAGAGGGTCTCTTTGTAGCTGGTTTCTGCTGTATGTGTGTGTTTTTTACCCACCGGTGCATAAATTCTGGATACCTTTGAGAAATAAGGGGGCAGTGCCTACCTTCGCCTTACTGAACAGCTCTTCTAATTTTTGGGGGTCCCTGTGAAAGACATAGCCTTGATACAGATAGCTCAGCTGTTGTCTTGGTGGTCTTCACGGCACTTTGTTTTTTTGTATACAGCTTTCCTACCTGGAATAGAATAATTTGGGTGCCTGTTTCCAAACTCTTTTTTTTACTCTTATTCTCTGCTTTTTTTTTTTTTTTGTTACAATTTAGCTAATCATCTTCTGGCCTTAGCTCTTGGCATGAAGGCATTTATCCCACTGTTGAAGTGATGTGTTGTGAGGTGCAGTGTGATACTCTGCTAGGGAGAAGTGATCTTTGATGATATCAAAGAACTTTTACAAAGCAACACCGCAAAGATCTGTGTTGTTTGTAGTGCTATTGGCAGGAATACCTGGAACAAAGAAGCAAATGAGCTCTTGGGGGTGCTTCAGATCTGGAAGACAGGCAGCAAACCTCAAGGTTGAAAGCAGAGCGAGGTAGTAGGCTTGATCTGATTCACAGAAGTGCGATGTAGGTGCTTTCTGAATTCTGGGGCACACTTGATCTTTCCTTCCTCGGTTCTCAGAAGGACACGGTGAGTTATGCTTCTGCTGTGAAATCTCATGCTGCATGAAATACTTCAGACATGCATGGAAGAACTCTGCCTCCTCAGCAAGGGCGTTTTGTTCGGTCTCCCATTCCTTCTCCCTCGTCTCCTGCAGCCTGTGGGACTTGGCCAGTCAGCCAGCGTCAATAATTAATAGTGAATAACAAATACTCGCTGCAGTTATTTCATGATCTGTTTGTCGGTCACTGAACAATGGGAAATAATAGGAGGAGTGAGTATCTCTGGCTCTTTATGCTCAATTTAGGAGCAGCAATGAAGTGACTACTTGGCTGTGCAAGTAGTGCAATGCCTAAATGAAAAAGGTAAGAAAGCCAATTTAAAGCTATGGGTTCAATCTTCCCAGCCGGTGCTTAACGCTACATTCAGACAAGTAGTTATTTGTAATATGCTATGGGAATGTGTTTATCACTTCCTTAACGTGGCATTTACTTTATTTTCAATATGTTATGGGTGCATATATATATTTAATTTTTTAACCTGTTGAAGGTTAAAGATCCTTACAACTACTTTCTGCTGTCGTTTACTCAGGGGTTTTCAGACGGACTAACCCTAAACTGTTCTGTTTTGTTTTCAGAGAATTGCCAGAAGTGACAAAAACTTGCCAGATCTTTTCTTTTCCTTGAAAGCGCAGATGTCTAAGGGAGTGTTGCTTTGCAAGGACTTTTGCAACCTTTGTTTTTGACTCCTCTGGAATGCGACACATTGTTATCGCAGTTGCCTAAGAAGGCTTTGGTTGCAGGTTTATCATATACTCCAGGCTCATGAACTATTTCCCTGGGGACCACACTGCATTCTTGATTTGCATGGCGTCTCGTGGCCAGCCAGCACCATTCAATTCCTGTCCTCTTGGCATCCTGTCTTAGAAAATGACCTTCTATTCTCCCTCAGTAGCTCTGAGTCGCTATTGAAAAACGCGCCTGCTGTTCAGGAAGACCCACAGGGGTGTCTGGCAAGAGAAAACAGCCTTTGAGTCTAGGAAGTTTCACTGATGCATACACACACACACACACAGAGGCATCTCAGGAAAAGCAGAGATGTTTATGTTCCTGTCTTTGAAATGATAAAGAATACAGAAAAATTCCAAGTATGTACAGTATGAAACAGGTGCAGAGGAGCCCAGCGGCACACGAAGGGCGACGCGTAAAACCCCGGCTTCCAAAACACGGGTTGAATTTGTGCTTTGCAAAAGTGCAAACTCATAATTTATTTCCAATACACAGTTGGGCAGATGCCGGGTTGGGGGGTTGTGTGTATTTTTATTTTAGTTTTTTTAAAAATTCAGTTTTGAGAGGAAGAAAAAAAAAAAATCCCTTTTTAGGAATTCACTGCCAAACTGTCAAGGCAGTTCTTCAATGGTAATACTGTAGACATTAAGACACTTGTAGGCTTGGCAGAATCCCTATAGAACAACATTTTTAATCCAATATCCACTTAATTATCTTAATTAAGGACACAAGTAAATCTATGCTAAATTTTTGGAAGCAAGTGCCCACTAAATCCTCTGCATAGAGTAATGGCAATCTAAAAATGACATTCTGCTGATAGGAAAAACTCTTATTTCCTTAACCATCTCAGAAAAAAATGTCAATTGTATTATTTTTTTTATCCATGAGAATTTTTGCAATGGCACAGAAAAACATTTATTTTATCTCCTGCTCATTAAACTGACATCCCAAAATGTAGCTATGCATTCCCAATTGAGAAAATGGGACAATAAGTTCCTGATTTATTTTGTAGCAGTTCCTTGCAAATCTTACAGTTCCCAATTTAGCAAGATGAGCAAATGCATGTTAAGCTGCATGCATGTTGTTTTCAATGAGTTAAAGGCAGTGTACATACATAAATTCCTTGCTGATGTGTGTCTATGCTGTGCACTCTAACCAGTTTGATATTTTTAAGAAACACAGTCTAGCTACATTTTATAAGAGCATTGCTTGTATGGAAACCCAGTCTGGAGGGAACATATGCATGTGTATGGTGATTTTTAGAATACTTACATATATGAGTGTACACACAAAGTCTCTGCAGCGTGGTGACTTTAGGGAAAAAAAAATAATCATGTTTTTAGTGGGTATAGGCTGGACAATGTAAAACATAAGTTCTAGGTCATAGGGTTGTCAAGGATCTCTCAGGGAAAAGAGGAAAGGAATAATTTATTCCACCTATTGCACTCCTACTTGGGCTGCACATCTGGGATTGGAGGCACTGCTAAGTAGTCAGTGACCCTTAAAAAGCATGGTTAGGTAGGTCTCTGACCACAGCCCCTTCACTCACTTGGAGGGCAAGGAGTGTCCTGAGGCACAGAAACCAGGTGCCTCTGCCAGGGCTGTGTTTCCTCTGCGGGCGCCGAAGGCGTGCAGCTCCTGAGGCTGGAGATGGGGATGCCCAGCCTGACTTCAGCTATAAACGTGCATCTCCCCCCACAGCTGTGGTTCAGACTTACCAAGCAGTGTTGCGCTGCAGCTAGCAGCTTCTTTATATTGCTTCTTTAAAAAAAAAAAAAAGTTAAAACCCAATTGTTTTCTGAAGTGTTTTCTAGAATGTTTAAAAACCCAGCTAAGGAACAGTGCCCTAGGAGACCTTGGCTTGCTACCCAAGCGTTTTTCACTCATGTTTCGGTTTCAAAAATAGCTCTTGTTGTTAAGGCTAATCTCAAGACAATAACAGAGTGATGATGATGATAAAAAAAAAAAAAATCTCCACCTTCCTCAGAGATTGGGTAGAAGTTCATATCCTCATCTTTC
The DNA here is from genome assembly GCF_000708025.1 of Charadrius vociferus. Lineage (NCBI taxonomy): Eukaryota > Metazoa > Chordata > Aves > Charadriiformes > Charadriidae > Charadrius > Charadrius vociferus. The sequence continues at coordinate 1,978,883 of NW_009648242.1, read as the reverse complement.
AAATGTAGCCTTTCCCCATCCTAGCTTTTAAGGCAATTTGAGTGTTGTTAATGACTGAAAAAAAAGGTCATATCACTGTGGCACACCAAGCAGGAGATTTTTTTTTTTATTATTATTATTGTTTTAACACCAGAAAAATCCCAAACTGTAAGTTTTGTTCTTTTCAAATATTTACCTTCAGCACTGACAAAGCTGATACCAAGAGCCAGAGGCTTACGTCCCCAGCTATGCACTTCTTCAGACCTCTCAATCTCAGCAAGTTTTAAGGCTGAATGCCACCTTGATGGTGGTGGGCAGGTTTGGGGGTGGAGGAAAGACCTTAAAACTACAAAACCTTTCCCTGGTTTCAGACTTAGAGGGCATCCTGTTGCTGCTCCATGTCAAGCTGGGGCCAGGGAGGCCTCCTCACCTTTCTTAACTCCATTCTTGATGCTATTCCCACGTCTTTGCCTTGGATACTAAAAGCCAGCGATGTAGCACGCCTATGGTCTGATGTGGTTATATGCTCCCGTGCTGATTTTTATGTTAATCCACTGATTTGGTTTAATCACATAGGTTTACATTGATTATATGATAAGCTCTTCAGGTGAATCTAATTGCAGTCAACTATCACTACTTTACTACTTAGTCATGTTTGTTCTGACAAGTCCTCAGAACTTGCTATTGAAACAAAGCAGTTGGGCTTTCTTCTTATTAAAAATAAAACAATAAAAATGTCAGTAATTCCTTTTCCCTCTCAGGAAATGTTTAATGGATGTGGTTTGAAGTTTGTTGTTTTTTCTAATCTCTCATGACATTTTTATGTGCCTGTTGAATAGAAAGCTGTAAACAAAAAACTTTATATATAATGTTGCTGAAAACCCTTGATAACAATTTTATATTTACAATTTTGTATTTAAAAAACCCTATTCTTTACTTGAAAACTAAGCAAAAACACAAATATTTTTTCCAAAGGTTTTTTTGCAGCTAAAAATTTTCCAGCAGACAGTATATCAACATTTATAATGCTGATTGAAAATTTCTTTTTGATTTAAGCAGTGTTAACAGTAAGTGTTCAATCAGCCCTAATTATTACTATGGCGATTGATACTCAATCTGAAACGTGCTGCAATTTCTTCCCATAACAAACTTTTGCTTATCTGGTAATGATACAAATTTTTAAAATGTTCTTACAAAATACTGCTGAATTAAACTGTTAATCTGAGATTTAAAAGGATTTGAAATCTGGGAAGTTCCTTGCTAACTGGGATAGAAAACCTAGTTGAAATTGATCACCCGGATTACACTGGGATAATGCTGATGGTAATTTAAAAAAAAAAAAAAAAAGAAATTGCCCAGTTGGACTAATATTGGCCCTGTGTATAATATCTTTTCATTCCTGACTGGTTAGATGATGTTTCTGCTGGAGCAATTGCGCATTCATCTCCCCAGGGGCCCATGTCCTCATCTAAGTGTTAGCACACATTCCTCTCAAAGTTTTTGGGCATGTCCAGCTGAGGTCACGGTAATTAGTGATAGAAAAGACCCTTTGGATCACCATGTCTTTCCCCTTGCCAATGTAATTTTGGGTTTTTTAGGATGTGTATTTACAATTGATTTAACAAATCTTTGGAGAAGTGACTCAAGATGAGGCAACTGCTCTTCACTAGGGAGACTGTTCTATGTCCAATAGACCATAAGAATAGTCTTTTTTTTTCCTGGTGTTTTCTTGTATTTTCCTTTGCTGCAATTATTTTTGCATCTGATAGGCACCTGAGAATCCCCAGTAACAATTAGATTTGGAGCGTGTCTGTCATTAGTGACTTCCTATCTCATCATGCTGTGCATAAGCTCACTCCCTGAGTAGACATTTTGTTCAGAGCTCAGCACATGGTGTGGACTTTCTTAGCTTTTTATTACTCTGTTGTTGAGCCACTTTCTTTCCTGGGAACTCTTAAGCTCTCCTGGGCTCAAAGTCAAGTTTGCTCCATGTGAACAACAGCATGTCAAACAAAGTCAGACCTGCAAGGAAAGATTTTGGTTTGGGGGAGAAATGTATGTATGTTTGTTTTTCCAAGTTCTTCTGCTACTTTTTGTTCATAATACTGTTCAGTTAATCTATGATTACTGGTCAACACTACCCCTCCCCAACACCTCTTTTGACTAGATTCAAAACATTGATTATGAGCTCACTTAGTCCAGGCTTACATCATTGTAATTCCATATGGTAAAACCGTAACTCTGTTAAAGGCAATAGCAGTTTTTACCTATTTTCCCTGGAGTTAACTGGTACAAGTCAGATGTGAACATGTCCATTGTCACCACATGTTCTCTCTTGTATGTTCTAATGCATCTATTGACCAAGAGAGGCTTTTCTTTCCCTGCCTTCTTCACTGGGGACAGGGTGGTGGGAAAGATCCATGTTCTGTCATCTTTAAATAAATACCATTATATTCAAAAGAGAGAGGAAAAAAAAAAAAGTAATTGTTTTCAAAAGGTTGATGAGGAAGAGACTGTTTTCTAGTTGTAAGTGGTGGTTAAGATACAAACAAAAAGAATAGTGAGATTTCTCTTTTAAAACCCCCATGTTCATAGCTGACTCTTCTTCAGTGGTAGGATGGGCTGGATGACCTCCTTAGGTTCCCCCTCCAACCTGTGTTAACCTGTGATCTTACGAACCTGTTTGACAGTGACAACAGATAATCTAGATACATTGCTTGAGGAAATTGCAGTAAAAACTGATTCAGTAGAAATTAATTGTCTGCTTCTCTCTTGCATAGCTGTTTTTTCACAGAAAGTGCCACAGAATTTTAGAATTAGGTTTTTTTAATAATTCTCAGAATTTATCACCATATTTTCTTTGCTCTTTTCTGATATCAGACACTGTAAGAGACCATAGTTTTGTCACTGGGAAGCTAAACCGCCTGCCAAGCTCTGCTTTACAGTTAAATTGTTGCTTTTACAGAGAAGATAAAAGCTCAAAAAAAAAAAAAAAAGCCACACAAAACCACAGCAACTTTCAAATAGCATGTAGACAGCAGGGTGCCTTATAGGCATCCATGCTTACACAGTCACCTTTTGAAATACCAGCAATTATACTGCATGAGGCACTCTTGCTACTCATGTGCCAGTTGTCACTTCTTAAAAGATGACTATTAGTTATATTTCCTCCTTGTGAGACACTATGAAATTGCTTCACATTTTGTGCAAGCAAACATGTTTTCTAAAGCAGATACCACTTAAAAAAACAAACAAACAAACAAACAAAACCAACAAAAACCAACCAAACAAAAAAACCCCAAACAACCACCACACAACCAAACAACTTGGCATCTTTAAGTGATGTAGGATGCCCATGGCATAAATAAAAGCTCACTTTCTGTTGCTGGAAAGAGCTGCTGTCCATACTGCCACTGTGACCTCGCCACTGGAAGAGGACCGTGAATTTGTTTGACATGCAAGAGACTATAAGGGAAGAAAGCAAAAGCAAGTTGTGGAATAAAAAGTAAGTCTATGTAACTAACACCAGTGCTAAATTATTTTTTTTTAATCTATTACACAGGGTTCTGATTCCTGTCCCTATGCCACTGTGGATTTTTTTTTTTTAAGTGCTGCTTAAAATTTCTAATAAGAGTTGCTCTTTTAGGTTCATTGAACTATTTCATCCAAAATGAAAGAAAAGACTTGAAAAACTGAGTTAAAGGCTGTGAAGTAATGTTGTGCTTTCTAGAGGTCTCTTCGTCCTCATGTTGTTCTCATTGCGTACTCACAGAAACTGGGAATGCGGGGACAGACGTAGCAACAGGGTTTGGTTTGTAGGAACTTCCAAATCCCTCTCCGTTACATTCCTTTCTTACTATGTGGCTGGCATAAAAGAGATGGAGAAACTGAACTGGAGAAATGGAATAGCAGAGGCAGAAAGAGAATGTTATTCTTGGGGGCAAGGACTAAAACCAACCAACCAAAAGAGCTTTCCAAAATATCAATCGAGGCTTTGAATTGGTCTCCCTTTCTTCTACTTTCAGGGGTGTGAAACAGCAAGGTAGCTAAACAGAAAATACATGGCCGTAGTCTCATAAGGGTCATTGCCAGGAGGGGCAGAAAGTGGACACGATATTTTTATTGCCCGTATTTCAGTTGTAGAGCATCCTCGCGCGATCTAGCTGGTGCAAGCAACAGCATCCAACCTCCTGTGTCACCTTTGCCCGTGCTACGTGGCCTTGCCATGACTGGATGCTTCATGTGACTGTGGACTGAACCAGAGCCTGGATTCATTTAAGCAGGTGGTACTCATGCAATAACATACGCTTGTCACTATCCACTGAGGAGCAAAAGAAGCCTGGAATGGGAATATCTCATGTTCTGGCCTTCCGCAGGAGCTCTGTGTTGTGCAAGCCTAATGCTAAGTAATTTCTTGTGCCTGTCAGATTTAATTACAAGCATTTTCAGAGCACAGCAATGAAGTAGCTAGCAACAAATCTCCAGTGCAAAATTAATCTATGCCACTAATTTTTCATTCTGATATGGATTTGATACAGTGACAGACCAATTGTATTAGAAATTATGCTCAGCGAGTAGTACTCATTTCTTTTTGTTAGCGGCACTGGTTTTAACAAAATACCAACTGCTCTGTGCTGTCAAAGAAACACAAAAGGTTGCTCAGGACGGGCAAATTGGGTGGTGTTTCTCTCACACAGAGTCAAATGAAATATGGTTGATATTTACCACTGTGGATTGGTTCTGAATGTACTCTGTGTCTCCATCCACCGCCCAATTTAGGTATCTACAGTCTTTACTAATATGAAGATTAGAGAGGGAATTAAAAATGTAGGTATAATGAAGGGAGTATTAAAATTTGGTTTTATTAAGAACAAATAATAATTATTCTCTTAACTTCTGAACTGTCACATTCCAGGTACAAGTCATAATAATCACAATGGCTTCATACCTACTGCTTCGAAAGAATATTGCTTCTTATTTGCATTTGAGGAGGAAAAATCGTCATCATTATGGGTGAGTGGTTGCAGGAAAACTTGCATTCAATCAAAGCTAATCAATAATGTGCTTAAAAACACATTACCTGGGAAAACAAAACAGGTGCTTGAGAAGAGGGATACTAATTACCGTTTTGTTACCAAAGTAAGTTAGTTAGTTCTTGCACTTTTTTTGAGGAATGCTGAACAGATTTTCCCCCTTATTTTTTGAGAAAGAGCAAACGGACAATTTTTGTTCTATCAGATCTGACCTCAGGCAAATCAGAGAATTGCCTACATCTTTTTCCATATTTTTTTGGGGAGGATTCCAAGAATAGCTGTCTCAGGGAACCTGGCTCCATTTGTTCTGAGATCTAAAAAAGTCTGATTCCACCACCATATTTGAAGTCCCTTTAATTCTTGAGAAAAGGATAAATCTTACTGTTTAATTAAACTGGATGTGATTTTTTTTTTTTTTTATTTGTTTCCCCCCTGTGGCTCCATCTATGAAAAAGAAGGTAACCTCTCTGCTACAGGCACAAAGCGTTTTGCTAAAAATAGACCTGTGTGGCCCATGAATAAACCTTGTGTGAAACAGGTTTTGAGGAAGGGATCACTGCTGGATGTGAGGACAGCTGACGCCCTTTTCTCTCAAGCTAAAGAGCTCAAGAGGAGCTGCTTAAGGCTCCTCTATATGGAGAAGCTGTTGAGAAATAAACCAGTGGGGGAAGTTAAAGAACAAAAGCGGTCTCTGAGAAGAGGCTGTTGTTCCAGGAAGAAACCAGTACTCTCCGCCTTACACCTTTGGGGCACCTGGTTTGATTCCCTTCCAGAGATGCTCAAGGGCGTTAACAACTGCCCTGTGTCACCCGAGTACCTAACCGCGGGTGTAGCCTTAGCCGGCCACCACACTGAGGTCAAATTTGGGATTGTGTTTCCTTGACTGTGCAAGTGTGAGAGGTAATCACAGGCTATGCACCGGACAGTTGTTTTACAGAGTACAATAGCTGTGTTGCAAGCTCCTTTTTTTTTTTTTTTTTTTTTTCTGTGAATTGTGGTGGTAGCTTGGTTTAGGCACTGCTTTCTAGTGTCATTTTATTATAAGAAAATCTGGATTTTTTTTTTTTTCCCCATAAATAGAGCACAAAAGAGTGTGTGTGTGGGGGGGGCGGGAAATGTTCTAGTCATCATTTTGCTTCTGAGAAAAGCATAGGACCTAATGGGTTGCTGGGCAGCATACAAAAAGAACCCAAATTGAAGTACCTTTAATGCCGTGGTTTTTCAACATGGCATTTAAAGACAGTGAAAAGCAAAGCTTATTAGTAAGCTGGATCTCTAGGAGGCCTAATTAAACTGAACCAAGCAAGGCTTAAATAGGTAGGACTATCCACATAAGAGTTTCCAGGTATTGAATTAGATCAATTAATAAGCCATTTTAAGCAAACCTCTTGCAAATCTTTAATATCAGCATTCGTTGCAGTGATCCAAACATAACTACCTCATGCTAATTCCTAAGAACCAAAATACGACAGGCTGAATAAGAAAGTAAAATGGGCTCACTCAGTGACACAGTCCAAGATAGGTGAAAAGTAAATAAGAAAACAGCCATATGGAGTGATGCGTCAGGTAATAATCACTTTATGTAGATTATCAGATATAACCATTTTACCAGTAGGAGAGGAAAGTTCTGTTAATTTGCAGAGGCCAAAATTATGGTGTAGTTTACACATGACTATTGCCAGTGCAACTAAGAACAGATTTTATTCCACAATGTCAGCCTTGTATGTGCACTTCTGTTTCAAAATACCTGATTGTGTGCCTGTGTGATGAAGCTGTTTGTTTTTTTAGAGTCTGGATGAGAGTGAAAGGGGAACAACATCCAAATCCCTTTTTATCTCTCATTCTTGTTTTGGCACAGGAAGAACTCTCAGTCAATTATGGTATTTGAACCCACTGGCTAAGAGCAGCCTGGCTTGAGGTTGAACTCACTGCAACGCGGCTGCAAACAATGTGCTTTTTCCGTTCAAATGGTGTCTCTTTGCCATAACATCATTTACTGTCGCGTCATGGCCGAGGCACACCCATGTCACCCCTGTCAAAGCGTCCGTTTAGATGGGTACAGAGGTAGGATTTAATTTGGCTGCCTACATGGTGCAGGGTCGCTGCTCGCCACAACGCCACAGTAAACTGCTCCAAGCTGGTAAGGTGGCAGCAGGGTTTGGGAGAAGGGAGGGCAGGAGAGGAAGGTGAGCGTGTGTGAAAAAAACAAATAGGGAGCTGTAATTACAACAAGTGTGCTCAGCTTGATTACTCGATAACCTTGCTTTTCAGCTCACTATGACTATGTGAACTTTGTGGCCAAAACTCTACTGAAACAATAGATATAGCTGTGTAACCTTTACTAATTAAAACCATAATAATAGCATGTGACTGTACAGGAACGCATAGTTGAGTGGACGGCCAAAGTTAAAGCCTAGCGCAGAGGAAACACTTTTTGCATGTATTGATCCAAAGCCCAGTAAAGGCAAAGGGAATGAAATGGGGGTCTTGTGCCAAGAGCCAGGAGACCCAGATCCCCTTCTGATAAGTCTGGAGCATTCTCGACAGGCCTTTTAGTTTCATGTGTTTTAAAACTAACTTTTGGTTTATGTGCTTTTCCATTTGAGGGTGATCTGGCACATTGACCTGGCCATGTCAGTCAACCATTACCCCTGACTTCTGTTGTGCTGAGTTGCACCGTCAATCCAGTCCAGACGTATTTTCACATGCACCCATCCAGAAGCAGTGGATATCATGGAGAAACCAGGGTCTTCTCTTTTCAAGACTCAGTTTCACTGCTTATAAATGTGGTACTAAAGTTTTTATCCCATTTTTAGGCTGAATTAATATTTTTTGGAATATTTAGGTTTTCTTAGATGAAAGAGCCACAATAGAGTTACATTGTGCCGGGTCAGCAACTCCAGACTTAAACTGACATGATGCCACTAACTTCAAATAGAGCTATACTGACACCCAGCTGAAGTTCCTATCCAAAGTACCTGGAGATCTGTTCAAACAAAGTATTGTTTAATATGCTCTTAGGAGGAAGGTCAATCTGCTGAAATAGAATTTCTGATTATTATTCTCTGACATTTCCTCTAGCTTAAAGCTACAAAGAAGCCATGTCCCTGGGATACCAAAAAAATGTATTCATATATGGCAAACTATAGATCTTTTCCTGAATAACTTTTCATTAGGTAGGGTTAATAATGTTTTATAAAGTTTCCATGTTTGCCTTGGAGCAGAAGTTTAGAACAGGAGAAGGAAGAGGAATGGTACTTCTGGGAGGTCCTGAGGGGAAGGAGGAGGGAAACTTTGAGAGGGAATATGGCTTTTTGTAGAGGATGGGTGATTAGCATCAGCTAAGGAGTCGAGTCTGGGATGGAGGAGGAGGAAAGGAGGAAAAAAAGAGGTAGGAAGGCTCCCTTGTTCACTCATTCTATTTAAGACAGACATGGGAAGTTTGAATCCAAATTTTGAGAGAACAATTCCAACCCCTCCATGGGACAAAGGCATGCCCTGGAATAGAAGTTGAGAATTTGAAATGGCAACAGATTTTATTTTTTTTTTCTTCCTAAAGCATAGGGCAGAAGTGGCACCTACTAAATTCCTTTTGCAAGCAAGTGCAAGCCGGGTGAAGAACTGCATCCTTTGTGTTCTATTTTCTCTCCCCTTCAGCAGTCACTGCTGGTGGAGCGCACCTGAGGTGCACAGATCCACTCCCCATCGGATGGATGAGCCGTTGTTCCTCAAAGCTGCATGCCAAACCAGGAGCCGGGTGCGTAACAGCACACTCGTGTCACTTTGGCAGCAATGGAGCGAGCCGCTCTCCTCCCACCCCCTCCCCCTGACTCCATCCTCTCCTCCCCCCGGAATGCCCTAACCAGGGAAGTATGCACCGGCTGTTTAGCCAAGGGGTCAAATCCATTTGGATGAAATTCCAGGGCTGCGGGGATAACAATGGCAGGAAGCGAGGTCCTTGAGCTGGCCCACGCTGCCCGCCCATAGCAGCACGATGGTGGTGGACGTGGCCCACTGCCGGTCACACCGTGCTGCCAGCCCTTGGGAAGCCCTGGCTGCTCCCGACACCGGAGAGAACCAAAAGCTCACCACAAGCGGAGTTGAGCAGCAGGAACCCCTCCATAATTTATGAACTAATTTTATGACTGCATTGCTTGCTCAAACCTAAATCTCCTCCTCAACCCTTTGGGAGTTTTAGGTTTTTTGTGTTAGCAAGTGGTGAATTCCCCTTCGCCCCTTTCCCACAGGAAAACCCTCCCATAGGAACCCCAGCAACAGCATGCTTTGCATTACAAGCCCAGGTCTCAGATATTTTCAGTCTGTCTGAGGGAAATCACAGTTTACTAATTGCTTCTCAAGGCGTGCAAGGCAATACACAAATATGATATAGCGCACGAGTTTCATGAGCCTGTTACTGATGTTTGACACAATGGTGGGGGTTTTCTTCATTCCTTCAGCTACTGGTTTTTCTGCTTTGTTGGAACTCCTCATCAGTTGAGACAAGTGTGCAAACGGACCAAATCCAGGGCGCGAGGCCACATCTGGCATCTGCTACAGCAATGCCAGTGCTGGAGCCTGGGAGATGTTTCTCTGTCTGGCTCTGACTCTGAGAGGAGGAGGAGGAACAACAACTGGAGGGGTAGTCCAAGTTAGAAAGAGCTTAAGCACATTTTTTCATTGCTAACATGCCACACAGTGCTCCAGTTGCCCGATAGCGACTGTCTGGGAAAATTCTGTCTTATCAATTTGTTAAAAAATGCCTTTCTCATCAGGGAATAGGAGACAGCACTCGCATGCACAGACAGACAACGTAGGAGTGCTTTGTGAGTGCTCTGATAATTGGGAAACTCCAAACCCCAGTAACTAAGCAAAGCAAACCAGAAACTCCTAAAAGGCACCACCACCACTAAAAGGAAATGCATTTTTTTCTGTCAGCATCATGACCAGATCAACCTCATTTCCCTTCTCACTGTTTTGTTTGGGTTTTTTTTTCCAGCTGATGACAAGAGCACACTGGTGGAATGATGTCCCACACAGTTTCCTCCAAGTTGTTTCCTTTTTTCTTCAGTTCTGGAAGCAGCTTGCACGGCGTGGACTCGGGTGGTCTGACCTGGACCCGTGTGTTTGTCTCTCTAGATGTATAGATGCTGGATCCCCCGAGGAGGAAGTCACTGCAGCTGTACGTTCAGTGGAACATACTTTTACAATGAGCATATAGAGATGCCACCAGGGACAGAGCTGGGGGATGCATCTGAATGGCACAGGCTTCGCCTACAGATGGTGCTTTGCATTGGTCATGTTTTTCTCCCTTATAAGGGACGGTCATATTTTAAAAGAGAGCATAACTGAGTCTCTCCCACAGTCTGGTCCTGCTGGCCACTTGGGATTTGGGGTTTTTCTCTTTCTCCCCTCCCCTCATGTTTCTCTACTATTTTTCTGTGACCTTCTACCACTGTGGATCATTTATCAAATAGCCGGTAATGGCTAAACAGAGGCCCATTATAGCAGGCATTTGCAACATTTTGTTAGCAATAAATATGCCGTGGTTAGTAAATATGTTGTAACTGGAGAGTGTTACATGGAAACATGAGCTTCAGTATTTGCCAGAATTTCAAATTGGCCTCAAAAAATTAGCTTTCTTCTGAAATAGCGGAGGTGACTTTTCTTAGCCCAGTTTGGTTTTTCTACAGCTTCGATACAGGACTTGGATCAAAGTTCAGCTCTAGATTTGTGTCAGGATCTGGAACTGGGACTTGGTGTGAATAAGTAGACTGACTAGCAGTAGAAATGTGGAAACTTGAAGTTCAAACTCTAACCCAATATACAGTGTGCATATGGATTTGTCCTTTCTTTTACAGCTTTCTGTATTGGTAAGATAAGTGTATTGCTGGCAGAAGATGAATGATCTTTATTTTATATCAGAAAATGTACGCACAGACAGCAGCAATATGATGTTCTACTGGTTGACCAAGATGCCTCTGCTGCGGCCTGGACTATTGAAAAGCCAAGGTGATCCTTAATTGGTATTGTTTGAACTACAGGTAGGAAATACATTCCACAACTAAGGAAGTGCTTTGGAACAATTTTTTTTTTTTTTTTCTGTATGTTTTTCTGCAAAATTTTAAATTCAGTACAGCCTGCCCATAAGCCAGAGGCTATGTATACTTAGTTGTGTGTCTGTGATGCCTATGATTTCCAAATATTTCATCTTCAAATAACTTTTTTTCCCCCACCAAGAAGGGGTAGCCATTTTATGTTCCCTCACAAATAGTCCTTCAAACTGATGTTTGTGTCTTGAGAATCAATGCTGACAAAGCTGTAGTAAAAGTTGAGGAGGAGAAAAAACTAAAAGAGACAACTACCTCAGCCTTCTGTATCATTTTCCCTCTTTGCAACTCGTTTTCCTTCTAAAATCAGAGCCACATAAAAGCACCTTTTAAGGTGCAAAAGTGCAACGACCCTGCTCAAGAATAATGTGCGAGTCTTAATGATATGAGCACACAGACAGTATTCTAATTTGTTTTCACCTACACAACAACATGAAAACAGCTGCTTAACTTAAACATTTCACTAACTTTTAATATAAACTCTTCCTCCTAATGTTTTTACTCTCTTCCACCCCCTACCACTTTTTTATTACTCCTCCACCCACTTCCAGTGTTTCTACATGCTTTTCAAGTTCTGCTCCTTTTTGATTTATTTGTGCTGTACACCATCCATAAAGTCATCTCTGGAACTTATAAGTGCTTTCGCAAAGACAACAGTGGGAAGGCAGTTGCATATCGTATTATTTTTGGCTAGATCCTCCAGGAACAATGGCTATTGTTTGGCAGCGAGACCAGAGGAGGCTGCTTTTAGCCATTTGATGGTTTAGAGCCTGGGGGCTGTTCCTCAAAGGGTTGCGAGCCATTTTAAGGTATGTGTGATTCAAGGTCAAAACTATTTGGCAACATCTGTTTTAAAAGAGAAAAAAAAAAAAAAGAAAAAAAAAGGGAAAAAATAAAAAGGCAAAACAACCCCACATCGGAGACTATTGATAAAAACAATGTGCTCTATTAACTTTTGTTTCTTTCCTTTTGCACACGATTGTTACATGACCACCTTTCTCTTTATTCTCCCTGTGCTTTTTGACTTAATAACACAGTATTGATGGGTTGTGAGACAAGAGCGGGGATTTTCTTTTTGGGCTGGGGCTGGTTCGCACTCCCCCACGCGCAAGCAAAATAAGGCCGATGCCCAAAAGCCTCCACCCGTGCTCGAGGAGTAAAATGCTCACGCATCGGGGGCCAAACTCCAGGTGGTGTGCGCTGAGATGACTTAATTAATTAACACTGCTTCTAATGCTGAAGCCCCGCCCCCCCCCCGAGTTGCAGCATCCCTGAACGTAACAGTTAATGTTGAAATAACCCACACCCGCAGCTTTTCTACAACCGCGTATAACGCTGAAATGACCCCAAAAAGCGGGGGAAAGGGGGGGTGGGGGGAGGAGGGAGTTTGCCCGGGAACTCCCCCTCCGCCCCGCCCCTCCCGCTGGAAACGAAATCGATTAGGGATAACCCAGATGGCAGAACCTTCGATGGGGCGAAGCTGCTGAATTTTGGGCCTTTTTCTTTTTATTTATTTTATTTTATTTTTTTTCTGGGGTATGAGAGCCCAGAGAGTGGGGGCAGCCATACCCCCACTTTAAATTGTGTTGGTGTTTGGGGTTTTTTTCCCCTTTCAGAGGCACGTGGCCGAAACTGTCCTCTCTGTCAGCATCTAAGAAAAGCCTGATGGAAAGAAATGCTTAAGCGTGGAGCCCCTCTTCTTATAGACACGCTGCTCACTGCCAGCTTTAGCACTGATGCTGTGGCTGTGCTGCGGTGCGCACGGCTGTCACCCAACCGCCGCCTGGGCCACCTCTGACCCAGGAGCTGAGACTCTTCCCATCGTTTTGGGGAGTTCCCGCTACTGGCTGAGGACAGTGGGCCTGGACGAGAACAACTCAAGTCCTTGCAAGCCTCTGGGCGACAGGTCCATCAGCGTGGCAGGGAGGTGTGCCCGCTCAGTTGCCCCTGCCCTGGGAACGGTCACCTCCGAGCTGGTAGGACAGGTGCTTGGGGACAGTCCCCTCTCTCTGCAGCACTGGGTTTGTAACCTGGGGCCTGAACTCTTTGCAGATGGACCCTTTCCCTGTGGGCACGTACCGTGCAGCGCGCCTGTCTGCTGTGTCAGAGCCAGGGAATGCTGCTAGCAGAGCTTTCCATCCCAGAAAAACTGGGCTTTTTTCAAACCCAGGCAGAAGTGGCGGTGTGTTGTGGCAGGTGAACTCTTAGTAGACTAAGTGACAAACATGCCTTTCACCTGCCAGCTGGCGATGGCATCGTCCCAAGGTGGTTCCTTGCCACAAACCTGAATGAACATCTCAAAAAGCAGGTATGTGTTGGTAAATGTAGGTTTCTGTCTCTCCCTCTTGAGGAACATAGTCCTTACTGGCAGCAAAACCAGATCATCCTACATACTCAAAGGAGGTAGTTCTGTTTGTCTCAGGTGTATAAAAAAGGTGTTATTTTCTTATATATGTGCTGCTCTCTGGCTAATGAGGGAAATTACCGTCTCAAAGGGAAAGGAGCTTGAAGGTTTGCTAAATGTTTTGAGAGCATTTGATAGGAGAAGACATTGAAATACCAAGTATTATTATTAAATTTTATAGCTCAAAACTATTATTGAGCCACATCGTAGAGGTTTTACTCAAATACATGTTTTGAAACACAAACGTGTGGAAATTAAGCTGAAGTGTATTGACATTAAACACCTTAGGTATTTTGGCTTGCTCTTCAGAAACATTGAACTCCTTGCAGGGTAAAGCCTCTAGAGACTTCAAAAAAAGGCAAAAATTTCACTTTAGGAGCTTTTGACCACTGGTCATGAGGTCTGGCCTATTGTAATTGTATCTAGTTTTTCCTGCTATTTTTTCCATGCAGTTAATTCACTCACAAACGGTCCTTAGCTGTAAGCAATAGCCTTAGGTCAAGAGCAGGACTTGATATTGAGGTTATTCTTATGAATCTACACAGCCAATAATCTCTTCCTTTGAGGTAACCAGATAATCAGTAAGGTTAAATACTAACAAAAAATATGAACCCATATATGAATGCAATGATTTTTTCCAATATTTACTGAATAACTTGCCTGGGAAATGGGTCTTACTTTGGCTCTCATGGATGATTCTAAGCCTCCTCTTACCAATACCCCTGAGACTCTCTGGTTAATTTTGTGGCACAAAATATTTAATTATGTGCTCTGCCAAGTGAATACAAGGTCTCAAATTGAATTTCAGCCTCCCTGGGCAACTATTTTAGACACTTTGGTAGAACGTAAATGCATGTTTTCTGCATGCCAGATCCCGGCCCCTTATCCATCAAAGTAAATCTTCAGTAGTTCCACTGAAGGCTTGGAACAATCCTAAATTATGTTATTGAGGTCAGATTGTGACCCCGAAGCTCTGGCAGAGGCCCAAACCAAGAAATTTGTGTGGGAAATTGGGGAGGGAATAAATTAGCGCTCGCCTATGCTTTTTGCAAGAGTAAACTGTTACAAAGGTGTGAGCTAAGATGAAAGCTCCTAATTGTGGTGGATATTGCTTTCCAGCTGTTTGCTGGAAATCGCTCTCTGTGTGTATATGGGATAGGTTCTTCTGATATTTTCTGATAGTGCTCTGTATCAAATAGCAACTACTTTTACTTCCCCTGGCTGTCCCCATCCTCTCATTCCCTCCGAAGAAAAATCACTTAATCTTGTAAAAAAGGAAATGCAGGCGTAGGTTCTAGCTTGTGGGTTTTTTGCTCTGGTGAGTTTAAACCTTCATTTTCTCTCTCTGCCAAACAAAAGTGGCAGGTCTAAATAGTATTAGGTAATTGTGGTTGTCATACTGCACATTGTACTGTGGAAAAATTAATTGCTGTTTTTTTGCCCGAGGGTTTAAGCAGTGGGCCCTTCGCCTGACTGGGAACATGTCATTTTTCTCCCGATTGAGACTGCGTACCGTGGAGCAGCATGAAAGGATTCCTGTACAGCTGCACTGGGTGAGTGGGCGGGCAACTCATTCAGTAATAACATCTAATTTATACAGCCATGAAAATCTACAGCTATAAATAAACAGTTCTGACTGACTTTGCATACTTACTCAAAATAAAATGAGAGAGAGAGAGAGAAACGGACTGGAAAGAGAAATCTAGTGTAAATGTGGTAAAGGCCAGATCCTTACGCGGAGTACCTCACTCACGCCTTTTTGAAATCACAGCGAAAATGTTGGTTTGTGAACAGCGACGCATGCTTTCTTCCTTACGGGGTTTTGTGTGCGTCAGAGAGAGGAGCAAAGCAAACCTGAGATCCCAGCGGTTGTGTTTTGGGGACAGGTGTTCCTCATCGCTTTCCCAAAGCGTGTGACGGGGGATCCAGCCTCTCCGCGCTGGACGTAGCAGTGAGCAGTGCCTCTTCTGAGCCCTTTTCAAAGAAAGAAACAACCTCCTTCCCCCTCCCCGATTCTCTTCAAGCCCCGGTAGTCCAGCAGCACAGGCACCATGCCAAATCCCAACAGTAATCCCGGCGCGAGCAGGAGCCGAGGACGAGATCTGCCGTTCAGCTCCTCTGGTTGGACATGGGACGAACTGGGCCCCCTCTGTGTCAGGGCCCAGGGTTTGGTTTGAGTTTCTGACATTTAAACTGTTTACACTGGACTATCAGTACAAAATAAAGTAATAAATAAAAAAAAAAGAGAGAGAAAAATACCCAACAAACCTATACAGGGAGTCTCCTGAACTTTTTCATGTTCCCTAATTCCCTTTGGTATTTTTCTTCTGTCTGCCTCTCTGATATATTTCCTTTGCCCAGCACCTTTCAGCTGAATTCTTTCCATGTTCTCCTTTAGCTTCCTCAGAAAAGGAGGGAGGGGTATGTGTGTAATTGCTTACGTTCATTCCCCTTGCAAAGTTAGCAGGAGTGAGTTATCCAGATAAGCTGGGAATTATTGAATGCATGCACATTTTTCAGTGAGTTAACTTAGTTTACAGTCTAGCCCTAGTATGTTAACTTCCCAGGCTAGAATTTTATCAGGTGCTTAACATGTGAGAAAAATAATCTTATGTATACACATTTTTTATTTTTTTTTTTTTTTTATTGCTCACAGGCGGCTTACAATGTGTTTCGTTTTTACTAAGCTCCAGCAGCATTCGAAAGATGAAAATAACACCCCCGTGCACTGTGCGCACGGTAGCTCTAAGCTAGGGCTTTGGGCGATGAAGATCGAGTTAGACACTGAAGTACTGCAACTAGTTTCAAATCCTTGTTTAAATGCAAGGCTAATAACAGAGATCTTTCTTTTTTCATGTTGACCATTAAGGAACGCTTACTCTACTGTTGGCTTTGCCTGTTTATTGGAGTTTGCAAAGCAGACCTCCAGTGTTTTAGATGTTAACAAGATGTTGAGGCTAATAACAGAAATCAACTATATTGAGCAAGATTAGTAAACATGTGAATGGAGTATAATTATATGGCAGGCAGCTTTATGTTAAACAGTGCTTTAAATTAACATGCTTTCTGTCAAAGCAATCATACAGTCAGTATAATTAGGTTACTTTTGCTGCGAGATTAACTGAAACCAAGAAAAGGGAAGAAAGTGTTGAGCTCAGATTTCCTGTTAAAATGGAGGGGAGATATTATGCATATTAATATTCCAGAATGTTTCTCGTTAGAAGAACTTGGCTTCATGGTGAACTTTCTGAGCAGACATTCCTAATTACGGTCCTTGTTAGCCCAATTTGTTATCTAGCTAGCTTGGAAGTCACAGCACTGTTAAAATTATCCCTCCTCTTAATTTTTTCCAGACTTGATGAAGGCCGATCCAAACAAGAGCTGGCTTGCATTCACAGGTCTTTACAGAGTGGTGCCAAGCTCATGAGGGAGTTCATTTACCAGTGACGAGTTTTAACCATGGACACATCCTCACGTACATTGTGCAAGAGATGAGAAATCTGTGTAAACAGATGAACACAATTTTCTTATTCATAGCAGTTGCAGAGTTATCATGTAAGAGGCAAACATTTCATATTTTCCACCAGTTTTCCATATGTCTGATGACATAATGGCTTCACCAGAAGCTGCAATGCATTGGAGAAAGGATTTATCACAGCTGCATTTATTTTCCTCTACTTCATGGCTTCAGCATTCATGGAGAGATTGTTTGGCTTGAAGAGGAGGATTCACTTGCCTTTCCGCCTGTAGTCCAGTATTACTATTGAATCTCCTGTTTGGAGGCAGAGGAGAAGAGGTTATTGGGGGAAAAAAAAAAAAGACACAACAAAGAAGCCCTCTCACAGATCAAGCACGCTGTTGGGAAGAGGATGTGAACCTGACTCCAGCTTTCTGATATCCCTGGGGATCCGAACCTGTCTGGGAGTAGGAGTAGGCTATGAGTGCAGGGCTTGCAGCACTTCAGCATTAGCAGCTGGCTCAGAAGTTGAATGAGCCTGGGATGTCCCTAGCAAGTAAGGCATTACTTGACTACCGAGGAATGATTTTGGCTGCTCATGGCTTGAGCATACTCTTCGTGGGATAAAAACCTGGCTCAATGGCCAGGCCCGAAGAGTTGTGGTGAATGGAGTTAAATCCAGTTGTGGGCTGGTCACAAGTGGTGTTCCCCAGGGCCCAGTAGCTGGGGCCAGTTCTGTTTAATGTCTTTATCAATGACCTGGACAAGAGGATCGAGTGTACCCTCAGTAAGTTTGCAGACAACACCAAGTTGGGCGGGAGTGTTGATCTGCTTGAGGGTAGGAGGGCTCTACAGAGGGATCTGGACAGGCTGGATGGATGCACTGAGGCCAATGGTATGAGATTGACCAAGGCCAAATGTCGGGTTCTGCACTTGGGTCACAACAACCCCATGCAGTGCTACAGGCTTGTGGAAGAGTGGCAGAAAAGCTGCCTGGTGGAAAAGGACCTGGGGGTGTTTGTGGACAGCCAGCAGAATATGAGCCAGCAGTGTGCCCAGGTGGCCAAGAAGGCGAATGGCATCCTGGCTTGTATCAGGAATAACATGGCCAGCAGGACCAGAGAAGTGATTGTACCTCTGTACTTGGCACTGGTGAGGCCCCACCTCGAGTACTGTGTCTGGTTTTGGGCCCCTCACTACAAGAAAGACATTGAGGTGCTGGAGTGTGTCCAGAGAAGGGCAATGACGCTGGTGAAGTATCTGGAGAACAAGTCTTATGAAGAGTGGCTGAGGGTACTGGGGTTATTTAGCCTGGAGAAAAGAAGGCTGAGGGGAGGCCTTATGGCTTTCTGCAACTTCCTGAAAGGAGATTGTAGCGAGGTGGGGGTCAGTCTCTTCTCCCAAGTAACAAGCGACAGGACAAGAGGAAACGAGGCTGCCCAGGGAAGTGGTGGAATCACCATCCCTGGAGGCATTTGAAAGATGGGGAGATGTGGTGCTTAAGGACATAGTCTAGTGGTGGTTTTGGCAGTGTTAGGTTGATGGTTGGACTCGACAATCTTAAATGTCTTTTCCAACCTAAACAATTCTGTGATTCTATAAAATCTACTGTGGGTCACATCCCTTAAAAATAACAGTGCTTTGCCAGTGGGGAAAAAAACTATCTGTCACCAAACAAGCCTAGCTTGGTGCAAGAATATGTGAAAAGCTTTAAAATAAAGCTCATCTGAAAATGGCAGCAAATGATTAGTCCTGCAGCTAAGATATCTGGAGCATCCTCACGTGTCTGGCCAGGATGGCAGAGGACCTACCAAAGGCCCCCAGCTTTCCGAAGCACTAGCTAGAGACCAGATGTGCTACCTTGGGGCACCAAGCGTGGCAACAACCAAATATATTTGGGTACCCTTATCTAAAGCACTGTCTCAGACTCTGTTTTTCCTTGTTGATGATTATTTACCCACAGGAAACCCTCTTTTAAAGGTGCTTTCTTTGTCCATAGGCCTCAGAGGCTCTGAAACACTAATTGCTGTATTTTATTTATCTCCAACCTGCGCAGCATTTGGCAATTGACCTGATATGGAACAAAATCCTGGTATTTCTTCCTTCCCAAATGATCCTGCAATTATTTTGTACTGATCAAATAGTTATTTTAAAGATGAGGGAGAAAAAAACCCACCACAAATCCAGACTAGCCTGTGAGGCCAGGGACAGCATATTAGCAAGCACCTGTTAGCGTCTGGCCTCCAGTGATGAAATCGTAAGCGTTGGATTGCCAGAGCTTCCGATCGGGTCTCCCTCCAGTGGATCATCAGATAAACTTGTCAGCAAGAGTAGGGCGTGTGACAGATGGTGCAGGTTTCCTTTAAATAGCTAGGCTCCTCTACCCGAGGGGTAAACTGCAGCTTGGGGGAGTGACAAATATGCAGGATATAAATATGCCATCACAGGTTTGTGGCACAACTAGGATGAATGGATGAGACAAAAGTAAATATTCGTATTTAGTTTGCAAACTCTGGGCTGTAAATCCTCTTAAATTTGAGTTGCGTTTCTCACTGGCAATATAGTGAAATTGCAGATATAAACATTACTTGTTCACTGAAAGAAATAGATATACCCTGGACTCTTATTCTTTGCTTTTAAAGGCATGATAGAAAAAATGAAGATATCTTCTGGAAAGAAGGTTCAGTTTAAAAAATCCCTCCTGGACACTGTAATAACGAAGGGTGGAGTGGAGCCTGTGTCTGGTTTGATAACGACCTGCAGAACATGAGCATTTTAACATTCATATTAAAACTGCTGTTCATAAGTCTGTACCAGTACAACAGTAGAATGACTTTGTATCCCACACAATTGTCCTCTGCATCCCTTTATTTGCCACTCAGGTTTCTGCAATCTCAACAGCTGCTCGGAAGAATGAGAGCATCAAGAATTCAATTGTATTATAGTATTGCTTTGTATCGCACAGATTCATGCGCTGCCATAGGCTGGGTTTCCCAATAGCTGACTGCAGGGTATTAAGGAGGCTTGGCTTCACAAGCGTGTAAATACAAAAATAAAACCCAGGGAAAACAATCAGTTCCTAATGCATGTAATATATTTCTGGAAAAGGCATTTAATGCAAAAGTACTCCAAAAAGAGGAGGAAAAATAAGTTAAGGAGAAGACTGCCATCTAACTTTAGCACAGCCTTAGGTGAATTAATTTCAGCAATGTCTTTGCAAGATATTCAAGAGCTCCCAGAAGATCTGGAGGAGCACGTCCATCCATGCCCTCAGCGCAAGGAATTTACTCTACTGTAAGTTTCTTCTTTTTCCTGAGAACAATGGCTATCATTCTTGTTGTACTGCCTTATCCCTTGCTTTAGAGTATCTTTAATTCTGGCTTTGCCCCCTGCCCACTGTTCCTCAACCAGCTGCTGGCCACATCTTTCCCTTCTGGAGGACAGCGAGCATCCAGGCGGGGGCCTGTTGGAGCTGCTGCCCACCCCAGCAGCCAGCCTCCCTTTCTGCCCCTTGTCTCTCCCAAAGGGTGGTTCCACCGTGCGGGATTGAGCATTTGTCTGGACTTGGCAGAGGCCTTGTGGCTGTAAAAATCTCACAGGTGGTTTGCCCAGTGTCCCTCAGCAGACATTTAAATCACTGGTGGAGCACATAGCTGTTGCTAGCTATAGCTTCTGTCCACCTGCATTTCAAAGTATTGAAATGAAGCAGCTGATAAATGTTTGGGTTTTTTTTTTTCAGATGTGTTAGATGGAAGACAAATGAATCTGCCCCATCTTCAAATGCTGGTGCCAGAGAAGAGACCTCACCTGAAATGTTGCTCCGTCTGATGTGGACAACTTTGATCTGAGTTTCTCCTGTGGATCTGATTGTCACACAGGAGCAAAACCTGAGGAAAAACTGCCCTGCTTTATTTTTGAGGGTTCTAGTTTGACTGTTCAAAGTAACGTGAGATCAGTTGCCTGCGTAATGTTTTCTACCCATGAGGAATGGGAGAAGCTGTCACACGGTTCATCTTTGGTACTCGGACCCTGCAGCCAAATTCTTGGCTGAGGTAAATTTATGGCAGTAAAAGAATCAGCCCATTGTTTCCAGTTATCCTCTTTGGAGTTTCTGTATTGCTCAACATTGTCTAGTACTCTAGAAACTCTGGGATTTAAAACAAAAAAAAAGCCATTACTGGTACTATTTTCTGTGCCTCTCAGGCTGTGCAGCTGGGTTGCCTTAGTTACCACCAATCCAACTGTGCAAGGGGAGGGAGAGGCACATGAGAGATAATACATTTTTAAAACCTCCAATACCGTATGAAACAGTTTGTCTATAAATAATAAAACAAATGTAGGGTCTGGCATCTTTTGGTTGTTCTGAAAAGGAAAAACAAGGTCATGTTGTTTGACAGCCTGGCTTTTCCAGCTCTCAGAAATGATAGTGCATCTTTTTGGTCAAGCACAGGACATAGCTTTAAAAATTACTTGCTCGGAGTTGAAAGCTGCCATCCATGGACTTTGGAATAACTTGGAGCTAAATACACCTTTAATAGTGAGAAAGCGTAAATATTTACACAGCTGGTTTTAGAAAAAAGTGATAGTGGCCTGAAGCTATAAAGGAACATGGAAGAGAGCCCATATGAAGCATGGTATACTGTGGGACAAGCTTCATTTGCAGCCTACAGTCCGCCACAGGATGTAAGTCCAGAAGGAAACCAGGCTTGCCTCTCATGGGGAGCTATTTGGTAATCACTTCTTGTACCTCCAAATAATCACAATTTATCTGGGCACACACTTCAAGTGGGAAGGAAAGGAAAAAAAGAAGCAGCTGCCCTGGAACCTCTCCCTTTGGGCAAAGCCTAGTTGCAGCAGCCCAGGTAGGGCTCTCTGCCTTGGCAGATGCCACCAGCATCAGGTCTAATTGCTTGGTGGCTACAGGTGTTATTAAAGAAGGCGTTTCTAGACGTGCCTGTAGAAACCTATGGCATTACTCTGTAACTCAGACTGTGGCTTTGGGGGACAAAGAAGGCAGCAAAAGGGAGGGCAGAAGTGCCCTTCCACGTACCCTTTCTTTTGGGGGAGGGAGGAGGTGGGCATGGTGGAAGGTATGGAGAAATTAAGAGGTTTGTTCTCTGCCACCACAGATTGTTTTGCTTTGTGTGGGGGGGTTTCTTTTCTGCAGGGTTATTTTAACTGCATCGTCTCCCTTATGGTGATGGGAAGGTGAGACAGGAAAGGAGAGGATGAAAATAGTATGTGGAGCCATTCTTGCTGCAAGCAGAAAGGTATGTTGGAATCGTGTCTTCATTTGGTTTGCAGCTGTTTTTACTCTGGCGATGCTGAGCCAAAGATTTGTCTCAGTCAGGAACATATTAAGACTCTGGTACACTGTAATTTGGAATAGCTTCCCTCTGGCTGTGTTGCAATGCTTATTGGGACCTTGTTATCAATACCAGCATAAGAAAGTCTTACCCTTCTCTTGGGTGGACACAGCTGAGAAATGGATCGGGAAAACGATCCGAGTTGAAAACAGTCCCTGCTCACAAGAAACAGGCATCTGTGGTGGAGCAGGAAGGAGTTGAGGGGTGGTGGGCAGGAGCTCGTTGAGAAGTTATTGCCGCCAAAGCCCCCATATTATGAAACTGCAGCCTCAGATACTGCAGAGTTGCCAGCTACTGGGGTGCAGCTGGCAGCTGCTTTTATCCATGTACAGCAAATCTACAGTAATTCCGCCAGTCCTGGAGGTGAAGAGCTGAGGATGCACGTGAAGTCAGAATGGTTTGTGCAAACATGGGAAACTGTAACTCAGGGAGAGTGCTCTGCACGTGGATGAAAACACCATCTAATTGTTAAGGCTGTGATTTTGTGGGTCCTTTGAAAAATATCAAGTGTGCATGGAGAGGCAGACCCACCACACACAGGGAGCCTCCATGGATTGCAAGGGCACCCCAGACATCAATGGGGGCTATCGTGTATGCCGTGTTTATATATATTCTCTGAGGTTACATTCATGCTATTGCAAGTGGGGGTGCTTTTCAGCTTATATGTGTGCACAGGAAAGAAAGTTGGGTGCTTGCCCCGGTTTCTTTAGAAATCACTTAAATTAACATCTCTTTCTTAAGTGAGTACGTTTAGTCAGCTGTTCAAAATGCATCTAATTTTTACAGTTAATTTGATTTCTGCTTGGCACGACCTTTTGTCTGATCAATTAACACCTTGGAAATCAAATTATTTTAATTCTGATTATCTCCAACGTATGCATCAGGCATACTCTAGGCCTGAAATTACTAATATGTACTCAGTGATGAAAAAATCAGGTATCTAGATGTATCAGATATCAGATCTCATTTAAAGACCTATACTGTCTTGTAGGGATGATGTGGTCTTTGATTAGTAATAGTTACTACTTATGTGATGCCTCTTAAACCAGAGCTAGCGTAGAAAAACTGTGGATCTGTTTTCATTTACAAGCAATCCTCATCTCATATCATGTTTATGCAAGAATAGAATTCAGCCAAAAATTCCAAACATGGACATGTAGAGCAAGCATCTTATTTGCAAAGGTATCAAGCGGTGAAGTTGGTTATTCAGCACATTTGAAAGTCAGTCTGCTGCTTTTAGGTAACTGAATACGGATGGTGAGAGACTAGCTACAGACACTCTACTTTGGCTTGACAGGCATGTGAGACTTCACAAAATGGATCAGGCATCAAATGTTCCCAGAGAACAGAGGGAGGTTGTCTTATTTATTTTCAGAGGTGTTTTTCCAGGGCTTTTTCTTTCATCAGAAAGCTAGTTTAAGAAATTGCAAATGTTCACACATTTGTCCTAAATAAAATACACACGTTTTCCTGACAGGAACATTTTCATCCTCAAAAACTTAATCTTGAATGAAAAAGGAGAGAGGAAACCAGAGAGGAGAAGGAATAATAATAATAATAATAATAATAATAATAATAATAATAGTATCATCATCCCATGCCAAAACCCCAAAACTGCTTCATCGCTTCTTTCTTTCTTCTAGCTGTTGCACATGTCTTCCTAAACTACTTTTTTTTTTTCCTAACTGCCCATTTGTCCAAGAATCTGTATTTCATTTTCTTTAAATCATTACTGATTATAGCACCACTAAAGCAGAAGAGAAGATGGCTGAAGTGCTCAACCAGCCACTTTCCATCATTTACCAGCAGTCCTGACTAATCAGGGAGGTCCCAGTTGACTAGAGGTTAGCAAACATGATGCCCATACACAGGAAGGGCTGGAAGGAGGATCTGGGGAACTACAGGCCTGTCAGTCTGACCTGAGTGCCTGGGAAGGTCATGGAACAGATCATCCTGAGTGCCATTACGTGGCACACGCAGGACAACCAGGTGATCAGGCCTAGTAATAGTAGGTTTATGAAAGGCAGATCCTGCTTGACAAACCTGATCTCCTATGACAATGTGACCCACTTAGTGGACAAGGGAAAGGCTGTGGATGTTGTCTACCTGGACTTTAGTAAAGCCTTTGACACTGTTTCCCACAGCATTCTCCTGGAGAAACTGGCTGCTCATGGTTTAGATGGGTGTACTCTTTGCTGGGTAAAAAAATGGCTGGAAGGCCGGGCCCAGAGAGTTGCAGTGAATGGAATTAATTCCATTTGGCAGCCGGTCACAAGTGGTGTTCCCCAGGGCCCAGTAACTGGGGCCAGTTCTGTTTAATGTCTTTATCAATGACCTGGATGAGGGGAACCTAAACTCTCAGTAAGTTTGCAGACAACACCAAGTTGGGCGGGAGTGTTGAACTGCTTGAGGGTAGGATGACTCTACAGAGGGATCTGGACAGGCTGGATGGATGCGCTGAGGCCAATGGTATGAGATTGACCAAGGCCAAATGCCAGGTTCTGCACTTGGGTCACAACAACCCCATGCAGTGCTTGCAGAAGAGTGGCAGGAAAGCTGCCTGGTGGAAAAGGACCTGGGGGTGTTTCTGGACAGCCAGCAGAATATGAGCCAGCAGTGTGCCCAGGTGGCCAAGAAGGCCAACAGCATCCTGGCTTGTATCAGGAATAATGTGGTAGGCAGGACTAGGGAAGTGATTGTACCTCTGTACTTGGCACTGGTGAGGCCCCACCTCGAGTACTGTGTCTAGTTTTGGGCCCCTCACTACAAGAAAGACATTGAGGTGCTGGAGCGTGTCCAGAGAAGGGCAATGACGCTGGTGAAGTATCTGGAGAACAAGTCTTATGAAGAGTGGCTGAGGGAACTGCGGTTATTTAGCCTGGAGAAAAGAAGGCTGAGGGGAGACCTTATGGCTTTCTGCAACTTCCTGAAGGGAGGTTGTAGCGAGGTGGGGGTCAGTCTCTTCTCCCAAGTAACAAGCGACAGGACAAGAGGAAATGGCCTCATGTTGTGCCAGGGGAGGTTTAGATTGTATACTAGGGAAAATTTCTTCACCGAAAGGATTATCAAACATTGGAACAGGCTGCCCAGGGAAGTGGTGGAATCACCATCCCTGGAGGCATTTAAAAGATGGGCGAAATGCGGTGCTTAGTGATGTGGTTTAGTGGTGGTTTTGGCAGTGTTAAGTAGATGGTTGAACTCAATGATCTTAAAATTCCCTTACCACCTAGATGATTGTGTGATTCTATCTTCTCAACAGTTTGTAAAACTTCCTGAAGTTCTCTTTTACTCACAGTGCTGCTGCAATGCTTTCACTTGGATATACTAATGACTTCCTATAAATTGTCAGTAAACAGTGCCGTTCCCTAGTCTGAGAAACACCACGTGATGCAGATGTAAGAGTTTTATCCAGAGAGATTTAGCTTCTCTGGACCCTTGTTTGCGAAGGAATTAAAATCCAGTGATTATGCTGGTAAGAGGTGCTTCTCGAGCCATGTTGGAGAAACCTGGCCCAGCCTTTTATCTGCTAGGACTGGGATTCTTGCTCCAAATTGTTTTCTGTTTGTTAATAACTGGTTAGGACCCGGCAATCTCTATCAGACATCCAAATACCACCCCCCAACCCGCAGTGTAGAAGGGCCACCTTCCTCTCCCCACCTGCCTAGGAAATCACAGGAATTCATTTTAGATATTTTTTTTTTTCATATGGATGGAAGTGAAAAACAAAACTTGGACTGACCCCATATCATACGGTTGAGGAACTCCCCGAAGTTGTAGAAAGAGATGATGATGGCAAGGCTACCGGCGAAAAAGGCTGCTAGCCCGGCTGGGCTGAACAAAGCGAAGAGAGGATATACCCACTCTCCTGTTACAGAATAAATCCACAGGACCCTGGGCAAGGAGAGAAATGACCTTTGGTTAGGACCATTCAGTCAGAAGAACCACTTCATCATTTCTAACTCCTGAGTGGCTGAGTTATCAAAACAATATTGATACAGAGAAAATTAGCTCAGCTGTCAATACATCTTCTCGGCATTTGGGCTATTTGCTGTGAAGCACACTTGAGCTGCCGCAAAATGAGATGGGTTTCAGTGCAGGTTGAAATGCACATCATGTTCTGCTGTCACCCTGGTGGCATTGGCTATTAACTCAATAAAATAGTAAAATGCTCAGAAATAGGATGTGCACTTGGCTACACTAAGTGAGGCATATTCAAATAAGCTCTCACGTATGCGTTTGCTCTTTAGTTACAACAGCTTTTCAGTCCCTATCCAGATCCTAAGGGTCTGTGGGGACAGAAAGTGCTGTTTCCCCACTGTCCCTATCCTGCCACCCTAATGTTGTTTTGGGAACGGAAAGAGGTTTGCAGGAGGTGAGAGGGCAAGGGGAATTCTCCGGCACCTTTTCTCTTGGGCTAAGAGGAGGAGGAGACAGGAGCAGGTAGGTAGGAAACAGATGTAGCCGCTTTGCTCCTTTGTGCCAGAACCATTTGCAAAGCACTGTTTGGAAGGGGGAAAGAAGGAGAAGGAAGAGGATTAATATGCCTGCTTTATAAGGCTTCTTTTCTTCTACTTGGGCTCTCCTTTTCCACCTTTTTCTTCTCTCAAAAAATGTCTATTAGTGGCTGTCAGTTCACTGATAATATTTTTATTGCTTATGGCTCGTGAGAGTGGTAGCAAATGCCTGGACTTAAGAATATAAAAATGGTCTTTATATATTAAATAGAGGAAAATATATATTTTTTATGGATAAAATTAAATATATTTGCATTGAAAATGTAAACAATATAAAAAAATAGGTCAGGTCTCCAGTGATTGCTATGAGGACGTGCCATTCTAACAATGGACAGCACTTCCCTAAAAAGAACCTTTGGGTCAAAGAGTCCTAAAAGGTTTAATTCCTTATTAAAAAACCCCACATCTGAGGAATATGCCATACTTTTCACCACCAGTGCTAACACGGGAATGCAGTCCCACTCTCTCTGAAGGCACCCAGCCTGCCATCCTGCCCTTGAACATCACGCCTCAGAGAAGTGACAGAGAGGCTGCCTCACCAGCCCCAAACTGTGTCAGGAAACTGAGGAATGGGAGAGTACTAAGGAAAAAAAAAAAACCAAACACAACCCATGTCTGAAAAGATGATTTCTCATTTCTCTAGTTAGAGCAGGGAGGGGTAGGACATAAAGAAGGAGGGGTTTTACCTTGCCTGGAAGAGAGATTTGCTAATCCTCACCCAAGGGGTAGAGCGGAGAAATGGAAGGGGGGTGGCAGGGGAGCTCTCTGGGCTGAGCATGGGAATGTTAAGTGTAGAGACTCATTTTCATGATTTTAAGATAGGTTCTTTCATCAAGCAAACTGGGCTGTGACACATCTAAATAGTCTGTTTGGTTTTGTTTTGTTTTGTTTTGTTAAAAAAAAAACAAACAAAAAAAAACCACCAACCAAACTGCACCAATGGCCACAGAGAAGCTGAGAAGAAATGCTGAAGACCAGGTGCTGACTGGAGCCCATGCAAACGTCAGCATGCGTTCTTCACTGCATAGGGCTACTATTTTTTCAGTGTAAAACAGACAGTGACAGAAATTGTCTTCATATAATGAAGAACTAATATATTTACTTCATATAACAAAGATCTTGATCCAATTCAACCAACCGGTGTGCCTGATATGAAGCACTTCAACCTGTATTTTTGAACCTAAACAAATGGCTATGCAGAAGCACTGAAGCACTTTCAGCTTTCTGAGTTGGTGGGAGCTATGTGCTATCAGGTTTTTTTTGTCTTGGGGCATACCTCCAGATTCCTGAGCTTACTCATTTTGATCACAGAATAATTAACAGTTTTGAGGGTTTTTTTTGCTACGGATTTCATAATTGCACCCCACAACTTGCAAATGCACATTGATATTTCTTACGGATAATCACCTGTTAAATACATATGCGGGCTGCAGAGGCTTATTATTCTGAAGATTTCATTTTACAAAATGTCAATTTCCACCAAGATTTTACCTTGGATATCAGTGAGTGAGTCAGAAGCAGTCAATGGCCAGAATTATGGGGAGATAACAGCCCTGGGTATAACCAAAGTTGCCAAACTGCTATAGAATGGAGGTCAGCATATAGACACCAGGGAGAGGTGATGTGCTGTCATAGTACAGCCGGATGCAACTAGAGGATTTATCCTGTCCTCTCATTACCTGTTCATTAATGTTAATGGAACCACTGCATTCACTGAAGGGAAAAAAGTAAGTATCTCTAGGGAATTATTAAATAGGAAGATCCATAAAGGAGAAAAAAATGTGTTGGGTGCATATGAGCTCCCTGAGACTGTGGTTAATTCAGATTAAAAGGTTGTGAACTGAAAATGAGCGTGCAGTGAAGGAAAAATATTTTGATTCCTAACAGAGGTGGAATATGGACATATGACAAGAAAGCCCTCAGTCTCTAGATTGAATTTGCTTTGGGTTTTTTTGTATCTTAGTTTTGTATACAGGGTAAAATCTAGAAGGATTTATCTCTCTTACAAATATAGTTTGAACTTTTTGTCAAAAAAACATGCAAAATTGTGAAGATTAAGGTTTATTTTATACCTATCTATTATCACTCAAATGGAAAGGGGCCATCTATTGTTACTTCCTTTTGAAGATTTAAAATGCCAGTTCTAAAACTTCTATGTTCTTCACTGTTTTCAATGTGATGATTCGTGGAGTAAGGCATTACTTAATGCAACCAGGGGATGCAAGATCCATCCTTGCAGGAATTAACTAACAATGCCTAACGATTCTCCTAGCCCTGGAGTCCCGCAACTGAAAACCACATTTCCTTTTTGAACACAGTGGGTATTCCAAGCTATCGCGAAGCCCCGCTCAGAGGCAGGTACCTGGTGCCAGGTGTCACCGGCTGCTCGGTTTCTCTAGTGCCTTGCAGGGACCAGTCGATGCCGGGGAAGGGGAAGCACAGCGATGTCGGGGACAGTTCAAGGAGAGGCTTTTAGGAAGGGCTCTGTAGCTTGTGAAATGTAAGGGGCCCAAATGGGGCTATTAAATCACCAGGTTGCAGCACTGACAGTAAAATATGTACACGTGTTAAGATTTCAGTGCACAGGCTAAAAAATTTTTCTGTTAGTTGAAAGCTGTTTTCTGTGGTTGCAGGGAACCAAGACAATGAGGGAAAAAGAAAGCAGACGGGAGGTCCCTTGCTGCTTCGGGAGGAGAGAAAGCGACAGTACTGAAATACTAATGTCATTTATCCAGTTATCAGAGCTCTGGGACGCAGGCCACAAGTGCTCTAAGGACCACCTTCCACTCAGGACCCCTGGCAGCAGCATGCAACATCAATTCAAAGAAGATACTGGGAGAGCTCAGATGTGTTGATCCTTATTCTTTGATGAGGATCCAGGTCCTGGCATGAGCCGTGTCTCCTGTGGGGTGAAATTGCTCAGCTGATAGGGGCTTTAGGGGAAAGCATGGCACATGTGACTGCAATAGTTGCATGGAGTGCTGTCTGGTGTCAAAGACAGTAAAAATCAAATGCTGTCAGAAGACAACCAAAAAAAAAAAGCTGGTGTTAAGCAACTGAGTGAACCAGAACATAGAAAAGGAATTTAGGAAGCCGTGGTCATAATCCTATTAGGCTCTGGGCTGGATTAGGATAAATGGCTCCTAACTTGGTTATGTAGTGTAGCAGTGAAGTCCATTGCTTCTACAGCCGCTCTGATGGGTTTCAAGTCACAAGAGCATTTCATCTGTGCAGTTTATTCTGTATTCCAGATTTTCATTTGGTGGGCTGAAGGTAGTCTCTAGCTGAGAGTGAGAACTGGTGGGTAGGAATGGGAAGGATGGATTCCCTCATAGTCTCAGTGACTTCTCAGAAGTCTTTGCATGGGGACGTTACCTCTCTGCTGACCAGTTGTTCTGTATCCTCCACCCTAGAGCTCTGGAAAGTGATATCACAGCATACCCTGAAACTGTATGGACCTGTTCCTGAGCGGAGATTCAACATAAGGTGTACTCAGAGTGGTTTGAAGTGTTGGCAGCTGCCCATAGTTAGATGGAGTGGGCAGTGCATCCAGACCCTGGTACTGCAGCCAGGATGCAATGAGCAGGAGCGGATGCAAACTCAGCCCCAGGGGTGCGTGATGCACATAGGAGGTGGGTGGATGGCTATGGGCTGGAGGGGGTGGTCAGATATAGTTTATTCTCCCAGGATCACCCTCCAACAGGTTGGAGATCAACTGTGGCACGTTGCTGGAAATGTAGGCAGTGTACACTGGTGGAGTGGGAAGTGGTAGTGGGGCAGATGCCTCCTTGCTACCCGTCAGTTTGCACCTGGCTCTGAGTATCATTTTCTGACTCAAGTTTCTAAACCCAGCCATGTGTCCCTGACAAATACCAAATGGAGTTTAACTCCTCTTCTGCACGGTGACCCCCAGACCTTTGAGGTTTGGTGTTTTTACAGTGAGCGAGACAGAGAGTGAAGGTAAATTTGAAGGTACTGATAGAAATAAAAACTCCAGCGCAGCAGAAATAACTCAAAGTACCCCGGAATTTATGGCAATTTAGTTGCTTTTCTATAAGAGGCCTTAGAAGAGCAGGAGATACTATGTATAGTCTCAGGGCCTGTATTGTGCTTGGAGAAACCTGCTCTGCCTACATTTGGAGATAGTTTTCATGCTTCTCAGCTGAAGTTTAAATTTCTTCTCCACAGAACAGACTTCTGTCTCCCGTGTGCCTGGGAGGGAACTTAAATCTAAGTACAGCATTTGGCCTTGGTTTACAAAGTAGATCACTGGAAGAAAATGTTTTAAAGTACATAATTCTTACCAACTGATATACAGAAAAGAAACAAATCCCAAAAGGATCAATCCCTTCTTCTTTGCTGGGTAACGATGCGGTGTGGCAAGGATTTCCAGGACAGCAAATGGTAATACAGCTGTGTGCTGAGGAGAAAAGAAAGTCCGTCAGTGACTGGTCACAGTGTGTCACCTTCAGTCATTGCTGTCACAAAGCTCAAGAGCCTGCCTGTAGGCAGAGGATTATTTGAGAATACTGAATGTTGTGGTATACAAATCTGCATACTTCTTTATTTTTTGATAGTGAAGATGTAACCCTGCAGTAACGAGCATGGAAATTTCCTTGTTAGCATACTGTAAAAAGTACTGTAATGAGGTCTGCCTGTAGCATGGTCTGCATTACTTTATAATAGGTGAACTATCCTTTTATGCTTTATAATGCAATACATTTTTTGGTAATTCCCATTAGAGTACAAAAGATCTTGAAGTCTATTGTTATGTGTGCTTGAGGATGTCAAAAGTCTCCTCCTTGAACTCATTAAGCAATTGCTAAATTGCCTTCATGTTCTCTTCAATTCATTACTGTATTTTAGATATTGTCATTTATTGTTTACTCCACTGCAATTGCAGTGTGTTGTGCTTCTCTTTGTAAAGTGAAAAATGTGGTGGTAAACGCAGAGAGAACTTAAGTTAGCTGTGACTCAAGATGATGAAGGAATTTCAAACAAGCTTAACCAAGAGTTAGTAAAGAGTTAGCTTGCTGGAGAAGCTTTTTTTTTTCCTGCTCTCTTGTTTTGGTCAAGGAGTTTGAATTGTATTAAGCAGCTTCAATTGCAAGGACTTTTATGATGATAACTGTCTGAGCACGGTGGATTTTCAGCACAGGGCAGACAGCTTGGTGGCACTGATTGTTTAGTGGTGGGGACCTGCCTCCAAGAGGGGTGGTCAGCACTGTGCGCCTGCAGGGAAGTCGGGAGCACAGCAGAAGCCCTTCTGGGCTCGGATGTTAAACAAACAATGCGGGGTTCTGGGGATGCTAATGCCTCAAGTTGTTGGCTGATTTGTGGCAACTTCAGAAAATAATTTTTGGGGGTGAAATTTCCCCACTAAAAGTTTTGTAATATTCCCTGTGCAAGCAATCAATAGCTTTAAGTTGCAATACCTATGAGAGAAGGCCTAAACAGTGCTGGGGAACAACACAGCAAAAGCAGCCAATGAGGTACAACGGGACAAAACTATAGCATCAACTGTAGCTGACTAGTTGGTTAAATTCCTATTAATTAAGGAAACGGTTTCATGGGTAGATGGGGGAGGAGGTGGGGGAGGGCAGCAGAGAAGGATAGATAGACTTTTAAACAGAAGAAAAACACCTGGCTAATGAATATTTGGTTTTCCCTAAAAGCACAACCTGCTGGGCGTATGGTAAGAAGTTCCTCTTGTCCCAAGGAAGTGGTTCTAGTACCTGCCTTCAATGTACGTATTTGTCAGAAGCTGTGCTGAGTATCTGATATGGTAGTATGGTGTCAAAGTTTTATTGTTGTATATTTATAGTATAAGTTGCCACAAATACACATGAAATTCTTTAAATGCACATTGAGCTACGTACAGCATGCATGAAAACATTCTTTACCTATTTGTTTAAGAGGCAGACATCCCTTTCTTGTCTGCCGCTGCCACGTGACAGCTCACTGGAAGCTACATGTCCTCCCTCAGGCCCCCCAGCACACCCCCAGGAGCTGCTATGTGTACCTGGCTGTCCTACTACCAAAAGAACCCTTCCATCTCAGTTGTTATTTTTCAGAGAAAAGAGAGAGAAAAGATTTATTTGATGTTCCAGTTCCTCTTACTCATTGGCACCGAGATTGTCCTCTGGTCTGTTTTTCATGAAGATATTCTTCAGCTCTATAACCCGCTTGGTTGACGGAAGAGGTCTCAGGGTATCAGTACAAGCAATTCCTGGATTCATTTAGCTAGAAAAATGTCTTTGGTGCACACGGTTTTCATATATAATCCCTGTAACTGTCTCTTAGTTAGAAATATATGTGTTAAGCTGCTTTTAGAATGATGAAAGAAAAAGTTTATTTTCCATAGCTGGTCAATAGTTTGTCTTTGAATAAAACACAAAATGCCCATGCAAGACAGCACTGATGGAAAACTTACACTTTGTCCTCACTTTTAGGCTTTAGCTTTCACAGTGGATTTGTCCATTATGGCAAGTGGTTATAAGTCCTCATTTTCATTTGACAGCCAGTGGGCTACAAAATTCCTTTGGGATACATGAAACATCCTTGCTGGTCTTTTAATTAATTTAAACACTTTTAACAACTATAAGCTGGTTGTTCCAGCTGTATTATTGCTGTCCTAAGAGGGATTTAGTATGAGTGACCTGGTGAAACGATGCTTTGTTGAAGTGAACAGTTTTTAGATGGGGGTTATTTAATATACTTATTTCCCTAGTTTGGGGCATTTTGTTCTCAGAGTGGATGTTAAATAAGTACAAGTCAGCACTATGATGATGCTTTAATAGAAAAAGCTTGTGGCATTCTGGGACAGTATTAACAGGAATATTGTGTGTAAGACAGACCTGGGATAAGTAACTATGCTGCTCCACTTGAATCGATGAGGTTTTGGCTGGCCCTCTGTCTCTGATTTAGGGCACCTCATTTTGACAGGTGCAGATAATTTGGACCATGTCCAGAAAAGGAGAGCACAAACAGCAAGAAAGTATGAACAGGAAAGCAGTCCAAAGACAGACATAGAAATCAGGACTGAATGTGTTGTTGCATCTGGAGAGAAAAGGAAAATGAGAGAGGTTTAAAAGGCTTGAGAGGTTGGTACGGTGATGATTGCAATGGGGAAGTTCTTCATGCCCATCGCGGGTAGGACCAAGAGTGATGGGCTCAGTTTTCCTCATGAGAGATGTAGATTTATACTGGAAAATATGTAGCAAGGTCAAGCAGGGAAACAATCACCTAGGGGAGCTGGGCAAACCCTTTACAGGAGAAGCTAGACAAGAAGTTGAGTGTGATTCTCCCAAGCAACCTCTGGGCATCTCTGACCCAGCCTCAGTTTTCCTCTGGACCAGCTCACCAGGGGCCGTGCAGACTCTGGAGGTAGTACAAGTGCATGTGGTCCAGAAGCAGAGAATGAAAGCATGGAGAAATGGGGGCTCTCCTCTTCTGACAGGAGCAAGCTCTTGTGACTAAGACCACCACCATCTCCACTCGCTTAGCCAACTTCTTCTCTTTCTCAGTTCATATGTCTTTGCGCTGCCTTATGGTACATGAATCCGAAAGGAAACAGGGAAGAGGAGGGAAAAGCAGACCTTTGCACCTCACCCTGTCTGATTTGCAGGGGCTTGAAGCCGAGCTTTCCACTCCCTAGAAGAGTGCTTCCACCTCTAAGAGCCGCGAAAGCATTCAGGAGTGGGGCTGTCTGCCTCTTGTTTTGTGAACAGTTTCTTAAAGGTTTCGGATCTATCCTGATTTGGAAAAATTAAAAAAAAAAATAATTATGACATAGGAAAGCTGCTTTCCTCCCAAGTCCAATGATGACACTGGCACACAACTTACTAAAGTTTGTGCTGTGTCTTCTGTACAAATAATTGTATCTTTAAAAAAATATTTTGCCATATATTAATCCAATTTTGTTTATTAATGGATTTTTAGCTTATTCCTACATAGAGAGAATCGCTATATAAGCTAGATATGCTTTTTGTAGAGCCATTTAAAGTTGCCATGCAAATGCCTTCTTGAGACAGGTTTCTACAACAGTTCTCAGCTACTTCATGCACCCCAGGAGGAAAATTTTTTGGTTTAGCATTTTTCCTTTGTGGATATAAAGCTTCTTTTCACCCTGCCCCGCTTCCTTCTCATGTACATATACACCCCAGTCCCAACAAATGGGTGGGAAAGTCTTCCCTTGCACTTCTGCTATCTCAGAGCCTATTGGTGACTTCATGTATTTCTGCTGAGTCCAGTTTGTCCATTTATGTTAAAATCACAGTGGAATTTCCACTCAATAACTGAGCATGTTTATGAGAGCAGATGCATTATTTACACAGGAGACACCAGAGGAATGCGTGGTTGGCTATGGGGTGCAAAACCTGCCCTTTGCCTATGACACGCAGTTGGCTTTCCAAATGATTTCCGTCTCACAGCCAATAGACGTTGACTTTGGCAGCATCATTAGCGACAGACCATATATCATGGTTAATCACATCTGCTGAAAGGCTTTAAAGACTTCTCATATCCTTCTCAAAAAAACCCCGATGTATTTTCTCATTTGAGTTATTTTTACCATAGGTCTCTTGTGCATGGTCATTAAATATACTTTCAACCCTATTTAGCTGCACTTTATATCCTTAAACTGACATACGTCTGAAGAGTGCAGTATTTGTATGGGGCCAAGTTCAAATATACAATTTTGCCTCTTGCTTTAAAGAAAACTTAATAATTAAGCTCAGATTGACACAGATCAAAACATTGGCAAAAATTGCTGGAAACAGTGACTCATTTTTTATTTCAATTAACAGTTTCTCAGTTTCACATATAAACAGTGAAACTGTCAAAAATCATTATCGCAGAGGGAGAAAACCCCTGTTTCGCTCCAAGGTAAGGAAAACAGGCTGAAACAATAGCTGCATGTTCTGATCAGGCTATCAATGACACGAACTGAATCAGAGAGCTATTTTCTTCTCTTGGCAGCAATCCTGTTAGTACTTATTTTGATGTTCTTTGAAATATTAATATATTTACTTGTTTAATAACCTCTGCTTATTGAAGAAAGCTTTCAGCTTACAAATTTTGTAAGGACAGAAGTATTTTAAATGCCTTTTTCTTTTAAATTTATTCGTACAGCAGAAAGATAAAAGTTATGGGACTTTCAAAATTATCAGAGGCATTTTGTTAAGTAATTGCACTTATAATCTGAATTCTAATTCCAAACATTTGATTTGAAAATCCTCTGCGGCTCTTTTTGGCAGTTATTACGATTTTTAACTTGGGTTTGATTTCTTTGCTTTTTTTCCTGACAAACTCAGGTGAATCTGAACTAGTTGTAAAATTGCAAAATTCTTTTTGTTGCTCATAAAATCTGTCATCCGAATACAGGGGAGGGAAAGTTTCTTAAGCATATGCTGAACTTTATCTGAAATAGTGGCATGATAACTCATCTCCTGTGGAGAAGAATGAAATTACAACATTCTTGTGTTTATTTTTTGTTTCCTACCCTATGTTGTATGTTTCCCAGGATACATTTCAGGTTCATGAGTTTAAAGTGAGATAAATAGTCCTCTCTGGATATTATTTCCACTGTTTGGTAAGACCGCATGGAATTTTCATTTCCCGTATATGTTGAGTAATTTGTGTATTTATTCAATGTTATAGGCTCATTTTGCTGTTGAGAACGTAAGTAGAAGCAGGTTTCCTGGGGCTGAGGAGGCAGGGTTGGGTAGAGCTTGTGCTCAGCTGGAGGCTCCAGCCTAGGCTGAGTTTTAAGCCCATGAATAATCTCCCCAGAGCTGCTGAGATCACTCGTCCGCCTAACGCGTGCGTCGCAGTTTGACTCGCTTTGACCCGGTTTGACTCCAGAGTGACGGAACCGATGCCTCGGTTGACCTTAGCTGTTTGTTTCTAATTCGTCTGCATTTACGCGCCCTCCGTGTCTGCTTTCCATTAACATGTGAGACTTTAGCGGGGGATTTTTCACAGTTACCACTGGCCAAACTAAACTCCACTGGGTACAGTTGGACACTGTCGAGCGCTTTTGAAAAACTGCCCGTGTTTCTCCTTTCAGACAAATTCCCTGCAGAGCTTGGTGTGCTGACAACCACTGGTGGCCGATACTCACGCTTGTATCTTCTCTGTCGGTATGTTACTGCGAGGAAAAAGTAAAACCCCACTTTGGTGCTGTCTTATGAGGCTCCTGAAGCCAGTGTGCGCTGGTTGA
Source organism: Charadrius vociferus (assembly GCF_000708025.1). Taxonomy (NCBI): domain Eukaryota; kingdom Metazoa; phylum Chordata; class Aves; order Charadriiformes; family Charadriidae; genus Charadrius; species Charadrius vociferus. Next base: position 1,941,801 of record NW_009648242.1, on the reverse strand, counting down.
CCCTTGAGATGTTTACTTAGTTATTCAGCTCTTTGTTGGGAAACGTCTTCTCATCTATGGAAATTTCCTTGGGTTGGATGTTTTTATAAACAATTGCAGCCCGTGTTATCTGTGTGTAATAAAATTAAATGGCTTCCTGTCACCATAACCTCTATTTAGTTTTATACCCCTCATAATCTTCTGTCTGTCTGTATGATGTCTCCTTTCTTGGCTTCCTTTTGGAACAAATTCCCTCTTTTGATTTATTTTGCTATGATGCTGCCTTAATTCAAATGCCTCCTTTAGAATTTTCTTCTGTAATCTGTCCTTATACATTTTCCCTTCTCTCTTAATGTCTTTTTATTTTTTAGGGTGGGAGGGGCTTAAGCATCATCATTTGTTTTATTTCCTTAACTATTACATTGCCTTGATTAAAATACTTCATTAAAGAAATAATCCTCTCTGAGTTACTACCTGTCTTTTATATTCTCAGCCATCAGTCCATTTTCAGGGAACGACAGGTTTATTTTATGGATCGAGCGGGAGGTTCAGGGAGTCCTGGTACTGAGCAGGCATGGTGACAAATTAGGCAGGAAACCATTCCTCAATTTAAGTCCAGCAGCACTCCTCTCTGAACTGTCAGCTCCTATCTGTTTCTGCCCTTCCCAGCTATGTTCATACTCATCTGAAAAGCAACTTTTTTTTTTTTTCCTGCTTTTTTTTCCTGCTTTTGCTGAGATATGTAGGTAGTTTGGGAGCATTATTGTGAAAATGGATGAAACGTCAGACCAATCATATGATAAAAGGTAAAAGAGCTCCAGAGATAACATTCCCAGCGTGTGCGTGTGCATTTTTGGAAATAAGGCCCTGGCTGAATATCCTATTGCTTACGAGCAAATGTTTTGTCTCCATGTCAATGCCAGAATTTTAATTGCATTTCTCCCTGACATTAGATACCTCGCCTAAGAAGCTGATGTTGCGCTGCAGCTGGAAGCTGACATGAGACTGAAGTGACACATCCTTCGCTGCGGAATATTTGTCTCCAGCTGTTCCTTCACGGGGTGGGTTACGGAGGCTGCACCTGTGTGCGTCGGGGTAGCAGCAGCCCGGGAGGATTCCCTGCCATAACATTTGTCTGTGAAACACATACTTTCTCCCTAAGGAAATGGGCTTATGTCAACATAAATGGAAACTTCAAAACCGTATATATGTAGTGCTGGGAAAAGCCAAGCATCTTTGCTCTTAAATGTGTGGGGTGATTAATTTCATGTGCCATATCCCTCACACACACATTCTTCTTCTTTGCCAAAAGCCGAATGTAATTGGAAGACTATGAATGTCCACAGTTGCCAGACAGCTTAAAATTGAGATACTGTGAAATGCAAACACATGGAAATGTTTCTCTCTTGTGTAAATATGCAAAAATTATTAAGCATTAAATACCAATTGCAAGGAGGATCGTTTAAGATGGTCAAAGAAGAACTTGAGGTGGTTCTTGTGTACACACCTGGAGCAGGAGCCCAGTTAGAGTGGCCTGGACAAGCAGGTTCTGCTCCACACTCTGATTTTGCACCCCCTTGCTTGGTTAGCATTGCAGCAGCTTCCTAAAATAGCTGTAGGAAGATATAATCCTGCACATAGATGCCCTCATATGGGAGTAAGAGTAATTTGTATTCATACAACTTATTTTCTTTTCCAGGTGAAAGCAAATCATACTGATCCAAAATAACATTTCTGCTGATGTAGTTTGGTCCACGCTAGGGAAGGTAACGCTTTAGCTAGGAAGGCAGAACACAAACAGCTTGGAGATACCAAGAAGCACCAAGATGAGATGGGACGTGGCAAGTCTTGCTGGTATTCTTAAGGGTACGGTGGGTTGCTTCAGTGGAGGAAAATGACTCGTATGCACCCAGGCTGTTCTTTCAGTCCCCTGTATTTTCCTTTTGCATTCAGATACTCCTTAGCTACTCTTCATTGGGAGAAAGTGCAAAAGAGCTTGAGAGGCTCAGGCCATGTGGGGTCTGTTGTCATTTTTTGCTGAAAGTCTGCGAGGTAAGCAATTTTTCTTTTGTGCCTCCATTTACCATCCCTCCTTTTTTATTCTTAGTTATTTAGCTTGTAAGGTCTCCAGAACATGCATGGTTCATAACTATGCGTCAATAAAGTGCCGAGGACACTGAAATGCTGATTTTTGTCAAAGTGAGAGGGTAGCGTTGCTACAGAATAAATTGGGAAAAGAGATAGCTAAACTAAACCGAGCTGCAGCCTGAAAATAAAGAAAACTGTGCTGTTTGCAAGAAAAATTGTGTTTTACAAGAACTGTGCCTTACAGACTGAAAATATAAACCTCTTTTGCAAAAAGGCAACTGTACCATTACCATTTTTCTGAACATATCTGGTCAATGCTGATATGTATCTTTTCTTTTGTTATAGATTAAAATGTTTTTGAGTGATCTCTTCTGACCCACCATTGCCCCTCTTTGTTTAGCATTCAATTCTGTCAGACCCTTCAAAATGTAGTGTTCTCCTGTACTGCCATTAAGTTGAATAATACGTGCACATGATTTAATCCAAGCTGTCTCCAGCAGTTAGTCGCCTTCTGGAGAGTATCCAGATGTTGCTTGAAAAGAGATGACTGGGAAAGAAATAAACAATTTCACTTGACGAATTGGCCAGCATATCTTTTGTCTCAGCCACCTTCTCCTTCGAAAATCTTGTTCAAATAAAATAATTGTGCTTAAGACATAAGTAGGGTGGGGTTTGTTCATCCATGAAGCTCAAAGCTTTGTATAAAGATGGTAAAACACAATTATCCCAGACAAACAAAAGTGGAAACTGAGGAGCAGCCCTTGGGTTAAATTCAGTAGAAAGGCAAAGAGAGAAACCCAGGTATTCTCGAGTATTTGGCCTCCTTCAAATATTAACAGGATTCCTTTCTGCATTAGCCATCCTTTCTGTAAACCAAAAAAATGTTTTGGCTCAGAGTGCAAAAACATGCCTAAAATGTAATGCTCTCTGTACGACTCTGGGCTACCAGGTGGGCACCACTCTCCCACTGCAAGAGCAGTAAATGTGAGAAAAATAAAAGGCTAGTTCACTTTTGCAAGGGAAGTGCTGCAGCATCACTGCAAACTCAAGGAGCTTGGTATTCCTTAAGTGCTTTCACATGATTATTTTTTAGGTTCACTCTTCAGTTACATAACAACATATGCTTTCCCTATTTACAACTTTAAAATAGACTGAGATAAAAAAAAAAAAAAATACTCCCACTGCAAATGATATGGCACTGACGTCTACTACTGATACACCGATGTCTTTTTTTCACCAAAGCCAGCTAGATGCTGCCTCAATCTGCCGTGAAATGGCTGTAATCTCAGAGCCATAAAGTATAGCAATGTGCAAGGAAACAAACCCAAAGAAAGAGCGCCTGCTTGGCAATCAGAACTTGGAGATTGTCCCTTAAAGCGTTGGTAGCTCCCTGGATCTTCCCAGTGTTCCCAGTGGATATTTTGGGTTGGAAGAAAGAAATGCCTCAGCTAAGCCTGAAGGCACCTGTTGGAAGGTGTCCCAAAATGTGGGGCTTGTCAATAGCGGGGATCAGTCTACTGCGGTGGCAGATGTTTTACACGCGATAGTGACTGGAAGGAAAATTTCCCACCCAGGAACTGTCAAACACAAGATGTCTGCAGTGTATTAAGAGCTTTAGAAATAAAATACTAGGTTGTGATAGCGGTTTGCTTTATGCGAAGTTTCTCTCTCGTCAAAATAATTTTGAGGAAGAATTGTTTTCCTTTTTTAACACCTGTTTTTGACATTTCTGAAGTAGAAAAGCTTTTTGTTGTTGTCAGAATGACTCTGTTATGAAATGTAGATGTAGGTAGGGTAAGAAAGAAGTTATAACGAATACGTCTGAGGGATTCCTGCAAAGATTTTTTGCACATGAAATAAAAATGTACATTCTAGTACCTCTTAACCTTCCCACGTCATAAACAAATGTGGAAATGGAAAGGGCAAATTCTCAGCTGTGCACTGGGATTAAAACCAGCAGCAAAGCCCATCTCGTCTCGGCTTCACCCTGCGCCCTCCCCTTCCCCAGCACCTCCACTACCACCAAGACTTTAAACTTCAACCGGTCACCCGTACCAAATCCCGGACCTGAAACCAGCATGATGCTGAGGACCCAAGGAATCTCTCTTTTCAGTGGGCGATGGCTTTGAGAAAGAGTGGTGCCCGTTTGCATCTGTGCAGAGATTTGGACAGCCGTGTAAGGGCCCCTGGGAATTGGATTGGTGGGCAGAGAGCAGGTGATAAGGTTAAAAGTGCAGGATGGCTGCAGTTTCTCACTCGGGTATCAGTAATGCAGACATGCCTATGTGTGTTTGGATTCCAGGCACACGCATCTGAAGACGCCTGTCTAAATCAAGTGGCTGCTCAAAACCTTTAGCAAGCATCCTCAGCCAGAAACCCCAAAGCCTCCTGCATTTACCTGCAACGCGCACCGGGAACTGCTGCAGTGGGTTGCAAAGGGTTGTACTTAAGAAATGAAGTCTGGAGAGAAATGAGTCTTCTGTGTGATTATTTCATACTTTCTGGCTTCTCTGATTCAGTCTAGTGCTGAACCTCTCCCTTCTCTCCCCCTTCCCGTTAGCCCCACGAGGCCTCCCTGACCTTACAATCCACCCACGGTTTCCATGTTACTGTCAGCCTCCTTACACTTGACTGATGAGAAATATGTGATTATTCAACACATCATAAAAACAGCCAGAGCAAATGAAGGAGAAATCTGGAAAGTATTTATAGAAAATCTGTAAACAATCATTGCAATTCAGCTATTCAAAGCTGTGCACACATTAGCTTATTAGCTGTTGAGCTGTCAGATGTTCTTTGGTTCTTTCACCTTTTTAAAAAATTAAGAACTGCTTTGTTATACTCCCAGCCATTTTGTATTCCATAGACAATTTCTTTTTTGAGCTACAATAACCGAGAAGAGATTGTTTTTTTTCCCTATGACTACACATCATTGCGTTGACTTCAGAGGTTTGACAAGCACCGATTCGCTGACATTCCTTGTGCTCTAAAAGGCTTCTCGAGGCGACTTCAAGCACACGCATCTGTTTGCTGTGTACAGCTCAACATCAGATTCAGCTAAGGAGGAAGGAGGAGGTTGAGAAAGAAGCAACCGTGAAACTCTTGTGGAAAGAGACACAATGCGACGGTGGGACACTCATTGCCTCTGCGAGGGGCAGGGGTGTTTCTTACTCACCATAGCGTGATTTAACCAGAGCGGGATGACTCCATCAAGGCTTTTGGGGTAAACCAGCTCTCGATTGTAGGTATACAGTGTCCAAAAGGATATAGACACAAACTGGAACCAAAATATAAAATGAAAGAAATTTCAAAATGAAAGACAAGCATCATTGATAGGATTTGGCTAGTGCTTTCCTTTCTGAGAAGGCAAAATTTCTCCTACATGAAGAATGGTGGTATTGCCAGATAAACTCATGTATCTCGCATGTTACAGCATAAAGAAAGGAATTTACTCTGAAGTGCAGCGTTCTGTGTTGATACTGCAAGAAAAACCTCTTTATAAACTGCCAACACTGACATTTTCTGTGAAATACTAGATTAGCTTTTAACTTCCTTTTTTTTTTTTTCCCCCTTTGCAGATGGGATCTTTTGATGGTCCAGAAGTTCTTCTTGAGGGATTGACTGTCAAGCCACAGCATTTGTTCTATTCAGTAACAAAGTAAAAACAGATCTTGGTAAGACAGTTCACCTAAAATTTACCCTTATCTTCACAATCCCTAAGCCTAGTCCATAAACTGCAGGTGCAAGCTGCACTGTGGGCACCCGCTTTTTCCCCAACAGAGGTGGATTTACGGTGAGAGAACTTAGCTATAAAAAATGTACCCTACTATTGGTTACTGATATCTGGACGCTGATTTGCACTTTTTTGGCCTGGCTTTGTATTTGAGCACACTTTGTACCTGTGGTGTGAGATGCTGGAAGAATGAGGCTAACCTGCACCTCTGTCCTGCGGGCACAGCGAGGATGCCTGGGGGGATATGACAGCAGCATCATGAATACTGCTGTGCGGGGAAGGTAAATTAGCCAATCTCTGTCTCCATCACTGGCAGGACTTTTTTAGTGAGCCAGCTGGCTGAGCTGCTTGTGGACCAGATTTAAGCAGCACTTCTGAGCCCTTTGAGATTCAGAGATGGCTGAGGCTTCGTTCACACAGAGTGGTACCTATATGTATAAGTAACCCATCCGTTCCCGTCCAACCCACAGCACGAGATAAACAGCATTGTCTGTGAGGGAGTAGGTGATCCGTGGTGAATCTGATGTTGGCTATGACTATAATTATTGTCCTGCGAATCTGTTTCACTCCAGCGATTATTTAAAGCCGTGCTGGAGTCAGAGAAGGAGAAGTGAGATTTTGCTGCCTCTTAGGTACCCTCTCATGTCCTCCTGGCCCGTGCTGCCCTTTAGAGAAATGCTCTAAGTCGATAATTCCACAGCTATTTGGACCGTGAGATTAACGGAGAGGTTACACCTCATTCACCCTATGGGGGTCAATCTGTGTTCGCTCGGGGACAGCAACCCTAAAGTTTGTGCAAGAGGTTTTGCTTTCAACCATAACAGGCTCAGCACTGTTTATTCTTCTAAATGGTCCGAATTCATTTGCAAATGGTAAAAGAAAGCCTGCAGCTCTTATCCATTTTATACATGTGCATGTTATGCTATACACCCCTAATCATTTATGAAAACATTATTTTTTACATATAGACGTTACTTACTGTGGACACTGGGAAAGCCAGGACACTGAAAAGAAGGTCTCTGCTGGAAATTATGCACTTAGCACATCGCAGTTTCTTAATTAGTCTCAACACATCAGCCAGGAAGGACACCCCATAGAAGACAGCCTGCAAAACCTAAAGTAATTACACCTAATGAGGGAAACTCATCCAGCTTTAATTAGCACGTTCCTCAATGAACTCTGTTCCTGCTCTTCAGGGAGCTGTTTTGCTCGTGAGCTGCAAGCCCGCGTGAGGGAAATAGCTCTTGGCTAAATCTTTTTTACTAACTGAAACTGATTAAATAAAGTTGTTGGGGAGATAAGTTTAACAGTATCTTGTTTAATAGACTAAACAGAGATGTGTGATGTGGTTCAGACAGGAGGGGTGGAAGGCCATGTTGAAAGCCAGCTCCTTCACACTTCACGTGTTAATTGTCGCGTTCAATGGATCCGAGCAGGAGCAGGAGAGAACAAAATATGCCAAGAAATGTTTCCCATAAAGCAATTGCTAGATAGCTTCTCCCACCATTTAGCCAATGCAGGGCCTGCTTTTGGGGGCCTCATGGTGCAGTTGATCTCAGTGTCAAGTACCTCAAAATGCTCTAACATGAGAATTGGTTACAGCAGTTACCAAAACCAGAACCTCGAACCTCTTTTGCTGAACTCAGAGGGATTCAGGAAAGGATTTCAAGTGCTTAGAAGCAGAGATCCAGACTTCACTAACTAAAACTGAGTAAGTTAAACGCTTTATAACTAATGAATTTTGGAGTTAGGGGGGAGGGGGGTATTGTGTTTTGTTTTGGTGGGTTTTTTCTTTCTTTAAATCATTTACTAGTAATGAGGGTGGGGTTGTTTGGGAAGGGTGCTAGGAGGATTTGGAGAAGAGTTAGATAAATGCACAGTGACAAAACAGAATTCCACAAATGGCGTATGAAATTGTGAGAATATTGTGGTTTAAACCAATATTGCTCTTCTGGTTACTCCATTTTCTCTCCTAATGCTACACGGCAGATCACGCTGAACCAGATTTGTCAGATGCACAAAGGCAAAACCTAGCAGAAAAATAGTTCTGCCGCTACTTTGTGTTCAGCACTGAGTCTAGTTCAAGCTGTGTTAACTCATGGGGTAGCCTCTTCTTTTTGAGGTTGTCCCAGAGCGATGCAATATGGGAAATACAGCCTGCTGCGAACGCTGGACACGCTAGCAATGCTGAAATGGAAAGAGGCCGTTTTACAGCTTTCAGGGTGAGATCTCTTTTGCCATGATCTTACTCTGAATCAGATATTTATTTAGAGTGAAGTGTCTGAAGCTGTGGCTGATTACTTCACCAGTGTCTGAAGGAGCTGAGAAGGGTGGTGCTTGGGAGGGGACAGAATTAGTGCAATGCTTTTTCATCAGAAATTCCTCTATTATTGAAATACCTGAGGGAAGGAGGGGACTACGATTTCACCGTGCCCATCTTCAAACAAGGGTTTCTGCAAGCTTTAGTTTGCAAGTTTGCAGGTCCCAGGGTCGCCTAGGGCAAGGTATCAGAGGTCCTGCACCAGACCATTCAGCTGCAAAGCCCCGTTTCCTCTCTAAAGCACAGGGTGAAGAGCCACATTTTTACATAAAAAAAACCAAACAGCTTCATCAGTACCCACATACGGTTTTGCTCAATTCTGAGGCACTCAAACCAGCTCTTTTAAATGTGGTTTTTCTCCCCCCCCCCCCCATTATCACAATTAGCCCCTGTAACTGCAAGCACAATCTCAGTCTGCAGGGATTCTGCCCTCCAAGTCAGGGGTGGGTCTAGTTCAAAAAAGTCCATACTGGGGCGCAGCACACTCAGACCCAAGCACGTGTTCAACCAAAACATCTGTCCCAGTCCCTGGCCTTGCCAGGACACCAAAACCAAGTCCTCAAGGAGCTAAGAAAAGCTGGGTAATAAACAGAAGCTCTTGTTACACCCTGTAGAGTCAGCAGTAACTTTCTGTAAAAAAGCATGAAAAATTAACATGATGGTGGTGACAGTCTGGTGACACATGGTGACTAATTGCCAATAAAGCAATTAGGGAGAGGCCTGGTTCCCAGAGGATGGGGCTATTATTATCTTGTTCATGGTCAGCCTTACATTAATCATGGGACAGGGATAGGCTTCTTCTCCCCACCCCCCTCCCCCTTTCAAAATTAACTAAAACAAACATTTCTGAAAAGAAACAGTCCCAAAACAGCCACATTCCCAGTCTGGTATTCTGTCATACACAGGGGAGGACAATGTTATCTTCCATATGGAAAATGCTTATCTGAATGTGTAACCTGACCCATTTCTCTGGCTGAACATGGAGAAGAACAACTCCTGAAGGAGTTTGAATTCCATCTCAGGAGCTTGGTTTTGCGCTGCTCATAGCTCTACCCTTGTCCCCTGGTGTGGGTTCAAAGGGGTTTCGGGCAGTTTGTGATCATCCTGTATTTTCAGGAGCAATGAAAGAATATACAGGTAATTTTCAAGCCAGAAAACTGGACCTAGCTGGAACCATCCCCAGTAATGCTCAGTCTGGCAGGGTGCACTGCTGGTAGACTCCAGTCACAGCTCCGAACCTGTGCTCTTCCAGGCTTATTCCTGTAAGAAAGCTGCTTCCAAATCTCACAGCCCTTCACTAATGGGAAAATGTTGACATTAAAAATAAATAAATAAGCCGACATGAAAACAACAAATTATTCCAGATGTCCTGTGAATTTCCCAAACAGCAGTGCTGGCACTCACAAATCCATTGCAGCCACTCATGGTGTATAAATCTGCTGGCTGTAAATAAAGAGGATCTCCTACAGTATTCCCACATGAACAGGCGGAAGACTGGAAGCATTCAGAAAGCTAATGATTAACCCAAAGAGGAGAATATGGAGATGATTATCCCTGTTGGAGGGATGCTGCTTTCCTCTCTAGACCCCGCAGAGCTCCATGGCGCTAGGTGCTGTAGAAATGCTTAATTTGGCCAGATCGATTTTCCAAACTGAGAGTCATAATGACAAAGACAAACCTTAATTTTTATCTACTCCAGTGATCAAAGGGCTGTTTCTGTTTAACTAACCCGACATGATTTACTTTCGCGTATAAGATCTAGCCATATGTGTATATTGAAATCTCCAACTATTACAAATAAATCAGGCTCCAAGCTCTGCCCTTAAGGGGAGATAAATGCAATATTCCGAGTAGGCTATTAGACATAACAGTCAACATTTAGTGTAGACACACATCCATTCACATGATAGCAACCTGGAAAATATGTATACTAAATACTGAGTCTATTTTGAAATAAATAAAAAAAACCCCAGCTTTCAGGAGAATTGAAAAGTATTTCAATTATGAGAGACAAAAGCGTAAGGAATGAAATGGGTCAGGAATGCAATTAATAGTTTTTAAAGGTGCAGTGTGCTCTTTATGCAATGATTTACTAATAGATTTACAGCACTGAGCAGTTTTTTATGAGCTCGGATATTTCAGGCAAAGAATGATTCAGCTTGTACTGGTTTGTGTCACAGACAAATGAATACAAAACCGTTTTTATTTTTAATTTCTGCTTGTTCAATAATCGGTCAATGAACTCCTTTGATACAAACCCCACTTATCTTTTTTTTTTTTTCCCTTACAAAAATATTTCCTTTCTGAATCTTGATTGCTATGATCATTAAGTAGATAAATGAATCTGAAGCAACGTCAGAGCTGTAGCTCTCTTGGGAGAACTGCATGACTGTGAGGAATTGAATGAGGTGCTAAAAGAGGGTCATATCTAGAAGAAATTCTCCAGCATCCCTCCAGCAGAACGAGGAGTCAGGCTGCATTTCCATCCCCGGAAAATGTCACATTTCCCAGTATTTCCATTTCAAATCAGAGTGAGACAGCCACAGCAGCTTTCCACAGAAGGAAATTTTTAAATGCAATTCCAAAGAGCTGAGAGGAATCGGGGGAGTGTGTGGGGGGTGGATGGGTGTAGAAAATTTCCAAGTGATTTGGCCAGCCGGTGTCAGAAGTCAGGCAATCGCAGCCTGGCAGGAGATAGGCAGAAGAGCTGGACAGGCGCCCTGCCTGCCTGGCTCTGGGGAAGCCTCCAAGGCACATCCCAGCCCTCCCTGGCGCGATGGCTCCACTGAACCAGTGCAGCCCAGCAGGAAGGTTTTCCCTGCTGTTCTTCCCCGGGACCATACCTCCCGGCATCCCAAGGTGTTTCCCGGCACTATTTCCAAAAGCACAGAAATGTAAAGCATCGGGTGTGTACCTGATGGGCGTCTGTGGTTGACAGCCACCTCTTGTTCCTTGATGTCCCTCAACAGCAACATGGAGTGGGTTTACCAAACCATGGGACAACTCTCCCAGGTCCTGTGGACCCCCACAGGGAGCTCCATGGCCTCTTGGACCATCTTGTCTTCTCACCCTCTTCCTTCCATATACAGCGGCTCAGGAAACTTTTGGCACTCAGAGACACCTTCAAACGCTGTCCAGATCAACAGGAGAATGGGGGATGAGGGAATTTCTCCCCCAGGGCCCCTTTCACTCTCTGGCAACCCTTTCTTGAAAAAGCCCCACATTTCTGCAGAATAAGGACTACTGGCCACAAAGGAGTCATTTTGCACACCCTGCCCCATTGCCACGTTTTCTGTGTGAAAGGCAGCATCTTCAGCCCAAACCATCTCCCTGTTGGTTGACAGCTCTGTTTTAGTGTCAGGATCAAATCAATAAGTGGTTAAAAGATAGGAGACAGAGGACTGGAGAAGTGGAGCAAGGGCTCTCACTCACAGAGATTTAATGAGACCTGAGCTGTTCAGCAGATTCGTAAATGAGCTGGGGAAGAGAGTGAACACTGAGGTGGTAAAGCTTTGTAAATCTTTTTTTTTTTTTTTTCCCCCTCTTTTTCTGTCAAAACAAAGCCTGACTGCAAAATTGCCAAAGAATCTCAGGATACTGAATGCATTCAAGATCAAATAGCAGGCAAAAATCAGTGTTGGTAAATGCAATGCAATGCATTTTAGAAAAAAGCAACTTCAATTATATATTTTTCAACAATGAGTTCTAAATTAACTATCACTATCCAGGAAAGAGATGTTGGACTCGCTGTGGATTGCTCTCTCAAATTGCCGGCTTCTTGCTCACCAGTAATCAAAAAGACAAATAGAGAGTTAAGAATTGTTGAGAAATAAACAACAGAGAAGGAAACACCTTTAGGCCGCTGTATAAACCCATGCTGAGCTCATAGCTCGACCACTGCAGCCTGCCCTACTTACCCCTTCCTGAAACTAGAAAAACTACTGCAAAGGGCGACAAGGATGTTTTAATGAAAGAAGCAGCCCTTTGTGAAGAGAAATGAAAAAGGCTCGGACTTCCAGCTCACAGAAAAGCATCACCAAAGGGAAAACCGGGTAGCAGTCTCTAGTGAGTGGCAAAAAGAAAGTGTACAGGGATGGATGATTAAATTACAACAGAAAAGTAAAGGGGCATCCAATTCAGTTGTCAGGAAGCAGGTTTACACCAACAAAATGAACTGCTCCTTCACACAAGGCACACTCGAGTGGTGGCACTTGTTGCCACAGGACAGGGAAGGCATCAGAAGTATAAACACGTATGTTTTTCCTTCAGATAGATGAAGGAAATTCTTTGAAGCTGGATGATCATTTCAATGAGTATTTCTGCATCCCAGAATACTGGGAGATGGGTTACCTGCTTTCTCCTCTTGATCTCATGATTTGCAGCTGTGTCATATACTGGGTGATAGATCTCATTCTAATGGTGCCAGAGGATGGAGATGCTTTTTTGCCTAAGGGTATGGTTGGTGCTTTAATGGGTCCAGCTTTACCCAAAACCCAAAGGAGAGGAGCTGGGCACACAGGGAGCAGCTTGTCTGGGACATGACTGGTGGTGGTTTAGTCTACTGACATGTCTCAGCAGGACAAACTAAATGTCCTTAAGGTTGTTGAACCCTGACCATTTGATTGTTGGCATTTCAGGAAAAATAATTTTTAAAAACGTCACAAAAAGCCGAGGTCTACTGATACGAAAATGACATAGCATACACCATCCTGACTGCAGCGATATATGTGCTCTCCTCCTTCCACAATGGCTTGGCCACTGAGAAGGGCGCTGTGGCTCCCTGAAGCCAAGGTTGTTGTAGCCACCTCACGTGCCATTCACCGCCTCTTGGCTGCAAATATTTCACAAAATCACAGAATGGTTCAGGTTGGAACAGACCCAAATTTCCCAACCCCCCAGGTGTCTCCAAAGGCCCCAGTTGGAGATGGGGAGCCCTTAGACTTCAGCTGAGCTCCACCGCAGGGTGTCTCCTGAAGAGTAAAAGTAGACATAAACATAGCCTGGGCCAGACCTCCCACTGCTGTTTAACTCTGATGGTCACACAGAATGGACAGAAGACTACAGAGGTCCCTGTGGTCATCCTTCAGATCAGCAAGTGTCCCAGAAGTATGTCCCTTGTAGGAACCCTCTCCACATGCCCAGTCTTTCCACCCCACTGCCACCACTGCCACAAGTCACTGATGAACCACTTGGACTGTGAACAAGCCTTCTCCCCAAGGGTATTGAATTTGCTTTCATTTTGTTTTCTATCTGTCTTGTGAAAAGTTAGCATATTAGGAGAAACAGAACACATTACGGTCTATGTTTTTCTGCGTATTTTTAGGAAATGCAGCAAGCAGTTGATAGCACTGTTAAAACACACATAATATTATCACAAGTATCTCTCTCCGCAGGCTGGAATTTCTTCCCCTCATGCCCTTGACTGATTTTCTAAGCTTGTACTCTGAATGGTGAAATTAGCACCATGCTATGCTTTATTTTACCTTTTCTGTAATTTACAAGACATAAAAGGCTATCGTAAAACTGAAGCCAAACTCCAAGCAGAATTATACTGTGTCTTGAATCAGGGGTTAGATAACATACACCAAACTTGCACATGTCCTGGCTGGACATACCCTACATTTCTGTCCCTCCTCTACATTTCTGTCCCTCTCCTCCGTAATAGCTTGTCTCTTACAAAGAGGCAGCTAGCTTCAGAGTACTTTCTGAAAGTCAAGCAGCTTGCCAGCCAATATTCTTTCTGCATAAAACCTGAGAATGCATTTCACAGCACAAGCATGGATCCCTACTTAGTTCCCTTTGGGGCATAAACCGTTAAAGGAAGCAGTTTAACAGCAGCAAATATACCAGCTGCATATGTCTTGAGGCACAGATGGCAGACAAACAAATAGACATATTGGTATCACTGTACAACACGATTTGCTTACCAGATTGAGGACTGTCAAATATTTCCACTGCCCACCGTAAAGGAACACTTCAGATGGCCGCTCTTCTGTTCTTACATGCGTGATCGAATAGGCGACGAAAAAATACCAGACAAAAGCAAGGCAATGGTACGTTGCGAGAGTAGAGATTTCCATGCTTCAGCTAAGAGCAAGTGATAATCAGTCCAAAAGCAGCTTTTCTCTTAAGGTCCTCGGTTGCTGTGCATGGGAAATGGCAGGGCAGGAGGGTTTACTTCGGAGCAGACTTGGGACAGGTTGCCACTTTGCTCTCGTCGCAAGGAATATTCACAAGGCTGTGAACTTTGCTTCTGTTTGTTTCCCTTCTCACTGCACAGATAGGCTGGGGGGAAGGCGAGAAGAATAGGCTTATTCCCCGGATTTAAATGCCTCGCTCAAGATTAGTGAAGATTACTTGCGGAGTTACATAAGTTTTGGGGGATTTTTTTGCAAAAGTGGGGGGAGCTTTGCTGCTGATTTTGTGTAATGGGCTGTTGTGCTTCAGGTAGCACACGAAAACAAGCAGCATTTTCCTCACTTGTAGCTATGGGAGCAGCCGTGTCTCCAGCTCAGCTTGGGAAGCCTCTGAGACTGTTTTTCCCTTGTGCCAAAGGAAGAAATGGGAAACATAACAGTCTGTGAAAGAGAAACGAGTTGATTTGTTGATAGGCTATGGAGGTGGCAAGGAAGCTGAGAGGATTCGTAGGCAAAGGTCCTTGGGGTTCAAAATCACTGCAAGCGTTGATATTTCTTTTTTGGGGGGGGAAGGCTCTGCAGCCTTTACGCTGCTCCACGCAGCTGGGATCCATCACAACTGTGCACAGCAGGTTGGCCAAACCCCAAGTCGCTTTGAAGCTCTGGCAGGGATGGAGATATGGGGCAAAGGCTGTGGGTGACAAACCCTAAGCACTGAGCAGGACGTCTCGCCTACCTGCCATTCATCTTCAGACAGCCCCTCTTCCCTGGTGCGACATCATCGCGCCGTCGGGGCTGCAGTGCAGAAGAGAAGAACCGATACTCATGCAATGACCCTAAAATGAAGCGATCAAAAAAAGTTCCCATGGAAATGCTCATTTTTCCCTCTCCTCCTGCCAAGGGCAGCCCTAATTAGCACTGGAAAATACAGACGGCATTTCCTATTTGGGCAAGAGTCTGCATGATTGCAGTGCTGCCAGCTGTAATTGCCACCTGAGTGTTTTACGGGGGCCTTGGCGGGGAGCGGGTACCGTGCCTCGGCCCGTGGCTGGACCTTCCCCAGGTAGGACGGGGAGAGGGGCTGCTCTTCTTGCCCCCATGGAGGCTGTCCCCAACAGGCTCCCCCCCGCCTTCTAACTGGCCTACAGGCAGCATTGAGCAATCTGCTGTGTTTTGGTTTGTTTTGTTTTTTCTCTTGCATTTTTTTTTCCCCCTGATATCAGACATAAGGCTCCATGTGGGATGATTTCCTTATGAACTCAGACAGCAATGTGCATGCATGTTGGGAAACAGCCCTTGCGCTAAGGCACTTCATTATCCTCCTGTGTTTCGATGACTTCTCCCCTAATTCAGATTACCCGCATCCCAGATTCCCCAGGCATTCCAGCCATCACAATCCCAATGAAATCTTTCTGCCTCCCTTAGAGGAAAAATAGAGATGTAGGTCCTTTTGTTTGAGGTTGGGGGAGAAAAACCCTTGCCGGGAAAAAAAAAAAAAAAATAAAATACGGGAATATGTTTTTTTGGACTCTGACAATGTCACTGGTCTTTTCTTAGGAAATCTGGCAGAAAAGAGTTTTCAACTGCCTTTACAGACTTTCTGGGTAGGGGCAGAGCTGCTTCCTCTGTTCCTCCTTGTTAAGACTCATCCCTGTGACAAAAGGCAGGCACAGAATAGGGCTCTGGCATGGAAGGGCCCTTTTTATTAGTGATTTGCATATCAAAGGCACCAAGCAGTCAGCACTTAACAAGTTATCTTCACACCACTCCTTCTGAGGTTTTGCTATAGTGCAACTTGAAAACTGGGAAGGCATGTGCTTCTGCTGAGTATGTGCCCAAATGCATGCAAATGAATGTAAATGTATGCAAAACGGCAAGGTATGTTTTTTCTTTTCTGGAGGATCTTGGCCAGTATGGCTGGGAAGGTGTCAAGTATGGTGACAGTTTTCTGATGCGGACACCTGTCCCACAGACTGAGACCATCTGCTTTGTTTTCCCGTACACAAGAAGCAAGATACTTATCCTTCAGCCTACATAAGGGATGAAGTTCAGATGTGGAAAAATGGCAAAGGGAGGACGAGCGCCAGATAGGATCTGAAGTCTAGCACCCCACACTTCATGGGCTCTTTCTTATTTCCCTGCAGTGAGCAAACACACTGGCGAGGTTGTATCGTATGCCTTCTCTCCATTGGTATGAACATCTGCTCAAGGTTCAGTGGAACAGGAAATTCAGCCCAAAAGGTTTTTTTTTTGCAAGGGGTGGAGAGGAGGAAGAAGGGAGTACATCAGGGCACAAGCAGATGTGCTGCTGCCGCCGATCTAGTGGGATGGTTTGGGGCAATACCATTTTTCCATCTGCTTGGTACCACAGCCCGGCTCACATCTGCTGCTCCTCTGCAGCTGAGCCACGTTCATGCGCTCTGCCAACCCTCCCAGGCTGCTTCAGTGGCTCATCTGACTTCAGCGGCGACAGGCTGATTTTCTGCTGAAGCAAACTGGGAGCTCCTACTTAGTCCATCAGCTGAAGAATAGTAACTAGAGCTGTAAATCGCCTTGTACCCGCAAAATGTCCCCTGCTTGTGCCCTCTTCTAGGGGAGGGCATTGGGCCAGCTTGCCCGACTTCGCACCGAAATGGGCTTGACTCACTCGTATTATTAGTATGGTTCAGGTACAGAGATGACAGCAAACAGTGCAAACTGGTAATTTCTGAGAGCAGTACGTCTGTTTGTAATGTCATTGTGCATCTCTGTGCATCATTGTGCAGTACTGGTACCTGTACTGTTCAACATCTTTGTTGGTAACGTGGACAAGTGCACCCTCAGCAAGTTTGCTGATGACACCAAGCTGTCTGGCGAGGTAGACATGCTGGAGGGGAGGGATGCCATCCAGAGGGACCTGGACAGGCTGGAGAGGTGGGCCCAAGCCAACCTCATGCAGTTCAACAAGGCCAAGTGCAAGGTCCTACATCTGGGTCGGGGCAATCCCAAGCACAAATACAGGCTCGGCAGGGAATGGCTGGAGAACAGCCCTGAGGAGAAGGACCTGGGTGTGCTGACTGACCAGAAGCTCAGCATGAGCCAGCAATGTGCAATCGCAGCC
>NW_009648242.1:1923864-1924345 GCF_000708025.1 Charadrius vociferus | reverse complement strand
GGATGATCCGAGGGCTGGAGCACCTCTCCTATGAGGAGACTCTGAAAGAGCTGGAGAAGAGAAGGCTCCAGGGAGATCTTATTGCAGCCTTCCAGTACGGAAAGGGGACCTACAGGAGAGCTGGGCTAGGGCATGTAGTGATAGGATGAGGGGGAATGGCTTTAAACTGGAAGAGGGCAGGTTTAGATTAAACATTAGGAAGAAGTTTTTCACTTTGAGGGTTGTAAGGCACTGGAACAGGTTGCCCAGAGAGGTTGTGGAGGCCCCATCCCTGGAGGTGTTCAAGGCCAGGCTGGAGGTGGCCTGGGGCAACCTGGTCTAGTGGGAGGTGTCCCTGCCCATGGCAGGGGGGGTGGAACTCAATGATCTTCAAGGTCCTTTCCAACCTAAACCATTCTATGATTCTATGAGCTCCACTGATGGGCACAGTATTTCCAAGCTATTGAGCAGTCCG
Source organism: Charadrius vociferus (assembly GCF_000708025.1). NCBI lineage: Eukaryota > Metazoa > Chordata > Aves > Charadriiformes > Charadriidae > Charadrius > Charadrius vociferus. Next base: position 1,923,891 of record NW_009648242.1, on the reverse strand, counting down.
GCATTACCATGTAGCGCTTGGTTACCA
>NW_009648242.1:1909851-1923813 GCF_000708025.1 Charadrius vociferus | reverse complement strand
TGACAATTTGTTTAGAGACCGGTTAGGCACCTTTCAAATATTCTTCAATATTTTTGCGCCTGCAAGGTTTGCTCTCTGTCAGGGCAGCATCCAGTGATGGCAGAACAAGCAAGAACGAGGCAGGAAATCACTGGCAGGTGATAGCAGTTAAGGCCAGGTGGGAGGAAAGGGTTCAAAGCCAAGCAAAGCCCTGGGAAAGATTTGGGGGGGCCTAAAAAGGTAAAGCTGGGTTTTTGTGTCTAGCTCTCTTTTCTCAGCACAATCTAAAAACAAGGGACTGATATGCAAGTGGGACTTGTCTTAATCAGAGGGAGATTTTACAGGGTGAAGAAAACATGAGGAGTTGAGTAAGTATATTTTTTGAACCCTTGTTTCTATCCTCAATGCAGTTCTGTTTTCTCATGTGTGGATTTCATGATTTATTTATTTTTAATTCATTGCTATTGTAAACTGGTTTGCATTAAGGGTGGCATTACCTGAAAGCAGAATCCAGGGCTGTTCTTGTACAGCATCCTCCATGTGTTAGGCGAGCGTGTCCAGAGTTAACAGACCCTGTCTCTGCTACGTTCTGGTTTAGTTGCAGGTAATGCAGGGCTCTGTGTGGAAGAAGCATTTTCTGATAAGCATTAGCCAAGAAAGCTTTTTAGCATGTAGTACAGGGCTGCCTGAGCTCTATGTCCCTGGGGACATCTGTAATAATGATTTGTTCTGTGGTGGTCCTGATGTATGAAATGAAACGTAATTGACAAAATTGCAAGCCTGGCATAGTCTGCTCCACGCATCCTCAAATCCTGAGGCAAACTCCCCAAAATCATGTAGTTAGTGTAATTCACAAGATTTAATTCTTTCTGGTTTTATTTGTCTTGGGTTTTAGTAGCTTCTATGGGACTGAGTTTTCCAACTCTTCCTCGCAACTGCGTAAGCAACAAGTGTAAAGGTGTTTTAACTGCTAATAAAAGCTGAGGGCCTTGCCCAGTGACACAGCGGTGATAGTGATAACTAATGAAAATAGATAAAAGTATCCTGAGGTATTTCACTAAAAATCTGAGAATGGGCAATACTGCAACACCTACCTGTGTATGGCAAGCAGAAAAGTTATACGGTTGGACGACAGCTTATGCATCCTCCTGCATGGGCCTCCCCTCTTTATCTTGTGTGACATTTTTTTTTTTTTTAAATATATATATTTTAAGGAGAAGACAGGAAATGGTTTATCTCATCTTGATGTGCTTCTTCCAAATTGGTTTTTAAAAGTTGTTCCGAAGTGCCAAAATCCACAGGGGTTTTTCAGTCACAAAGCGATGACTGGTGTATGAGCAGAAACTGGATTCAGTAGTTGGAAGTGCTCATGCAGATTCTGGGGTTTCTCCCTCCCATTGAGTTCCATTGGCTTTTAAACTGTGTTTATTCAAACCGCTAAATGAAACGTCACTTTGATCAAGAAACAAAACTTCCCATGTAACAATGATCTGACATTTCTGATTCTTTTAAATGAAAGAAAACGATGATATTAATCAAAACAAAACCTTTTCAGCTAACAACTTGGGTTCTAAAAGTAGGTATGTTGAAAATAAGCAACGTTGGATTGGAAAAAAAAATGCTTGCCTATTGCGTTATCTCCACCTTGTAGTGGAAATTAGTAATTATTTCCCTTATCACCAACCCACCCCAATAGAATCTTCTCTCTTGGTAAGGTGAATACTGGTTCGAAATAAAACTCACGTTTTTCACTGATTCTCAACAGTTTCCAAGAACTTTTTGAAGAGATATACAACATTGCTTCTCAATTTTACCTTTTCCCTTTTCTGTCAGAAATGCACATTTAATCTTTGACCATTTAGAAAGATTGTGCACGAAAAAACTGAAATTCAGAGTGAAACAAGCACACCGCAGGGTACCAGGGAAGAAATGGCAAGGTATTTTTTAGATCTTGGATACACAAGGTACGCCTGATTCTCATTAGACTCCTTCCTGCTAGATAATTGTGGTGGGCAAGCTAAGTGATGAACTTATGTTAATTTTTTTCTTTGCCCTTTCTAGAAGGGGCCAAAAATGTACCACTGGGCTTGCAAATAGATGTGTGTTTGAAAACATACAGCATATCAAAATGCTTTATGATTTGTTTGTTAATCTACCGCTGAAATTCAGCAACTTCTAGGGCAGGACACTATAAGTCTTTGACAGAACAGTTTCATGAAGGTTTACGACTGGATGTAGAGAACACCTTGTTGGACTGATGGGATAAGAGTTGCAGGTGGCAGAGTAGGAAAATCAGGGAAGTCACTCTTCTTTCATGACTGTAAGAAGACATCACTTGTAGCTTTTTTCCGCTTGCCGTTCAGAAGATTAGCAGATCTAGTGTATGTTACTCTTGACTTTCTGGTCTTTATATAATCGTAACTATTTGACATGCAAGGCAATAGAGACTCGCCCAACACTGAACTCACCAGTGCTACAACTTGCTGAAATGATGTAGTTTATGTGCAAATCTACCTAGAAGAGCAGCTATTGTTACAAATGAGTACTGGGGAATTAAAATAAAGCCCTACCTATAGCCTGTATTAGAGTGGTGCCTGAATCTGTTACAACCTCTGGTACTTAGTTGCAACAAATGCTGCACAGAGGAAGGAACTGCTTACGCCTGGAGAAGTGAGGCTCAAAGCAGTGAAATGGTGTGTCCGAAGTCACACTGAAAGTCTCTGTTGAAAAACAAATTAATGATCATTCTCCTGAAGTCCTGATAACATCTAAAGCACCTGGGAGGAAAGGTTGTAATTCTGCAAGAGATGTTGGAGAGATGCTGGTTCGGTCCCCACCACTGGTATCATCTTGACAAATAACCCAACAGGCTATAAAACATGATACAACCACCAGAGCTGCCCAAACCCTGCCAGGTGCTGGGGATCTTGCAAGTTGGCCAGAGTAGCAAATACAAGGATCTCCCAAGTGTCCTTGGGGAACACTAACATCCCTTGTACACAAACACCATGTCCAATTCCTGCTCGTTACCGGGCACTGAAGAACAAAGTAAATTTTTCAGTCTGTGAAAGGCAAGGGGAAAACAAAGATTGCAATGTTTTCACGATGCTAACAACATGATGTCAACAACATAAAGTTTGAAACAGTGGGTTGATCAGACTGCCTGTCTAGCAATGGGGACAGAAAGTGGGTTTCCTACCTAAGTGCAGTCATGCCATTGCTGCAGTCTTCATGTAAGATAGCATCAGGGTCTGACACAGCTTGTGGCTCTGCGTCCTGCTCATGTAAAGAGCAGTCAGCTGCTAGCGGTCCCTTACTGGAAGAGGGGTTGCTCGGGGCTGTGGGGTTTCAGGTGCAGCCCACGCACCCCTTGGGGTGAGGCATTGTCTTGGCAATTGGGCTCTGACAGGGCACTGTCAGCAGGCAAATGTCCAGTTTACCAAGTGAATGCTGCTCTTCATCTCCTCCTTCTCAAACAAAAAAGCAAATCCTGGAGCAGCTGCTGTGTGGGGTACCAATGGTATCTGAGTGTCTTTGCTACTGTTCTTCAGCAGCAGCATATGAGTACTCCTGCTACTGTGAAGAGCTGGCAAATTGCTCCATGTTACCCAGCCCCTTTGCCCTGGGAAGACCTCTCTGGGTTTTCTTGCCTCTTTGTTGAAGATGGGATGGGGAAGGGTCATGTTCAGAGCAAGCCCTGCCCTGCTTCCCCAAGATGAAGTGGTCTACTGCCTCCTCTCCATTTCTTTTTGTCCTGATCACCAGGACTGACACCCACATAAAGATATTCAACACCAACATCTTTGTGAGGGGGTCAGTTCGCTCCCCCGGCTTCCTCTTAGCTCTTACCTGTATACCTGCTCACTGTAGTTCTTAATCTGCTCAGATATTCCTGTCTGGGTAGCTTTTCCTTTTCCTACCTGCCAGAAGTACTGTGGTAAAGCACGTATTATCCAAATAGTTGTGCTAGGTAGTACCCAATTCTGATGCACAGTGCCTATCTACAATCTGTGCGTGCTGGAACAGTGCTATAGGTGACGGACGTGGCATGAAGAGCACTTTCTAGCTGTTCCTCAGCCTTGCTCTCTCTGTTTGCAGGCTGCCCTGGTGGGCACAGCTTCAGCTCGCCCTCTGTGAGGGAGAGAGATGCTACAGGGGAGCCCTGGGCTTCCCGCAGCACCTGTGGTTTACCTTTGTGTCTGCAGCCAGGGCCTTTTACTTGATGTAGCAAGTCACAATCTTGTGGACTGGGTTGATTTGGTGGTGCCTTCTCACTAGCATTTTGCCATAGCTGTTTATAAGACAGGTCATCTCCTATAACAAAAAGTTATCCCTCAAAAGCTATCCTATGTAGAAATGAACTTGGGTGAGGTGAAGGGGGAGGACACCAAAAAAAACCAAATCAAAACCACAAACCCTTCAACAGTTTTTCATCCTTCTTGACGAAAATCCACCTTAACTTTCATTCTGCCACTCTCAGTTCCATTACTTGACATGCACTGGCATGTTTCATTTCCTTACAGCTATTTTCAGTGCTGAGGAAAAGTGCCTCTGGCATTTGCAACACTTCATTCGGTTATTGGTCAGATAATCGGATGTATTTGTGAGGAATTTGAGTTTGGAATAAGGCCATTTGCTACAATACTCTTGTGCCTGACCCCTTCCTTCTCGCTGCTCTCTGAAAACATGTTGTGTTTCATTAAGGCTAAATGCATTTGAGGGATCTGAACTTTCTTGGTCACATGTTTTAGCTGCTTAGGGAAAACATAGGTGGTTTGTATACCTGTACGTTTCTGGGATCAGCTGGTGGAAGGAGGCGGTGTTTGCTGTCAGCTTCTTCCCTCAAAGGCTTGGAGTTTTCTTGCATTTCGTGCTTCCTAAAAGTGGGGGTGGAAAAGAAACTTGCTCTTGCCAAATTTGAGATGCTGGTTATCAGCTAATTCTACTGTTTACTGTTCACACAGCAAAACAACTGCTTGTGTTTGGCAGCGAGCTCGAGTTCATCTGCAGCTTGCAGGATGGAGCTGCCCGCTTGTTTTCAGCAGAAGCTTTCAGCTGGTGTTTAATTGTAATGCCCAGTGGCAACCTGCAGTACCACTTTCCACTTGTGTGTTTCAAGACCCTTTAAAAAGGGAGTTATTGTCGCCTTTGCATTGAAGAAGGAAACCTGAGCTTCTGGGCAAGCTGTGCAGGGGTGCTGCTCCTAATACTTTAGACGGAAGTTGGTGAAAAGGCAAAGAGCATCTGGTTCAGAGAAGCCTGTTTCTTCCCAAATTGTGTCCCACAATAATGGTGTTGCCCACGCTGACATACACTGATGCTGAGCAGTGCTGCTGCAGGTGACTGCGAGGGGGAGTCTGATTTGGGATGACTCCTTTTGGCGGTGGTGATTAAGGTAGGAAAATATGTGGGAGGGGAAAAGGGCAAGAGTAGAAAAATAACCGAAAGGATCCCAGACCTGGCGACATCTCCCAAGTACCATCAGCACCAGCTTTGTGTAAGCTGAGCTGGAGTTTTGCTGGGATGCCGAGCATGAAGATTTCCTTGCAGCCAAACCTACCCAGGACTGGGTGGTGCTGCCTTCCAGCAGTGCCGCTCTGGCATGGAGAGGAGAGCTGGTGCCACCTAATGAGGTGCCAGTGCCACCTCTCTCTGCACCCCTGAGGCTGCCAAGAGGAAATATCGGCCTCTGCGTCATTAGCGACAGCTTCATGTTGTTGAACGAGTCTTTGATCCCTTCCTCCTCTGCAAAACTGCACAGTGGGTGGTAAATTAATCCCTGGAGTTCAGCCCAGCACGTATGCAGAAAGCACAGGGGGGGAAAAAGTAGGTGATCCCACGCTGATGCTGAGAGAGCCCGGAGCTTGCCGGTGCCCTTGGTTTTGGCTTGGTGTTATTCCACTGACCTCGGTGGTGGAAGCTCTCATTTGCATTGATGTACGTAAGCACAGTCCGTGTTTCTTTCCTTGTGTCTGCGGATGGGGTCATGCAATAAGCATGAACCCAGATGCCACTGCTCTTCTAATTAAACATGTAGTCACTGGAATAAAGCGACCTGGTTCAGCCTACTGTGGCTGCAAGGAAAGGTGATGTTGTCAGCTAAGTGGGCTTAGTGTTATGAAACCAGATGGTATTTTATGCATGCTTCATGATGAAACCAGGAGCAAACCAGAGGAGAATCCACTCTCTCTGTAGTAATGAATGAAAACTAAGGAACAACCCATTAGCAAATGTAGTTAGTTCAAAGAAGGGACCTAAAGTTCACCCCAGAATGGGAGGGACAGAGACTGCCCACATTAAAAGGAGGATCATTCCTGGTTTCACATATTTTGCTCCCTTATCCCTTTCTCTCTCTGTCTTGCTCTGCTCTCCACTGGGATGTAAATTTCCAAGCTCAAAAGCTAACATTATTTTAGGATGCTTACAGGGGAAAGAAGTTTTGCATTGTACAGGACTGGGAAACAGAAAAATATACTCTTGCGATATAAAAGGTTGCGAGTTTTTTGATCAGCCAGCCAGACTGGTGTTAGAGCTGAAGCACACTGATGCTGTACTAGAAAAAAGGCTTTTCTGAGATTCCTAGTGATTGGATCAAACTACCGTCTGCTGAAAATGCCTAGTTCAATCCCCTGAGCTGTAGCTAGGATGCAGCACATGACTGCAGCACGTGCTGAGGATGCTTTGAACTGCCTTTTTTGCTTTTTTCCTAAAGCAGAGCTGTAAAGCATACAGTTCAGGAAGGCCAAGTGTCACATGTGGATATTGCTGACTGTACAGCACAGGGAAGGTCTGTGTTGAATGAAGTTGGGCCTCTCTGGTTCTTTGCAGATATTTAGTAACAACCTCGAGCAGAGCATCTTTGCTTTCCACAGCAGTTCTTCTAGTTCAGCGAATGCGTATTCCTTTCAAAGAGCAATCTGTATACCCTGGCAGCTATTTTAGAGTAAAGCTGTATTTCACTTATTAAAGCATAGAAGTTAGGCTGTGTACATTTTCAGAGAGCCTTGTTGAAGGCAGAATAGCTACTCTAAAGACGGCGCCATGGGATAATGACTTCCAGACTGTCCAAAGATGCATTCCTTCAAGCTTCTCCATCAGTGCAGTAATAAAGACTCTGTGAGCCACCTGGGCTGCATCTGTACTGTGTGGGAGGTAGAAGCCGTGGTGCATCCCGCAGCCCGGCTATCCAGACAAGGCTTGCTGTTGAACTCCTCTCCCGCTGCATGTCTGAGTATCCTTCCAGTGGAGCCAGGAAATGCAGCGCGATGGGGTGTGTGCGTGCACACAGAAGCAAAACACGCAGAAAACCTGTGGAAACAGCAACGGCTGGACCATGCAGGTGATGGTTTCCATGAGCACAGCAAAAGTCAATGAGGAGAAGTCCTACAAAGGACCAGAAGGGCTCCTGCCCAGGACAGTTTGCAAGTTTAGGACCCAAAGCTGACAGAGGGGTTTACCAGTGCAGCTTTGCATTGCTTTGCTGGAAGCCTGTGGCAGAGGAGATCTTGAACAGAGTGAAATTAGTGTGTAAAATGTGGAGCAGATCTGACTTGCACCAAAGATGACTTGCACCTTCATGAGGTAGCAGCTTGTTTCCCAACAATGGAAAGGTCAGGGCATGCAAGGACTTTGCTATAGATTATTGAAACATGATCTGTGGGGAGTAATCTGTTTTTTTTTTAAAAAAAAAAAAGGTAAGCTGCATGGCATTGAAATCCCAAATCTGTTTCTTCCACAAAACTAGCTCTTGTGGCTTCCTAGTGACTCCATAGAATTAATGGCTACACTGGACTGTCAGAATTCATTCCAATACTGACTCCAGCTTACAGGAGAGAGAAGATAACAGATTTCATCAGCAAACCTCATAGAGTGGGGAGAAGCAGACAAGCTCTGAGAACAAAAGCCGTTCTTTAGGTCTGCAGCAGGAGCCTTGCACTTCAATGTACAGGGACTTTGAATACCTACAGTCAAGAGCAAATGGGATATCTTGTTTAGTTTTTGGTCTTTTGTTCTAGATATACAGCAAAAATATGAAATAATGCCAGGAACACCCTGTGGCAACATGTAGGAGAACATAGATTTAAGTGAGCTCTTTGAAATGACTCAGTAGTGCAGTGGTCTGGGCATCTTTAAATGGTGGGTTTGAGGATTGCTGTTGCAAATCTGAAGCTAGACACAATTCGATGAGACACGTGCAGACTCTTAAAAATTCATTTGAAGTGTATTTCTGCAGCAGAGAAAAAAGCCCTTTGTTCTGTGTAATTGGTCTCACTGAGTGCACCTTCTCTCTCGGTGAGCCTCAATGGTTAGCTTTGCATTTAGGCCATGGAGAGAACTTTGGCAGACAAAAAAGATGAAGTCGAGGAATGACAAATATTCTGAGAACTGCAGAAAGAAAGCAGGAGCGCAAGGGGGAAAGTGGCATAAATAAATGGGAAGAGGAAACAGCAATCTCCAAGAAGCTGGAGTATAATTTTTGCAAACTATTTTGCTTTTCAAATGTAGAAGATCACCTGTGGTTATGTCAGGAGCAGCAGTTCAGAGTAGCCTTGATACCTTTTGGGTATTGTTTCCTTAAAGAAGGATATACTGCTAAGGCTGTTGCTTTAGAATCAAAAAAATGTTTTGGTGAAGTAGGGATGGGATTCTGTCTTCTGGATTCTCTGTATTTATTTATATATATATGTATGTTTGTGTATATATCTATATATAAAATTCAGCCTGTTGTCACATTCATGACCTTACTCCATTTCTATCAGATCAGCACTATGATGGAAGGAGGAGTTTCTTTGGATTGGACTTCTGTACAAGACCATGGTGTTAACCATTCTTCACTCAGAAGTCACATTTAACCTATAGGTTGCTTATTCTCTGATTAAGCCTCTACCTAAAGCAGGGTGAATTGAAAGCTGAATTGAAAGTCCAGTATATTTCCAGTGTGCTGCTTAATATCTGTAACTGGTAGCTCTTAGACATTAATGAAAATGATAAAGCATACACCAATCAGCCTCATCCCCAAACCCAAGGTTCTAGGTGACTTCAGCAACTGGTTTAAATGAAGATGAAAGCACGCAGAACGAGCACAGAAGCCATGCACAAGAACTGGGGTTGCAGCTGCCCCTGTCGAGTTTCTGCTGCCCCTGGTGGATTCATATAGAACCAGCTGAAAGTCCCTGCAGAGGCCATATGCCTCTTCTAGTCGGGGAGATGCATTGATTGAATATGCTCTTGGTTGCACAAAATTACATCCTTCTCCAGAGGCAATACGCTAGCCTCCTGGAAAATCAGTCTTTGTCACCTGGCCCTCACCCTGTTCCTTTTCTTCCCCACCTGGGCTGCCATGGGCTCCACACCCAGCCAAGCACAGTCATTTCTGCCCATTTTATCCCCTTCCCTGGGGATGCTTTGGGCTGCACCTCAGCTGTGGCCTGGAGAGGGCCATCCCCGCAAGATGCCAGGCTGGGGCTGGGCTAAGATCTCCAGTTCACCTCTAGCACCTTGTGCCGCGTTGCTGCCATCTGTTAGAGGAAACTGCTGGGGCTGCCCCAGGTGGTAGAACAGGTCTTCACAGCCCCCCGGGTTGGCAGTGTGTGCATTGAGTTCACTCAGCAGCCTCAGAGCTACTTAAAAAGGGTATTTCTTGTGTTTTGTTTTTTGTTCCCTACCCCCTGGCCCCTAAATACCTATTTTTCTTTTCCCACTTTCAATGTTTCAGTGGCCAGAATTCATCTAACCATGTGCACATGTGGTCAGCAAGCACAGTTTTATCTGGAGGGGGTAACTGTTGGGTCTGACAGCTCTTAGCAAATACAGATGTGTTATGCTTGTTAAATGGAAGCAGTGCGATGTCTTGCCCTTTCTCTGGTAGTTCAGCTTTTTGGCATTATGCAATTCTTGCAGAAACTTCAAGGAAACTATTGGAGGAGACTGACTTCACACAGCCCTTCTCCACTGGTGCACAGCGTGGCCTCGGCAGCTGGCCAGCTGCCCGCTGCTGATGGGGGCTATTTTGTCAAAAAGCCATGGGAGATCATTAGCAGACCTTCTCCTCCTCCTTGTCTTGTTCATTTTCCACCCAGTTAGTCTTTTGGGGTAGGAGAGAAGAAGTTTCCAATGCTGGTTGTCTCCTGTGAAGGAATAGGAGTATAGCCCAGCAACTTTAAATTCAAGTGAAACACTGGAGGGAAAGGATCTGGGCTCCTTAGGGATGTAAAGTAAAGGACTGCCATGCAATCCACTACATTGTCCTGTCACCTCCTGACCTGCCCCTGAAATTCAGGCAGTTCTAGCAGTTGCCTGCATGGGCACTTGCTCTGAATTAAGGTGTTGATTCCTTCTTCCTCGCTCATCACAGAATGGTCAGGGTTGGAAGGGACCTCTGGAGATCACCTATTCCACCCCCCCTGCCAGAGCAGGGTCACCTACAGCAGGTTGCACAGGATGGTGTCCGGGCAGGTCTGTATGTCTCTGATTGTCTCCAGAGTGGGAGACTTCACAACCTCTCTGGGCAGCCTGTTCCAGTGCTTTGCCACCCTCAGAGTAAAGAAGGTCCTCCTCATGTTAAGATGGAACTTCCTACGTTCAGGTTTGTGCCTGTTACCTCTTGTCCTATTGCTGGGCACCACTGAAAAAAGACTGTTCCCATCCACCTGGCACCCTCCTTTTAAGTATTTAGAAGTATTGATGAGATCCCCCCCTCAGTTGTCTTCTCTCTAGACTAAAAAGATCAAAGTCCCTTAGGCTTTCCTCATAAGAAAGGTGCTCCAATCCCCAATTCTTGCAGAAACTGCAAGGAAACTATTGGAGGAGACTGCCTTCCCACAGCCCTTCTCCTCTGGTGCACGGCGTGGCCTCGGCAGCTGGCCAGCTGCCCGCTGCTGATGGGGGCTATTTTGTCAAAAAGCCATGGGAGATCATTAGCAGACCTTCTCCTCCTCCTTGTCTTGTTCATTTTCCACCCAGTTAGTCTTTTGGGGTAGGAGAGAAGAAGTTTCCAATGCTGGTTGTCTCCTGTGAAGGAATAGGAGTATAGCCCAGCAACTTTAAATTCAAGTGAAACACTGGAGGGAAAGGATCTGGGCTCCTTAGGGATGTAAAGTAAAGGACTGCCATGCAATCCACTACATTGTCCTGTCACCTCCTGACCTGCCCCTGAAATTCAGGCAGTTCTAGCAGTTGCCTGCATGGGCACTTGCTCTGAATTAAGGTGTTGATTCCTTCTTCCTCGCTCATCACAGAATGGTCAGGGTTGGAAGGGACCTCTGGAGATCACCTATTCCACCCCCCCTGCCAGAGCAGGGTCACCTACAGCAGGTTGCACAGGATGGTGTCCGGGCAGGTCTGTATGTCTCTGATTGTCTCCAGAGTGGGAGACTTCACAACCTCTCTGGGCAGCCTGTTCCAGTGCTTTGCCACCCTCAGAGTAAAGAAGGTCCTCCTCATGTTAAGATGGAACTGCCTACGTTCAGGTTTGTGCCTGTTACCTCTTGTCCTATTGCTGGGCACCACTGAAAAAAGACTGTTCCCATCCACCTGGCACCCTCCTTTTAAGTATTTAGAAGTATTGATGAGATCCCCCCCTCAGTTGTCTTCTCTCTAGACTAAAAAGATCAAAGTCCCTTAGGCTTTCCTCATAAGAAAGGTGCTCCAATCCCCTAATCATCTTAGTATCCTTTTGCTAGACCCTCTCCAGCAGATCCCTGTCCTTCTTGAACCGGGGAGCCCAGAACTGGACACAATCCTCCAAGAGGGGGAGGATGACCTTCCTCGACCTGCTGGCCACACTCTTCTTGATGCACCCTAGGATGCCATTGGCCTTCTTGGCCACCAGGGCACATTGCTGGCTCATCATCATCTTGTTGTCCACCAGGACTCCCAGGTCCCTTTCCACAGAGGTCCAGCAGGTCAGCCCCCAACCTGTACTGATGCATGGGGTTATTCCTCCCCAGATGCAGTACCCTACACTTGCCCTTGTTAAACTTCATAAGGTTTCTTTCTGCCCAATTCTCCAGCCTGTCCAGGTCACACTGACTGGCAGCACAGCCTTCTGGCGTGTCAGTGACTCCTCCCAGTTTTGTGTCATCAGCAAACTTGCTGATGGTACACTCTATCCCTTCGTCCAGGTGGTTTTGTCCCAGGGACCTTGTGGGAAGCTCTTCTGATGCCGCTCCCTTGGACCTGCTGAGGTCTTTGTGCTCTCAATGGCAAAACTGACTCATTTCCCTCCTTGTTGCTCAACTGTTGAGGCGAAATAGCAGCTAATGGTAATCAAACTCTTCTTCTCTCTACCTGGAAATGACTTTTTTTTTTTTTTTTTTCCCCCTCCCCTAATGAAAGAGTCTGTTCTCTCCATGTAATCCTCTCTCTCCTCCATTTCTGGTGGAATCTTCCACTGGGGACAAACCTGTTTTATTTCTGTAGAGTGTGTGTGTGGGAGGAGCAAAAAGTAGGCATGCTTTTTCACATTTGTTTTGTTTCTGTTTTGGTAAGCCTTGTTTGAAAGTCACTTGAAGTTCACTGGCCCAACATGTTTATTTTGGAAAGAATATGTTCCCTATTAAGCTACAGCAGTAATTGTATGTGATATGTATTTTTTGAAGTGGGTAAGTTGTCCACAAGTCCCAGATGATATGTCTTGCAAAGAAGATGCTGGGGTGGACCAAGATTGCCTTACAAAGTGAGAAAGTGTCATCAGAGAGTGAACAAAATGGAAATGTTTGCTCAGGGAAAAGAAACAACCATCTGACCCTGCATTCGTGCACCTCTTCTTACTGTAGCTTTGAGCCCTTCTTGAGTACTTATTACAGGCTTCCATCTGAGGCTTGAATGCATTTATTTGCTCTGTGTTTGCAGTGGGGAGAGCAAGGAAAGGTGATGTGATGTTACCTGAATGCAGCAGAGCTGGTGCCTCACCTGCGACCTCCGTCTGCCCACATCCCAGCTGCGCCACGGGGCGATGCTGCCCCATCCTGAGCTTCCCAACCTAGGTATCACTGAGGTGTCATCCCACCTCTCAGGGCCTTCTGGGATGGTTGAATTCAGGATGCTTAAACGGTGGTGTCAGACTGAAAAATGCGTGCAGAGAGGAACTGTGCTTGGACGTGCTACTGGGCTATGGTGTTACATGCTGGCTGCACGGGGCTGTGCAGCCAGCGGAGGCAATGACTGCTGCTGCCACATTGGGAAAGTGGGCTTTAAAATGAAACTGGCTAGGCAGGGCTTCTCCTGGTTTGCGGTTTGGTTTTGTTGAGTTTTGGTTTGGTTTTGGTGTTTGTGTTTTTTTTTAAAATAAAGAATAATTAAGTTTTGGGAGTCTGCATCTGCCTGGAGTTTCTCCAAGCCATCATTTCTTGGGAGTTACCATTTTATATTCTGGGAATGATCGTTGCTGTTTTAATCCTGCTTCTCGTCCCTCCCAACCTCCTTGTTTTTTTGGGCTCTGTTGCGTCCCTCCTCACCGCCTTCTCTACCTCTTTCAGACAAACTGCAGTACAGCTCACCTCGGTTAAGAAAGATCGGGCTAGAACAGGGGTGGGCAAGGCTCCTGACTTGTCACATAAAGGGCAGTGAAGAGGAAATGTGGCTGCAGCTGTGTCTATTTTGGAGGCAGCACAGTGGTGCTCTGCCCTTTGCCGAGGACCTGCCACAGGCTTCAGCTGCACCGGGGAGTCCGGCAGCGTTGAGGGGCTGGTCCTTGCAGGGGAAGGAAGAGCTTGGAAATCCCCAGTGCGAAAGAGCAAATGCATTATTTTATTTCAACTTGGGAAATGCAAACTAAGTGCTTTTTTTTTTTTTTTGTCTTTTGCTTCTTTTTTTTTTTTTTATTTAGAGCAGAAGAGGATGTCCAGACCCAATTAAAAAAACCCAAAACACTTGCATTCCTTTCATTTTTGCACATATGTCATGATTTGGATATTCCTGCCATTCTAAAATAGTGGTTTTGAATGTGCACGAGCTGAGGAAAGCCAGTAACAAATGGGACTG
>NW_009648242.1:1908395-1909783 GCF_000708025.1 Charadrius vociferus | reverse complement strand
TGGGAAGGAGCCGAAGCCACTAAAGGTCAATGATCTTGTGCAACAGCTGCAAATCATCTCTTAAATCCATCCTTGGGATGGCAAACTCTGGGACAGGGTGGAGGGGAGCATGTGGCTTGGGTTTTTGTTGTTGTTGTTTTGCTTTACCCAAGTGTTACGCAGTCTGTGGTCTGCCGGCCGAGGCGCCGAGCCCCGGCAGCTTGTGACTCATGGCGCTGGTGATGCTCCCTCCAGGGCAGGAGGAGGGCTGCCCACGGTCCAGCCCGGCCGGGGAACCACGCTCCTACGTAGGCGCTGCACTCAGTGCAGGGGATGTGCCTCCTCCCACCGCCGCAGAGGAGCCGAGAAGCTCCCCGTCACCACTGACAGCGGTTAGGCATGAGGCATACGTATTTACGAGGTCTTTGGGAATACAGCTGAAAAACAATCTGCCTTCCCTTTTTTATTTTTTTTTTTCCTCTCTCTTTTTTTTTTTTTTTTCCTCTTTTTCTCATGCAACACTTAAAAGTCCCCTGGTGCTTCATTCTCCCTCATAACACTCCCACAGCTCCTCTGCCAGCATCTCCCTGAAAACCACAGCCGAGCAATTACCACCGCTGCTCCCAGGGCACTGGCTCCCGGAGGATGGTCCCAGCGAGGGGTCCCGGGGAAACCTTCCCAGTTTGCCTGCCGGTTAGGTTTAGCGAGGATGCGGTGCTGGGGAAGCCCCACGTGGCTCTTCTACGGGGGAAAATCAGCAAGGCGCTCTGTCAGCCTTCGCCTGAAAGGCACTATATGCTCTGTGTGTGTGTGTGTGTATATATGTGCGTGTATAGAAAAGATATTATTATTTAGCGGTGTAAGCCCTCATTAACGGCAATGGGATTTGCATGGCTTATGGCCCCCAGGAAGCTATTTGATAGCTTACTCCTAATTTGCAAATCTTTGAAGCCAATCGCCGTACCTGGTGATTAAGGTTTTTTTAGCAATAATCCGGCATGGCGAAAACAGAGGCCTCTCGATGGTTTGCGTGAAAGGGCTTCTGAGCGAGTCCTGTGATTCACAGGCCAAAAATAATGTGCTCTGTTTAAACAACCGTTAGCTCTGTGACACAAACTGACAAAAGCCAGTGAAATTTAAAGGGACCCTGTCAAAGCAGGTCTAAAAATAACTCCAGCCAGCTGTGTTTTGGTGAGTGGGCGCGTGTGCTCACGTGGTGTGCTCCCATGGCTCTGGCAGTTTTGTCTTGGGTTGTTTTTTTTGTTGGTTTTTGTTTTGTTTTGTTTTGTTTTTTTTCCTGAAACAGGCAAGCAGATCACTCGAGCTTTGCCATCTGGTTGCTTAGTGTATGCAATGACCCTGTCCTGGGAGAGAGTGTCTGGTTTTGGCATGGGAGAGAGGCCCCCCCC
>NW_009648242.1:1883658-1908351 GCF_000708025.1 Charadrius vociferus | reverse complement strand
CCCCCCGGCCCTGTCCCCATCCCTGGCCACAGCAGAGCCCCCTCCCTCCTCTCTGAGAGAGCTGAAAAGTCACTGGTTTGGGATTGAGTATCCTAAAAGGGTGTTGCAGCAGCACTGCTGGGCACCATCCTCTGACGCAGTGTGATGCTGGCAGCGCAGGGTCCCATCCGTGCCCCACTCATGTTGGGTGGGTTGTCCTTATCATGCTGGTGTGTTTCTCAGTAAGGGAGGGCTCCCATCACTGGGGTGTGTTGGGAGGTTTCTATGAGGCTGGGAGAAGGCTGGAGTTGGAGCACCGTACCCTGTCACCAAGAACTCGCAGGTGGCTGACAACTGTGGTAGACCACAGTCCATGTGCCTGCTGGTGTGCTGCAGGAGGGCAGTGTTAGGAAGCCTCAGGATGGAGCAGACTCCTCTCTTGTCCTCCCACCTCCCTGGGTTTTGGAGGCATCTCTCTTTCCTGGAGAGTGCTGGCTCCCTTTTCCCTCCAAGAGCCCATGAGATGGGCTCCTCGTCATAAGACAGTTCCTGTTGGTAGGACAAGACTCACTTTGAAACTGGGGTTCCCCCTCAGAGCTGCCAAAAATACCCTGCAGCGTAAACAGGCGCAGCTCTGCCAACTTGCACCTTGTCTGACCTTGCCTTGCTCCTCTCGGGGAACAAATCTAGACTTCATATCTCTGTAAACAGAATCATTCCCCTCACCCTTGTCCTCCTCCTGGGCACATGAAAAGATGTGTGAAAGATACATATGAAGTGTGTGTGTGTGATGCGGCTGCTTTGAAGAGCAGAAGCAGGCTTCAGTCGGTTTCCTCATCTGAAGCAGAAATGGGAGATGGAGCGTTGGGTATTTCTCCGTGCCATTTACCCGTGTGCTGAATTTCCCCAAGTCCTGGTTTGTTTTTGGTTTTGGTTTTTTTTTTTTTGGTTTTTTTTTTTTTTTTTCAGTCAGAAATGGTAATAAATAGCTGCTGGGGAATTCCTTCCTGCAGAAGCTTCGGAAGAACACCTTTGCCCTATCCCCAGAAGCAGCTGCCCTGTTTGCCCTTCCCTCTTCCACACACCCACCAACTGTCCTGCTACCCTTTCTGCCCTCTTGAAGTTTCTACCGTGGAAGAATTCCCTGCCCCTGAGTTTGCTTTGTTGCTGGCAGCAGGAGGTTGAGCATCTCCTTCCCTCTTGGGCAGGAGCTGCAAGACACAAAAGATCCTTGAGACCTTCCCTGCCAGGCAGAGGAAAGAGCTTGAAGGTGTGCAGCATCTGAACAACTCCCCCCTTGCTGTCACACCAGAAGCTGGGTGCAGGACAGAGGTGCTCTTTCACTGTCGTTTCTGAATTTTTTTTCCAAGTGTAGTTTCATGCTGATTCAAATTAACATCCCCAAATTGTGCTATTCTTGACCAAAATAAATACAATAATAAAAATTACCCCAAATCCTCCCCCCAGCGTGCTTCAGAGTAACTGAAGCATTTCCATCCCACTCTTTTTCTCGAGGCTATGAGTAGGGATTGTACCTATTGACTGTGCCTGATTGACTGAAAACTGAAGCAAAGGTGGTTTTGAAATTAAGTTAAACAACTCAATTTTAGCACACTGAAACTGTAAATACTGCTATCAGATTCCTTTTTGGTACTGAAAACATTCACTTTTTGATGTTATTTCCAAAACAAAATGTCAGTGAAACTTGACATCTTGGCATGACTATGTGCTTCTCTGATTTTGCTGGAAGGCCATTTTCCAAAGGAACTCGTGTTCTTCCCATGGTGGTTTTCTTTTACCAGATACTTAGCACTTCAGTTGTCTCTCATGTGTAGGTGATTTGTGTATTTTCCTGTAACAATATAATACAGTTGATTAAAAATCCCACTAGTAATAGGATATTTATACTGATGTTTGCATTCTAGTAGTTGATTTTTTTGTTGTTGTTGTTGTTCTAGAGAATTCTTCCTTGGCTCTGGGCTTATAAGCATAGTAAAGGGCAGCAGCTTCCAAGGATGATGAGAACATCTGCCACAAGAGGAAATGTGGCAGATATTAAGAATAACAGATACCCTCTGATATTCTTCAAGGTGTACACTGGAGGAGGGGAGTAAGAAACCCTTCATTTTGATCTCATTATTGGTGCTGAAGTGACAATGGAGTTCAAAAGGACTTTTCATCTTAAGAAAGAGAAAAGAAACTTTCAAGATGTTCCTCTGAAAATAGTTAAATGGAAGACCCCCAGTCTATGGTCTTTCACATCCATTGATCTGATCCTAGGCAAGAAAGACAGAGCAGGAGGAAGAAAATCATTCTAAAGCACTTTGACTTGGTGTCAGCAAATTGTCTGCTGTTCATCAGCATGAATTCATTATCTGTCTGAAAAATCAGGGGTCATAGCAAGTGTTGCAGAAAACTTTTGTAAAAGTGAATTCCAAATTTTTGCGAGAATCTCCTGAAATACATCCACGTTTTCTGTTTACTTTCTACAAATGGGTTTACTGGAGTGCTGTGGAATTGCGAAAAAGAAAGGGGGGGGTGGGAGGGAACAAGCAAATATCACAGTAGTCCCAAAAAAAGCAGATTCCGAGTTCATCATAAACATGTGGGGTTTTTCCAAAAAAAAAAAAAGTTAATCATTCAAATACAGCAAGCCACTGGCTGGTTTGTGTGTTCAATCAAGACTAATCACCACAGCTTGAATTTTGAATATTAAATGCTTGTGGAGTCTGCTTGCAAAATATCTGCATAATTTTTGTCATGTAGATTAAGTTATTTGGTGAATTATGTCAGACAACACATACATCTAAAAGTTGGGATATGCTGGTGGACAATCTGCAAACAGAAGAAGAGGCGGGTGTGAAGGATATAATTTCCTATGAATAGTTTATTTATTTCTGAGTTTTGATTCCAAGATCTACAGGCTTTTAATTTTTCAGCAGTATCCATTAATGTATGACTGAGTTTTTACTGGGTAACGTTCATGGAGGCGCCGTCTTTGAAGCTAAGGCATCAGAGGCTGCTATCTGCTGTGACGTTGCAGAGCTGCTTCCTAGGAGTGGTGTAGCTGTGTCCCATTTGGTCTGCTTGTGTCTTGCATCTCCTTCTCGTGTTGCTGCCGGCTGCAGCCCTGGTGAGGTAGGCAGAGCTAGTAAAAAACATCGTTGGCATCTTGAACCTGCAGGAATGGAACGAACGGCCTTAACTATATAACGCTGATGGTTAATCAAGTGGAACCAGGAATTAGAAACCTGCTGGCTGAATTGGAGAGAAGCGATGGCCTTGATTAAAGAGATCAAAGTGAATTGGTAGGTGAGAGGCAGTAAAATGCAGGATTTCATCAGCATGAGAAACCAAATCAGTTTAGTTGTGAATGACGGACGGAGCTAGTGTGAATACAAAAGCACTACGTAGGTTCTCAGGAAAAAGACTCCAACAGTACGGTGCTGCACTCAGGGCATGGGTGGGTTTGGTTAAAAAGTACTTTTTGTTTGTTTGTTTTTTAAAGTGTGGCTGCGGTGCTCTCACTGTGTTGTGCAAATGAGGCAAGATGTGTTTTGGCAGAGTCTGGGTAACTGGTGGTCTTCCTTGGGATGTCCTGGCCCTTCCTTGGAGGGAGGCATTTCAGCATCCCTGAGATTTGCTTGTAGATAATGTTTGTTCCCAGTAGAGATGGGAAAATTCTGCACCTGCCCCTTACTGCGATTCCCTTCTTTTTTTACCATGCCCACAAGGCTGTTGTCTTGTTTGCTTGTGCCACTCAGCTGTGTGGCATCAGCATCACGCAGGAGGGTTATTTTTTACGTGATACCAATGTATCGCAGCCCAACCCCATCTAAGGTACCAGATAATTTGAAACATGTGAACTCAGACTTTCTAATGCATTTTATAGGGTTAAGGACAAGAGTAATGCTGTGTTTTGGACTTGAATTGCTTACACAATAGACTACATAGTTAATTGAGAATTTAATATTTTGGCACAATTTGTGTTTGTGGAAAAAGCCTGAAAACAACCTGACAGAGCAATCAAATGTATATGGTAGGAATGATAACATATATGGTATCTTTGCCAAAATATTCATTTGAAGTAGTTTTGTCAAATTAAATTTCACCCTAGATTTCTGTTAAGGACAAATCCTAAAAACACTAGAAATCTCTTTGCAAGAGGACCCCAGGTCTTCCCATTGACATCGGCTTCCTGTTACCTCCGGAACAATGAGAGTCTTCTGACACTGTCATCATCTTCATCCATAGGAATGTGTCTGTGATTTGCCACAAATTAGGCAATGATAGGCAAAGAAATGCAGAAAATGTGTCTCTCTTTTTTTTTTTTTTTTTTTTTTTTTTTTTTTTTTTTTAAATTCTGATGTCAACAGCTGGTTTTCATACAGGGCTCTGTCCCCTCCCTGCTTCAGCCTTTGCAATTGAATCCACGAGTGAAACTTAACTGTAAATAAAAATGAAATCAACTTGATTATCCAATCTGAGATACAAAAACAGAAAAGTATAAGCTGACACAAGCCAAATGGATCATGCAGTGTGTGGTGGGTTGTTTGTTTTTTGTTTTTTTTTTATTAATAGGATTTTCAATTATCAACTTGAGCAAGTACATTTATTTTTAGCCCATTTATTTGGGCTATTAAAGTCACACCATCTTTCTAATGAAGAATTAAGTATGGTAACAGTTGGGATAAACAAACCTGTAATACAAGACAAGATTGTTTAAGAAGTCCAGGCACTGCAGTACCACGGTACTGGATCTCCCTGCTTCTAGAGGTGAGAGCAGGAGCCTTCAGTCCTGCAAGAGAAACTTGTGATTTCAGCCTTGTGCTGCCCCAGCCACCTTCTTGCATAAGACTCACTCGCACCATGGGGCAGCTCGTTGTGGTATGCTTTTACAAAAAGTCTCACACAGCAAGTTGGAGGCTTCATTCTCAGCCTGTTGAAGCCCAGAGAGGTGGCTCCTAATTATTTCAACTGGTGCTGGAGCGGGGATATTACTGCATCTTAACAGGAGAATGGGAAAGTTCTGCGGAATCTGTGCTAGCTTCCAAAAAGTACATTGTTGTTCATATGGTGAAGAAGGTTTCCTACATGAGGGACAATTGTCTGCAAAGCTTGTTACCACCAAAAGTCAGCCAAGTCCAAAAGTCAGTAAGCTTCAATGTGTTAAAAAACAAAACACCCCCCCCAATCCAAAACCAACCACAAACCCCAAAAAACCCACACAGAAAAACCAAACACCAAACCCCCTACTACCCCCCAAAAACAGAACTGCAGGATAGTTACCTGGATAAGAATATGCAGAACTGCACTAGTGTTTGTTAGCAAAATTCAGAAATGCCTGCATCAGTGGCTGAAGGAATCCCCAAATACTGGATATCGGTGAGAGATCTGGTCAGGTAACCCCATATCTAACCACTTCTTAATTTATATGTGAGGGTTGTGTTTCCCTCAGCGAGGGAAAGCTAGTTGAACTGAAACTTGCTTAGTTGCTCCTTTGTCCGCAAAACCACCCATCTACTCCCATGTAAAAATTTCAGGTTTGTCACCCCTGTTGCCCTTTGTGATGGGATAAGGTGATCAGAAAGTTGGCTGCACGATTCTTGAGCGTCTCAGAAAAAGGATCCTTCAGTCTTGGTAATCACCTTTGAAGGCCCAGCGCCCCAGGCAAATTGTGGGGGTGTGAAGGGGCAAAAAGATAAAGGGGAGATGAAAGAGAAAGTTGGGATTATTTGTTTCTCACCTAAGCAGTGAAAGGATTGATTGGTGTCATGGGAGAAATGAATGCCCACCCCAACCATGCAGTACCTGCAGGCTTGCTTGATTTTCCCTTAGGCTGGGACCTATCCATCATCTATGGGATTTATTTCTTGTGGAAGGTTTGTTTGGGTAAAAAAAGGCTCTTCGTGCATTTACATGTGGAAAACAAATGCTTGTAAGGGCATAACCTACATCTTTAGAGATACTTAAAAGTCTTCTGGACATGGTCCTGGGCAACCACCTCTAGGTGACCCAGCTTGAAGAAGAGGGTTTGACCAGATGATCAGGTCCCTTCCCACCTCAACCATGCTGATGTTGTCCACCTCCAGTGTTTTCACTGAAAGCTTGCAAGTAGTCCATGTCTTTTGTGAGGAAATGGTGGGTGCCAGTTTCCAATGCGAGAAAGAGAATAATAACAAAGCAAATAATGGCAGAGCCTTTTCAACCCCTCAGGGTAATGAAAAGTGAACTCCCTTTGTTTTAGACTGTGCTGTAGTGATTATATGTCTCCCTAACTCTGTCTGCAACTTCTCATAACAGGAATATCAGGGAAAAAGATTAAATGTCTAGCAGCACAACTAAACTAACAAAAAAACCCACCCTCAATGCAGCCTTGTCCAACCCAAAGCTTGGAACACAAAAGGGGAAAGCATGCCAAATTCCACTCCATTCCTCTAAAAGCTATCCTTTCTCTACAATTTTACCCGCTCTGGAGCAGCTACAGGCAAAACATGATTTTGACATTTTTTAAAGCTCTTTTTCAGCATCGGGTACTGTCTCCCTGGGTTTTCTCTGACCCTTGCAATGCGCACAGTGTTCATTAAGTTAGAGGAAGATGCGGTCAGCCCCCTTACACCTGACAAGACCAATGGCTGAGGTAGGTAATTAACGGATACTTGTTGGTATCAACTTCAGCTGTCTTTGCTGCTGAACAAATTGCTGAAGGCCTGGGAGACATTAGAGTAGGCTTTGCCAAAGACAGTGTGGGGCAGGCACTTTATTTTGGAGAGAAGTGGCATGGTAAGCCAAGGATGAGCTGGAGAAAATATTTGAAGCCAGGATGAAAAGTTCAAACCCCACTAAAAGCAGAGCATTCTTGGTTCTCGCAGTTTTGCAAAGAAGTGTTTTTGCAGAAGTCTAGAACTGCAACATCCCAAACTTTTCTGCAGTCCTATACATGGCCATCTGCTCTTCCTGTTGGAAAAAGGAAGAAAAAAAAAAAAGTGTCACTTAAGGATAGCGGGGAGTTTGGTGGCATCTTTGCTTTCTTGCTGGGGGAGTATGAGATGTGGCAACAGGGAACAATGTTGTGGAGTGACTAATGGAAAGGGAGGTACGGCAATTTGACATCTTCCATGACACACGAGCAGTCATTTTAGAGATGCTTTTTCCATAGGTATGAGTGTCAGCATTGCTAGCAGTTTTTTCTTCTCGAGTTGTAATCAGCACTGTGAACAAGACCCAAAACTGTATTCACAAGTGACTATACGTATAAGTATGGCATACGGTAGATGTACAGGCTTGAAAATGAAATTCAAAGAACCAAATTGTCTTTGTGGTTGTTCTTGTTATAAAACAATCTTATGATGATTCCAGTATTTTACTGAAGGGATGATGTGTTGTTTCCCAAGGTAAGAAAGAAAAAAAGGAAAAAAAGAAGCTGCTCTGTCACTGTTTCATTTCCCCTGGAAATGAAATGCAGAGTTTTCCACCTGGCAGATCAATAGCTTTTCAACATCTTCCTTTTTCTTGCATTTCCCAAATGAGAGAGAAATAAGATAGACAATGACTTTAGGAAAAATTGAAGCCAAGTCTTTCATTTAAGCAACTATAATACAAGAATCAGCAATGAAATCTGGTTTGGTTTTTTTTTTTAGTTTTTTCTTCTTCTTCTTTGCAGTGAACAACGCTATGTTACTACACAACACTCTTGGTTTGTGAGTGTTGGGTTGAGCAGGCCTTTTTCTAATGGCAGGCAAATAGCTGCAGTTGGTGTAATGAGGAGCATGCTCCACAGTGGTGCTTCCAAAACATTTAACATAGATGTCCCCAGCTTTTGCTAGTTACCTGGTACTGAATGCTTTGGGTAAGTTTTGGTGGTGTTTTTATATGGACACCTGAGCGGATGAAAAGTGATCCCAGTAACACTTAAGTATTGCCAAAACAAAACAAAACAAAAGATTTACCCATGGCTGCAGAGAGGTCTCAGAGAGGTCTCCAGGAAAGTCCGAGTTCTGCTCAGAGGGAGGAAGAGAACCTAGTCGAGTTGTTCAAGCAATAATGCAAGGACATTTGTCACTCTAAAACTGCAAAACCTGCCAATGAACTCGATCTTTTTGGTGGAGCAGAGTTGCCTACATGGTTTCCCTTTTCCTTTTTTACACTCATCTATGGTGCTGCACCTCTAACCTGATATGTTCATTTGCCTCCTCCAGCTGCCCTGCTCATGTGCAGCCCTGCTTTGGTGGTGATGCTCATCCGCTGGTGTGAGCGGAATAGCTTTGCACAAAATTGCATCTGGCAGCGACACTGAGCCAGGGGTGTTAGACGAGCATGGTGTTTTCAGTGAGTTAACAAAGCAATGTGGATGTGTGGTTTGAACAGCAGCTGTTAGGGATCACTTAATGGGGCTACACAGAAGTGGAAACTAATTTAAGAGTGTGGCCAAGCCCAATAGTCTTGCCCTACCAGGTCTTCGAGCAGCCGTAGTGGGGTGGTTGCTTTGTTGAGCAGATGGGTGGATGGGAGGTGGGTTGTTGGATGTTCTGAAAGTAGGTTTTGGACTAAGGGGATGACTCTGCCCAGCCTCACCTGATGGCTAAGGAGGTACTGGCAAAGCGCCTACAGTCCCAGCAGCCGCATGCGTGCCAGGCCATACTGCCCTGCTACCCTCTGGGCCTTCGGTAGGGGAGCGTTCACAAGGAAGAGGGATCCGGTCACCAAGGTGTATGTGGTGCAAGGGCAGCACCTCAGCACTGCTCGTTTCCTGGGGCAAGTAGCTCATTCCTGTATGCAAGTGGGGACCAGTGTTTAAGACAGGGCTGCAAAAAGCTGCCAGCTGCCTGGAAACTCCTGAGATCATCAGGAATCATAGAACCATAGAATTGTCTAGATGGAAGTGACCTTTAAGATCATTGAGTCCAACCATCAACCTAATACTGCCAAAACCACCACTAAACCATGTCCCTAAGCACCACATCTACCTGTCTTTTAAATACCTCCAGGGATGGCGACTCTGCCACTTCTCTGGGCAGCCTGTTCCAATGTTTAACAGCCCTTTCTGTGAAGAAATTTTTCATACTATCCAATCTAAACCTCCCCTGGTGCAACTTGAGGCCATTTCTTCTTGTCCTATCACTTGTTACTTGGGAGAAGAGACCGACCCCCACCTCACTGCAATCTCCTTTCAGGTAGTTGTAGAGAGCGATAAGGTCTCCCCTCAGCCTCCTTTTCTCCAGGATAAACAACCCCAGTTCCCTCAGCCACTCCTCATAAGACTTGTTCTCCAGACCCCTCACTTACTTCACTGCCCTTCTCTGGACATGCTCCAGCACCTCAACATCTTTCTTGTAGTGAGGAGCCCAAAACTGAACACAGTGCTTGAGGTGGGGCCTCACCAGGGCCAAGTACAGAGGTACAACCGCTTCCTTAGACCTGCTCACTACACTATTCCTGATACAGGCCAGGATGCCATTGGCCTTCTTGGCCACCTGGGCACACTGCTGGCTCGTATTCAGCTGGCTGTCCACCAACACCCCTACGTCCTTTTCTGCTGTGCAGCTTTCCAGCCCCTCCTCCCCAAGCCTGTAGCGCTGCATGGGGTTGTTATGACCTAAGTGCAGGACCCAGCTCTTGGCCTTGTTGAAATTAGGAAAGCTGGGTTTGACCCTGACGCCACAGGATGGAGACTGGCCATTACATTATTCACTCTCAGCCCTTCTCTTTGGGAGAATGGAGTTGCTCCCCCATAGTGCCAGCAGCTGCCTAAACGCTCACAGTGTGCGTGCTGGGAGAGAACTCAAGGAGAAGACCTGGACAAGTGACCAAGCGCCAGCTGTAGCAGGCAACTGCAGCCCATCCTGGCCAAATCTGGCAGAGACACTGCAGAAAGGTGTTGGTCCTGGAGGGCATCCTTGGTGCAGGAGCAAAAGGAGCGGCTCCCCGGGAAGCATGGCTCCATAGCTAGCTTCCTGGAGACAGTTTGCTTAGGGGAAGCATGTGCTGCTCGGGAATGCCAGGGGTGTTTTTACACCGCCCTTCCCCAGCACCTGCTCTCTTCTGACCCCGCTGTCCACAGGGGGAAGGAAAACAGAAGAGCCAAGGGCTGGAGTGGTGAATGGGTGAGGAAGGTATAGAAATCTGGGAAGGATGTGGAGGAGCTTGGGCGAGCACTGTGGAGCACAGGTTGGCTGTGGCAGCATCCTCTGGTGGGTAGGGACCTCTTGCAGGGCCAGGTGAGACTGGTCTAGGGGGTGAGCAGGACTGTTTCATGCAGACCCTACCAACCCCTGGGGCTCCTTCCATAAGCTGTTGCCCTTAACCTTCCCCCAAGGCATGGCAGTACCTGCCTGACCCTGTGGCAGAGGAGGGCTCAGATCATCCATCAGTGCACCTATTCCCAGCTTATGGCTACAGTACAGTCAGCTAGTATATATTTTGTATTTGCACCTCCCCTCTGATTTGATTTGATTTGATTTTAAAGTCTCTGAGGAGCAACAAGTTTTGCCTGGCTCTGGTGGGTACGCTCCCAAAGCCATGAAGGAGGGTGAGGAGACTGTTGGAAGGGAAAAGCAGTGGGCCTGGGTTTCTCAAACATCTGGTGGGTGGTTTTGAGGACTCAAAAAAGAGGTGATTTAAGGAGCAATAGTTTTCAGCAGGCAGTAGGCCACTTTGGCTATATAAGGCTTATCAGGCAAGACTTGAAGTCACTAAAGTTTATATTTCCAATCTTGGCTATGTTTTATGCTAGCCATCGCCCTGGATGAATGCTGCCTTTTATTCAGGAGAAGTTGTCTTTTCAGCAGTGTTTAAATGTATTCTTAATGTGAATTATCATGTTTTATAGTACAGCCTCTGAATAAGAAAGAGAGGCTTTAAGAAAGCTCTTTGCTGGCAGTAAATTAGATCCAAGTTTCTGTGATAAGCTGTAATAGTTCTTCAGAGCAGATGTATTTTATCAATTTAAGAACACAGACTGAGAAAACATGTACAGCGTTCAGGCTTTTAAAAATGTATTTTCATGTTAGTGTGTACACAGTCAACAATAAATCTATAGAAGCTATTATTGTCTTTCAGTTAAACATGGTGCAGCTTGCACTGTGTCTGTTATTTACATATAGGATGATAGAAGCACTTTTCAAGCCACATGTTGCTTCTTAAGGCAAAGCTGGGTACTTGTGGAAATGATGGGCTTTTGGCCCAAGTTTGGTCAAGGAAAAAAGCACCCTCCAAAGCAGATAACCCACCCACATGCTCTTTTATAGACCCACAGTATACAGGAGAAACATCTCACAGTTATGTGCAATCCAGTTTTCTACTATAGGAACCTTCTCAGCTGCTGTGGTTGCTGCTACATGTGGTGTGAGACATGCCACTGACACCACCTTCCTCCTCCTCTTCCACCTCCTCCCAAACATCTGTGCTCCCAGCCCTCGCGGAGACAGGCTGGCATTAGCTGCCCGCTTGGGCTGTGCTGGACCCGCAGCCGCATCCCTCATGCCAGCAACCCGTGTGCATCTCACCTCGCTGGGGGACGGCTCTGGGTGGTGATAAGGTTGTAGGTGGTGTGGGAAATGTCAGCTAGGTTGTCCAGCCCTGTAACGCTGGTCCCCTGAAAAGTCGATGTAGTCCCAGTCTCCCAGGTGCTTCAGTGGCAGCTCACGTTTGTCTCAGGTTTTTCAGAGGAAGCAGGTCCACCTCTTCTGGGTGTTACCTGGTCGGTTCGGAACATGGCCCTCTCCGTTGCCTTGTCATCTTCCTCCCTTTCAGTGTCAGTCTGTAAACAAGGTGGTTTTGCTCACCCCAGCTATATGGGTTGATGAACACTGTCAACCAACGTTTTCTTGCTTTTTAAATTTCTTTTTTCTTGAGAAGTAATTTGAAGAGAAGGCTGCTCAGTTTTGCACAATTTTGTATCTGTTTTTCAACCAGGCTGTGAAAATAGTCAACAGAATTTTCATGATGTATTCTCACCAAAAAACAGCAGGCAAATGGGGGAAGGTTTTGCTAAATGAAGGATTGATTTCAGCATCTCTGTAGAACACAGGAACACAGGGCACCCATAAATTGAGACAGAGGTTTTGAATCTCTAGGATCTTGCCAATACAGCCTGGTGACTTCTGTGAAAGGAAATGTTTTCCAGTCCTGCTGGCAAACTAATTTGCTAGAATTAGAGAATTAAGAGAACAGAAAAGCAGCTACTTGATTTTTTTTTATTATTTTATTTTATTTTCTAGCATGGTTTTGCTAAGGAAGCAACTCTTATGCAATCATGTTGGCTGCCTGGCTTGGACCTCTCAATGTTTAAGTCCTTTGGTCATTTTCAAGCACATTTTTTAGAAGGGAAAAGGTCTGAGACATTAAATTCCATCAGTCATGTGAAAAGTAGTGCCCCTGTAAAATAAGAAGACATGATATGTCTGCCCCAGTTCAGGTGGTGTCTGCAACATGATCCCATATGGTGTTAACTGCTCAAGCACCCACATAAGAGAGAGACTTTATGAATGTCACAACCACAGGAAAAGCTTCCCCAGGAGGTTGAAATCAACCACAAGACACAGATCTGCAAGGAGCCAGATTATCTTAGACTGGGGAGTGTAAGGGTGTAGTTTTCAAATGTCTACATTTCTCCTTGCCAGTGCTATCCCTATATCATTTGATTCACTCTGCAGCCCTGAGAAATTTGCTCAGATCTCGAACATCTAAGAGAGTTTTCCCCAAGCGGGGTAATGGATGCCAATAGATGTGCACGTTTAGAGCATGCAAGGAATTTTTGAGAAAACCAGCTGAGCTGTGGTCAAGTGGAGTGAGCAGATATTTTCCCTCATTCTTCATTGCCTCATTCAGTCTTCTCCCATGTTCCTCCCAGGCAGGCAGACCTGGCTTCTAAGGTTTCCAGGCCAGCTCCACTGACGTGATATTATGCTGGCTGTGTCGTTTCCTCCCTTAATCACATTTGTTTCTGTTTCACACTGCGGTTGGACAGACATGGGTTGCCCAGGGTTTGGGCTTTCCACTTCAGTTCCTTATTTCAGTGTGGAGGAAATTTGCAACTTCTCCTTATGGCGTTGACGTCATGTGGATCACGACTATCTTCATGAAAACCCTTTTCTTCTAATTCTGCATTAAGCTTCATGAAAGCGACCAAACCAGATCTGTTCACGCTTAATTATTTGCACAGAGTGGAACAGCTTCAACTGGAAATGCTGAACCTTAAGGCAGAGTAGCCAGCAGCCCTGTGGTTCAGGCATTGCTGTGGAAGGCCCACATTAAAATCTCCTGTCTGCCTTCTGTGGAGCGGGAACTTGAAGCAGGTCTGACTACCAGGGAGCCCATCACTGCCAGGGTGAGGGCTGCTGTCCATCGGACAGCCCTTCTATGTAGAGGATAATAAGCTTTAGACCAGGCTTGGGTCAAGACCAGAAAAGCTGGTAAATGCCCATATAATGCGTAGGAGGTCATGCCAAAGAAAGCCACAGAAAACATAGCTTCACTTCATCCCACCCAGGCTCCATCTATGTCTGATCTGGCCACTCTTTGGCTGCTGGGCTGAGTCATCCCGAGCACGTTTCCTCACTGAACTGGGCTTCTCTTGCTTCTCTTTTCTTCTCTCCTCTCTATTTAGACTCTGGTGCTCCTCAGGACAAGTCTTATCTCTTATTACGGGTTTCTGTAGACCCTGTCACCACAGGCACTGTTGTGAGACCTCTCTACTTTATTCTAAAATGCAGAATAACAGCCCCCGCGGAGTCTGTTAGTTGCCTGTAGAGGCCCGGCGGGTATCTGAATAGGCTCAGGGGGAGATATTGTAGGAGTTGCAGAAAAAACTGCATGTTTCTTTCTGGGCTGAATAGCCTTCTGGGTGGCCCGGAGCTTTGCTGGCAGGGAAATGTGACATTTGCTTTTTTCCCTTTACTGCATTTGGTCCCAAGGGGCAAGAGCCGGAGGCTGTGGTTTCTGCAGTTGGTGATTCAGTTTCCCAGATCACTGTTCCTGGCAGACAGGTGTATCTACATATCTGCTTTGAAATGTGGTGATGAGGTTCTGTTCCCTCAAGGTGCTCTCAAGGACTAAAGATTTGCAAAATTCTGTTTTTTGTTTGACATTAAATTTGTAGCAGGAATTTAATTTTCCTTTAGATGCAATCCCTATTTAAAACAAAATCTCCATGTGCAAAATGAAATCCTGAATTTGGGTTCCAGAAGGGAAAAAAAAAAAAAAAGAATAGTCACATAGTCATAGTTGTACAAGACTATTAACTCTATTTCCTGCCACAGCTGAAACTTTCCAAGAGATGGCAGTTGTAGAGCTCAGCCAGATAAAAGCTTCTCGTTCTCAAGCGTTAGATATCTTCTAGACAGGTTAGAAAGAAAACAGAGTTCAGAGGTGTAACTGTGTGATCCGAGAGGAAGAGAATTAGAAGACTTTCTTAGAAGGGCTAAACTTCAAACACTTCCCCCCCCACCAGAGAAGGACGGCTGCTTATTAAATACCTCCAGCATCGAGGGTGTTACTGTTGCTACTAAAAAGTTGAGACTTGCATCAGAATTTGGGCAGAAACCCCTTGACTACAGCAAGTGAAATGGTAAATTCAAAATGGCCCCCCAAAAACATTCTTGGCAAGGCCACAGGATTTTATTTTCTTTGGGAAAATTCAAGGACACACGACCTCAGGGTGAAGGGAGCTAGAATTCCTCTTAGGGTAAGGGGTGGACCTCTAAAAGTTCCTGTCACAAATACAGACGGTAGATGACTGAGCATCAGACAGAGCAGGAATATTTTTCTGGACATCTTTCTATTCCCAAGCTCTCCCACAATCAATTTTTTTTTTTTTTTAATTGAAAATCCCCTGAAAAACCTGGACTACTTTCCAATGCTTAGCCTAAAACTGCTCTGCAAGTCTATATACAATGCATTTGGCTTTGCGAAATCACAGCTTCGCACACACAAGGTCTCTCTCCCACCATTGCTCTGCGCAGGCGACAGAGGAGCCCCGGCCGTTGCTGAGTCACCACCGTTGCACAAACAGGTTCTCTGTTCTCACCGGTGGGAAAATATTCGTCCTGGTGGTGTTTGGACTTTCTGTAGCTCCAAGGACGGTTGTGGTGTTATAAATAGCAGCAGTGGGGCTATTAAAGAGCGTGGGGCTGTGACTAATGCTCTGTTTGAATAGCGCGCTCTCTGTGGCAGATTTATGTTTTTATTTCCAGCGTGCATCCAGCATTTATAACCTTCCCTTCCTGGAGTCCATGATGAATTTGGAAGGGAGACGACTTGCTTTCTGGTTTTGTGAACTGGAACAATCCTGGTACGTTGGGCCTGTTACACATCTCTGCCCAAATGCACGCTGTGGGATAAAGTGGTGTACATTATCCTCCTCCTTTTTTCTTGGTTGCTTTAAAAAATGTGCGTTTCACCAGACAAGCCTGAGTGCTGATTCTCTGCCGACTGTCTCCGAATCTCTCTTTCCTACATGTCATCTCTGACAGCACATAGCGGAGTCTCCCCACTCCTGAGGGCTGGGAAAGATGGATGCTGAAGGGAAGAAAGCCTCTGCCGGAGGCTGCGTGGACGGCTAAAGTTAGAGCAGGTGGTGCCTGGTCTGCAATGCATGGCAGGTCACGCTCAAGCATGAGAAGGTCTGAACTTGGCCATAGGACGTGGTGAAGCTGCCGGGTGTCTCCACAGCTGGCAGGGTGCTGGTGCAGGTAGTGCTGCCCATGGCTGGGAGCCCTCCCTGCAGTGATGTGCGGGGCTGCTGCCGCAGAGGCAGCAGAGGAGAAGGAACCGAAATCCAGGATTTCCCCGGCGCAGCCAGGCACGCCAGGAGAGGCTGGGACCTGGAAGCAGGCCCTCACCAGCACCAGGCTGACGTTGAAGAGGTGAAGCACCAGGGACACGCCAGCTCTCTCCCTCTGCATACAGCTAATGCCCAGAGTTTCTCTTCTAACAGTGAGCTCACTTGACAAGCAAAGTTGGAAAAAAAAAAAAACCAACAAAGCACCGCAAACCCAGTGCAGAGGAGCTGATGCAGATTAGACCTCAGCATTAGGTAAAATATTCAGGAAGATTACCTCCTGCTGGGTTAGCTTAAAAAAAAAGTGCAAAGGAAGAGTACAGATTTCTAGATACAGATGCTGGACTTGAAAGGCCTCTTTCTTAAAGTGAGAAGGACTTGAGGCTGATATGTATGGACTAAAATATAATGTGGAATATTAGTCAGAAAGATATGCAGATGTTAAAGTCAGGATTGGACTTTCAGTGGTTTTTTTTAATTTAATGGAGATGAGGAGCCATACTGGCACAAATCTCATCTAGTGAGACACAGTCTAATGATTCCTCAAGATTTAATGGCTTTTAATGAAGATCTCGAACCTCAGTAATAGAGGGGAAGTACCCATTGGAAAACATACTCTTCATCCTCTCAAACTAACATAAAAATCCTTGCTTCTTACTGGGATCAAGGCTGGCCTTTGAGGGACAACTGGAAGCAAATATCAGTATTAGAAACATCTTTGAAAAAGCCAACAATGATATTTTTTCCCCAGCTTTTCCCATGTGTTTCAGGTAGGCACCGTTTTATTAATGCATAAGAGTGCTACCAATTGCACCCTAAGAAAGCACATCCAGTCAAGCAGAAATCTAGTTTACATAACTTGCCTTCACCTCTCTGTGATTATTTTGCTCTCTATTAAACGGTTGGTTGGATTACTAATTAAAAGGCAAAAAAAGGCTTTCCATTTGCAATCGTTTCAGAGCCTTAATTTCCTCAGAGGTCTGACAGCATGTACTGTTGACACAGCTCAAACATTCACATCTCGGTTATCCTGAAAAAGCACTGCAAATACGATAATGAACTTAACACGTGTATCAACGTGAGAAGTCGGAGAGGCCGACTCCAACCTGTTGCGCTCCTTCAGCAGCAAACGGTGGAGGAACGTGCCCGGCACAGGAACATCTGTGCAAACGAACACCACAGTGGCTACCGAGGCATCCTGCCCTGCTTCAGTGCTGCGCTTCATCACAAGGGGCTGCCACCAGCTTGAATGGTGGTCCACCACCTTGCAGGATGCTGAGCTCTGGGGACGCGTTGCAAAGTGGCAGCTGTTTTTCCATGGACACGACATAGGGTGGGTGAGGAAAGGCAAGCTCTGCAGTTACCCCAGTGAAACCAGCAGAAGCTGCTGGGGGGCGTGAGTCCATCTGGTGAATGCGGCACAGAGGCTTCCCATTGCATTTGTCTTATTTTAAAGCACGTTAGCAGGTCTGCGTGTGTGTGTGTGCGCTCATATCTGCTCAGCTCTCTTCTCAGCGAGTAGGCTTTGCCCAAAACGCACCATCGTTGCTGTGGGACGTTTTATTTCCTTCTGCAGAGACCATGATGAAGGGGCTGTGCCCACTCTTCAGACAGATACGAGTCAAGGGCTTGTAACACCTGATAGAACTGAGCTTGCTATGGAGGCGAGAAGCGAAATGAAGTTGCAGGGGCAGAAAAGTGGAGTTCCCCAAAGGAAGTTGTTCTCTGGTAAAAAATCAGCGTGCTTAATTGTGCTCTTACTGTAGCTTGGTCCTCGGGGGGGTTCTCTGCCATCATGCAGGAGGCTCTAGGCAAGGTACGCCTGAGCTGGCTGTCCCTGAGCCAGCAGGGTGTCCCACCGGGGGAGGCTTGGTGGAGAAAACCGACTGCAATTTAAAGTGCTCAGGTTCTCTGCCAGGTTGTAAGTACAGGCTGCAGGGAGGTGAGGTAGTGACTGGTAACTCTCGGGGCACACCCTGGCACTGGGGGATTGCTGACAGGCGGCTGGTGGCCTCTGCACCCTCTGTGTCCTTAAATGTTGTGAAGGGTCCTGAAGGGGATGGGGGAGTCTTTGCCAGTTATTGATTGTGGTCCTCCAGCCTCTCCAGCGCAACCCGTGTGTCTGACCCTGAGGCTGACGCGCATAGATGTTTGCTCTCATGACTCAAGACAGGTGAGATCATTGCTTGAGGATTGCCAGACGGTGCTGTAATAGTTTCACATGTTCATCTTCTGAACGTGCTAGTTTTGCTGAAGCTTCAGAAGACAACCTTGTTGTCACCTCCAAGGCGGTTTCTTTCCAAAGAAGCTGTTGCAAACGGCAATAAAATTTGCCTTCTGCTTTTTGCTTTCCAGATAAGTGATTCTTGGGTCAGGGTAGCACCCTATGGGCAGCCAAGCGCTGCAGCACTGGACTGTGATTTCTGACTTGAGGGCTGCCTGACTGCCATTGCCACCAGCTCTGCCCAAGGAGGGCTGTGTAGCCCTTAGGTAGCACAGCTGTATTCAGAAGACAACCCAAATCCAAGCTGCTCACGTGCCTTTCCCACTCTCCGGCTTGGTAGGAGGAATGGAGGTGGATTATCAACAGAAAGGGAATGTATTCTGTCTACCAAGCTGCCAGAGCAGTGATCACGGGGCAGGGATCATTATTCCACACTGCACGGGAAAGTTATTCACTGACCTAGAGATAACTGCAAGTGTATTCACTTTTCCTGGAGAAAAATGGGCTTGTAGTCAATATTCCATTTAATGTTCCAGTACCCAGGCTTCGGAGGGGAAGGCAGAAAGACCCCAGTGGTTGCACCATCACGTCTAGGCCATGGCCTCTGAGCGACACTCACTCAGGTCCCCAAGGACAGTGCAAGTGTCCGAGACGGTGGCCAAATGTTCAGGTCCCCAAGGACAGTGCAAGTGTCCAAGGTGGTGGCCAAATAAATGCTCTAAGCCCCTGTGCAAACAGGGAGGAGCAGTCCTGCTCTGTGCAAGGTTTAAGAGATGGGAAGGAGTAGGAGAGAAGATGGGATCTGCTGAAGTGGGATCTGACGATGGAGAAACAGTCATGAGGGACCAAAGTGCCAGTGTGGCCGCGTTTAGCTCAGGTTCCAGGCCCGTGGTTGGGCATCAGGAGTGACAGATGCTCATTTGTGAGTCCAGCATCTACAGCCTGTGCTTTTATAAATGTACATGCTGCTCCCAGGTCACGATACTGATTTCAACCAAATTTCAGAGAAAGGAAAAGGTCCTAATCATGCCCAGTTTACCACATGTTGCTCTAGTTCTGTTTATTATTATTACATTATATTTATTATTATTATACTGAAGTAATTTCTTTCACTTCTGCTTTTCCAAAAAAAAAAAAAAAGCCTCCTGTCCAGATCATACATTATTCAGCATATATTCTCGGTTTTGTTACATAATTTTGTTAGCGCTTTTTTTCCCTGCTATTCAGCCAGCTCCAAAATTTACATCAAGGAAATTAATTTCAAGAGCTTTTTTCTCCCTACCTTTGAACTATTGAATGCCGATACAACTGCAGATTTCTGTTTCATAAAAACAGATTGAAGGTAACGTAGAGTGTAACTTCCTTTGTGCCCAACTAGAAGTTAATGGAATTTCATTGTTTCACTCTCCTACGGTAATAAAAGTGCTGCCTTATATTGAAGTCTGCAAAAGCATAAATAAATCTGTGGTTTTGTACACATAGCTGGTCACATAACTGTTTCAGAGGAAAGGATCTTCCAAGATTGCTCTGTCTGGGTACAGGAAAAGAACTATGAGTAACGCTCCATGTGATGCAAAGTTAAAGAAGCAGCAAAATAGCAATTCTAACTGCCCTACTCCAAAATATCAAACGCATGTAGTAATGCAGGCATGAAAATAGGGTTTAACTGGTATTCGTTCCACTGTCTTGCAGCGGATAATGTTACAATATCTCAAAATATAATTGCTTTTGTCTCTGTGGGGATACCTTTTATCATGGCACAAGCGTGAGGAAATAGTGCATTACAGGTGATACCTTACTTTGAATTGTCAGTAACCAGCTTTACCGGGTACTTGGACGTATGCGACTTCTGCTGCTCCCCGGTCAGGCAAAGGGTAAGCGTAAGAATAACACTGCAGTCCTTCTGTCTGAGCTGATTTACTGCAAGAGTAAGTCTATCACTAATAATAGAGCAACTGAAGCCAAGGACAACTGTAAGGCAAAGCAGGGATTTACAGCAACCAGAAAGCAAGGATTTAAAGCAGTCAGGAAGACAGATAATTATGCTGCAACTCGCAATTAAGTCTTAATGTCAGGTGCAAAGCATTAAGGAGCTAACCTAATGGCTTGTATCCATGCAGACTCGCACAGAACGCTTGCCTGTTTCTTAAGGGTTTTGTTGGCATCCACCTCGACAATCCCCAAATACAGTCTGAGCAGAGATCTGATCCAGCAAGGCCCTGGACATCCCCAAGGACGTACTTGGAGGTTGAGAGCTCTCAGCATCCTGCAGCACCAATCTCCCATTTAGGATTGATTTGACTACTCTGTTAAAAGAGCTTTGTTAATAGATCCGTCTGGGTAGACGAGCTTTATTTTCTAGGCACACACTCATCCTGTCATACGCACTTTCATAGTTTGTGCACATAAGCTATACTGTCACTGGAGAAGACCACACTTCATGGAGGATTTTAAAACAGAACAGCTATTAGTAACTTGAAAAAATAAAACAAAAGGCCATTTCAATAGCCATTTGTCTTTCCGGACTCCATTGTCACCACTCCCTGTTACTTAGCATCAGGAAAGGACTCTCTTTGTAACTTTTATTCTGTATTCTGAGAGCTGAATGCTGGTTTCTGATCTCTGGTATGGCACTGCTCGAGGCTGCTGTTTTTCTGCTTTGGATGATCCAAACTTCAATTTGCTGCTGTGCTTGTAAAGAAAGAGCCTTTAAACATGCCTCTCTTTCTCCACCTACCTTTGGGGGTTCTCTGTTTACTAACTATACGTGTATAAAAGCAATGGCTTTTAGCTTAGTTTTCTATTAAGAAACAGAAGTTGTTGAGTTGTTATTGTTGTGCAGGATCAATCTGGCTACTACAGATTAAGGCAAATTTTTTAAATACTCACGGGCAGCCTGCATTTGAGAAGCATTCAGACAAAGAGTTAGAGAAAGAAAGAATAAAGACGGCAGAATAACAATGCTTGAACTTAAAAGCACAGGATATATCTCCTTAAAATGGTTCACAACTTTTAACACTGAAAAAATGGTTAAAATAACAACCCGGCGGCTGTGTTGTGCCACGCTGTGCTGCACGCTGGCCTCAGAGGATGGGATGGAGGCTGAATATACGTCATGGGGAAAGATGGAGCACAGGCCCAGGGCTCTCGTCCCTGCTTGAATTCACTCTCTCAACTCGAGTGGGTCAGTCAAGCATAAATGTACAAACCTGCCTTAGAGTCAAGCCCCCGCAGTCACATGCGAGAGGTCGATCTCCAGAGGTGCTAAGACTTTGCAGCCCCTCTGGAAATCTGCTTTTTTTTTTTTTTCTGGTGCAAGGCAATCCTGTATTTGCTCAGCGGCGCTGAATTTACAGATCTATTTCTGTTGCTGCTTTGTGCCAATTCTCTATAAACTATGGAGTAGGACAGAAAAAAACTCTTCATGGAAAAAATGCTCAGTTGCTCATTTAGAGGGATGGCAGCTGTAACCTAATCTCTGATCCAGCATAGTCCTGTTTTCCTAATACCGGGTCTAGTCAGAAAAGCTGCTGAACTGAAACTCTGTCTTGCTCAGATGTATCAGGCCACGCATCAGCTG
Organism: Charadrius vociferus; assembly: GCF_000708025.1. Taxonomy (NCBI): domain Eukaryota; kingdom Metazoa; phylum Chordata; class Aves; order Charadriiformes; family Charadriidae; genus Charadrius; species Charadrius vociferus. Next base: position 1,886,790 of record NW_009648242.1, on the reverse strand, counting down.
GTGATACCCTAACCAAAACGTATTTAGATGATTCTCTCCACGTCTCAGAAATGATTAATTTTGTTAAATTAACCCCTCGGGCAGTATGCCATGTCAGCGTTTCTGGCCACACGCACTTTATATAAATACATTGGCAAACTAGTGCTTAAATCAATGTTTCTATGCCAAAACTTCACCTGGTTTAAATAGACATGATTTTGTCTATTTTAAAGCTATGCCATTTTACACCAGTCGATATAATAGCTCGCTTTTTCCAGCAAGCAATCCTGAAAGCTTTATTAGATTGAACTTACCTGGGATGTACATCCCAGGTGATTTTGCAAAACCATCCATGCTATCTTAATCTAGAAAAAAGAAGGAGTTTTACTGTTAATGTATTAAGTTCTTTTGTTTTTATCTTCTTAGAGCAATTATTTCACTTGATTATCATACAAGAATTTCATCTGACATTGAGTTTAGGTGTACCTGAATTCATTATACTGTCTAATTTGTATTTGATATAAAATGACAATAGCTTGAAACTGTATTGACAGATCTTTATTGAAGATAATTACTCAACAGGAATCATTCTGAATGAATTAATCAGATTGAAAATTCGCTTCAATTTTACAGCACTCCAGCGATAAGAAATATAACTATACACATTTCCTTTGCTAAATTGTAGCTATAATTTTGTTTAAAACTCTTTGAATCCTTGCAGGTAAATTTGAGCTCCCCAGAGGAGCCTGTAACACCTAAGCTCAACTTCTGAGATTTGATTAATTCACAATTCAAGATGATATTGCTACAGGCAGATGTCTCACTCGTTTCCCTGGGATGGCAGGTTGTCACTTGTTTCAGGGAGATGGTTTAGTCGAAAGGGTGGGAGAAGCGACCACTTTCTCTGCTGTTATCAGGGAGAGGGTTTGTTCCCTGTTTGTGGAGAAGGTGGGAAACTGGCCGCTGCCACGTGGGTCTGGTGGTGTCTCCCCTTCCACCCAACCCTGAGGAGGAACTGGGGGGCCCGGGTTGCACCCCTAGCCCCTCTCCTCTGACAACTTCAGTCCCTGACCTCCATAGGACCAGCCATAGGCTCACATTTAAGCATCTGCATAACTTGCTTTGAGACTTCAGAGGCCTTATGCTCAGCGCTTTGGAGAATCAATCCATAGAAATTAGAAATATTGCTTGTAACTTCAGTGGCTAGAAACTTTTAAATGTTGTAATAGTTTAAGGTTGTAATAGTTTATTCTCTCTATTTTGATCTATTTCCACTAAAAAGAGTTGCTGTAAGTGAAAACCTAAAAATTATGCCTTCTATTTTCTCAATCTGTTAAAATTCATTTGGAAACACAGGTCATATATGTGATATAATGGTTGTTCTCCATCTTTTCTTCTTTGGCTGGAAAGCGGTATGTATGGAACTGTATTTCCAATAATTGCCTTCTAGAGAAATTTTCTGGAAGTTATATTCAGCCAGGATATAAAACACCAAAAAGGAGAAAAAATTTCATAGTAAACCATGGGAGGGAAGGGAAGAAAGATGAAAAACTGGCAGCGCATCTGAGATATGGCTGTGGTGCATTCACACAGAGAAGGCATTCAGTGGCCACAATAGCTTATATATGCTTGACCTAGTAAGTGGTGTAATTGCCACTTAGACATATTGAAATAGTATTTATTTCATGTCATATTTAAAAACGAGTTGAGTCACGAAAGTGAGAAATGAAGAATAGTTGAAGACAGGGATATAGAGGTAGAACACAGACGACGAGGGAATGATCATGCTGAGAAATCATATTGAGTGAGTCTGCTATGGATAAGTTAATTCTTTCATAGACTATTAATTAAAGGTTTATTTCTTTGTGTTGAAGCCTCATTCTCCTAATGTGTTTAGACAGAGAGGAAGAAAAGGAAAGGATGGGGTGGATGCACCATCTGGAGAAGAAAGCCGCCCCATGTAAAGCAGTCCCCCCTTCCACGTGTTCTGTCTCTCTGCTCCCAGTAAAACATTTTTAGATTCTCCTCAGCATCTTGGAAATGGTTTATATTATTGTGCTTCAGCTGGTTTATTTGTATTCATTTGCCTCTTAGCCGAATGGGATTGTTTATTGGGAAGCATTACAGCACATCACTGTATGTTTGAGTTATTTTAGTTTGGCTGTGCTTGCTTCCTGCAGGTCTCGAAGGTTGCCAGCTGCTTGTTCTAAGAGTCTGAGCCAACAAATTATCAGTACCCACCTGAACATTGATTGCTAGAACTTTACATAGCCCTTCACAGAAATGTGCACCAAAGGCTGCTGTGATCTTTGTCTTGCTACTCATATCTATCGTACCAGCCCTGCAAGACCCTTCATGAGGGACCCTACACGCAAGGCACTATCTTTGTGGGGAAGAGAAGAAGGTGGGCATTGCTTTCGAGGCCATGCAAGCGGCCTTTCCTTGTTATTCACCCCCAGGACGCTAATGGGACAGCTTCTCTGCTCTCCACTCTAGTTTTGGTCTGCTGGCTTAAGGGAGGTTCTCCTGATTTGTGAGAGATGAGAGGAACACTGGTCTTCTAAACGCATACTGGTACCAATCCCCCTCTTGCTAACACCACTTGCAGGACTGTGTAATTCTATTAATTTCGGCTGAATAAGTTGATTGATGCTGAACTATGTGAGAAGAGAATCAATTTCTCTACGGCAAAACTTGCTAACAGATTTGGATTACCTTAGATTTACTTTCCTGACTTAATATGGTTTTGCAGAATTTCCAGTAGACCCTGATAAACCAACTGAATATATTGTGTGAATCTGTTCAGTCTTTCCAGGAAAAGAAATACAAATGTTGTGTAGGATTATGCAAAGGAATTTTCCATACATTAAGGCTAAGCACAGGTGTAAAAGGTGGGGTCTGATGTGGGAAGCTGACTCCCTGCTTTTCCTCGCTTTCAAAGCCCTAATTACAGACTAGTGAATTAGATGCAGGGGAAGATAGATTTCTCAACTGCACTGATGAACTCTGTATCGTGTTTTACTGCTAGTCAAGTATTTTCACACATGAGTTACTATATAAAACCCCTAAACCACAGAAGGAGAAAGTAGAAACCTCACTGGAGAAAGGTGCACGTGTGTTGGCCAGCTGTTGTCCCACCAAGAAGCAACTTCT
>NW_009648242.1:1852293-1883621 GCF_000708025.1 Charadrius vociferus | reverse complement strand
TAGAAGGTAAGGGCAAATGGCCCCCCGTCCAGCAGATTGACTTAGTCTGCTCAGTGGAAGACAGGAGCTGGTGGAGAATTCTCAGAATGTCTTAAAGAAAAAAATAGTAGACATAGTCTACTCAAATAGTTGGTATTGCACTGATACAGTGTAAGCCTGGCTTCAGCAGAACCGCTGGTCCGTAAACTGTGTTCTGCATCTTTGGACAAGGAAATGTAATCAGGCTTAGCCCAGTAATGCTGTATTTTAGAAGTATGAATTTAAAAAATCAGTTAAAAATCAAAGAAAATTTAAAATTTTTTAGATCCTACAGAGACGCTTCTTACAGGGGCAGGGGGGCGGGGGGGTGGAAATTACACCACCACCACCTAGAAGAGAACTTTAGAAAGCAGGAATATCATGGGATGGAAAAGGGTGAGTGGACTCCAGGATGTCTAGTAGGCAAGAGCCAGGAGATTATTTCAGCCAAACCATAGGAAAATTAAAATTCTACTGTATTAAGCCAATAAAAAGAAATTAAACTACAGCAGGAGGCACATAGGGAGGAAATCAGAAGAGCTAAAATGAAAAGGGCAAATGGCAGAGATATTTGGGGGGAAGAAGCACAAAACTGAAAAAAAATAATTGCAAGAAATCCTTGAAGTGTATGAGGAGGACAGAACTTGGAAAAGAGGTGGGTTACGGATGGTTAAAAGGATCAATTCAGAAACATGGATATCACTGAGCATTTGAGAAGGCACCTACTCAAGAGTAGGAGTTTTTTCTGATGATGGCTAGAGGTACTATTCAAAACTATACAGAAGAAAAGGTGTTGAAAGAAATGGACAAACTGGAGAGCAGAAAACCTCCAGAATGCTTAAGCCTGCTGAAACACAAAAATGACGAAAGGGCCGAGTTAGTGGTAAGAGCATTCATCCGTTGTCCAAACAGGCATTATACTGGGATGCTAGAAGGTGTCAAATGTCCCTGATGTTTGAAAAGCTCTTCTGGGGAGTAACACGACTGTAAAGGACAAAGTCTTATTTGTGAACTTGGCAAGTTAAATCACGAAAGATCACAGAACAATTGGAAGATATGCTAATCAGATAATTTGACAAGCAAGTAATGAGATGGTATTGTAAGAGCTGTTCAACAGGAAAATCATAACAGGGAGTAGAAGGTACATAGGCGAAATGGTGGAGAATAAGTGGAGAGAATGGATGTATCTATTCTTTGAGAAGACCTTTGCAAAACCGTTCTTGCTATTAGAGTTTAGAAGCCAGGCTTTTCACATTGTCTTTCTTGGTCTCTCTGTGTTTAAACCTTTGCTGATCTACCCATGCCAACCTCAACTGGTCTAGGGCAGAGAAGGCAAAACCGGGATATGGAATTGTAGTGGAGGAGTATTTGCAGAAAGGCTGCAGAAAAGCAGAACAGAGTTAAGCTGACATTTATAGATGGTGAAATTATGCTGGTGGCTTCCCTTGGGTTTGGCATTTGGTGAAAAGAAACTCAAGAGAACCTAGAGTATTTCAAAGGATGGATGGGAGGGGTTTGGGTTTTTAAACAAATCTGTACTTGGAAGAGAAGACAGAGTAGTAGATGCCTGCAGTTTTCATTTTCCCCGTGTCTTGCATGTTTGTAATAAAGTGTGCTGTAGTAAGTGAACGACTTTAAAAATGAAAGTGATTTTAGAACAACGTGAATGATGGATATGCCTTCACCTGGGACATAATATTGAATTTTAGCTACCCCTTGTCTAAAAACATACAGCACACAGATTTCAGGGAGAGAAGAAGAAAACAGCCGAGTTTTGGAAAGAATATAGATGATGCTTCTCCACGATGTGAGGGAACATTCGAATACTGGAGCGTTAGAAAGAAATTTCTGTAGCAAGAAGGCATCCCTTAGCTGTCCACCACAGAATTTCTTGTGTGCCCTATGATGCTACTCGTATCAATTCTCGTATGGCAATACAACTTCCAGCAAAGGAATTTTGATGGAAACTTTCAATGCTGCACCTTCCCATTGAACGATAGTTTATGTTGCAAAGCACCGTGTGACAAACAGTAGAGATTCAGATTGTGCCCTTTATTTTTATTGCACAGCCTGTTCTACAGCACTGCCCAAGTCAAATTTGCGAGATTAGGCTCCGAGTTACTCACGCTTTATGATAAATCTGAGACTAGCACCGAGGTTTAGGGCTTTCATCCTTTTGCTAACACTCTTATCTTTCAAGGTCTGTGATAAAGAATTGGACTTACCCAGGGTCCCTTGCACCACTATCTGTGTTTGAGGCAAGTTGTTCTTGGGAGTGCGGATATAATTCTACTTGATTTCAGTATGAGTTTGCCTCTTGTTTTTATTGGAAACAGCATTGGAATCAGCTTATGTTCTGAAACATTTTATCTTGTGGTTGAAAACTGGACTTTTGAATTGTGTATATGGTTTTGCTTAAACTCATATCACATTGTACATGAACTTTCTGAACTATTTTTGTGGAGATTCTGTAATGTACTACTTAAAACCAACTAACAAGTTAAATCCATGGCATCCAAAATTATTTCAATTGTTGTCTCACAGATGAGGAAGCTCATACTGAAAGAATTAAAGGTAATTTTTGTGGTTTAATTCTAAAAAAACATAACTGGCAACTAAGTCACTGGCGTTGATCTTACAATGTGCTGGGCAGGCATTACTTCTCCAGATTGTTGTGGAGGTACTTTTTCTTACCTTGACTTGTATAGAGATATTCCAGGAATTGGAGGGCTGAAGGCCAGATGCTGAGATCAGGTAATATGAAGGATGTGTAACTACTGCACAATAATGGCTTTCATATAAAATAAAGACCTTGTAAGAGAGTGAAGGACACCTGCCACTGGAAATGTCCTGTGATCTGATCTTGGATTATGGTAAAGCATAACTGGTTAATCTGCAGCTTTTTTCAAATACAATTATGTCAAATTATCAAACTGAAGTATACTGTTTAGTAGTAGTAGTCAAACAACGGTACTAAAGATGTACCAGCACTGAGGACTGTAGTCCATTTTAAAACAAAACCCACAACAACTTCTCATGGACCATGAGAACACCCCTGTGTTCCTTAAAGAGGTGAAGTCCTTTATTTGCCCTAACTGGAGTAAGTGCTAACTGCCTAAGTAAGAAATATGGGGCTGGGCTATGTACAAGCTACCAGCCTCCCCCCACCTTGCCTGAAAACGATCCAGCCCAGCTTGTCTGGTAGCAGAAACTTATGAGTCATTTTTTGCACTACTTGACCCCGACACCAGCAAATAAATCCCTTGGGCTGGAAGGGACAGTTAGAGTGAGAAGAATGAGAAAACATACGGCCAGATCAAGAGATGTGTCTGGTTTGTAATCTGAAGACATACACCTTCAGATTTTCCCTCTTGTTCTGAGAATGCAACTCTTAATCTTCCTACTGCCACGGAAAAGCTTGGTCACCCTTCTCAGATAAAGCAGTCTACTTATCTCATCAATTCCCACTCACCCATTATTTATTTCACAAGTTAGAAAGCTGTCAGCATTGCATAAGAACCATCAGCATGCATATTTGATGACCACAACTCCCATAAGCATAACAAATCTGATATACTGCTAGCAGCCATTAAAAATTCTGTTTACTCCATAAATGTACGTTTTTAGAAATCTGTTGAGAGACACTGTCCAAGGAGATTTGAAGCTGGGTATTTATTATGAATCTTAGTTTTGAATATAAATTATACACTTCCCTGAGAGTCTAGTCAACATTTACATCCTCAGTGCATATTTCTACATTTAATGAATGCTTAGAACGCGACATTGTTTTTGCTTCTGGCTATTGTGCAATGCAATGCAATGGCTTTTCAGTTTACACTCTGCTGGGATGCACTTGAAAGCCACATGAATGTACCTAAATTTTAATAGGCACAGGTATTTTTAAAAGGTGGAATCACTTTAAATGGTATTTTATGCAATACTTGGTTGTAATTGCACTTTTTGCAATTTTTAATCCTGTTAAAACTTTAGCAGTTTTGCTTTTATGCAAGAAAATCTCTCTGGATTTGTAAGCAGACTTCTTCATGGTTTGCTATCTCTGTTTAATGCAGCAGAGATTTCATTTATCTGTGCCGAAATGTACAGCTCCAGTGACTTATACTGTGTGTGAATAACACCAGCTCTTTCTCTGAAGTTTGGAGTTACTTTTAGGCATAAATAAAAAATAATATTGCAACCTGATTTGGATTATACTTTTTATTACAGAACTCAAAAATTTGTGAATGGTTCCAACTAGAAAGTCAGCCATGAGTGTTTGTTAGGGACCGGTACTCAGCTTGTTGGGATAGTTAAGTGAAGGTGCCAAACTGGGGCAATGGGAGGAAGAAAGTTTGTCACTCAGTAGTTCCCCCATACAGAAGCTGTTGAGCTTTTTTGAAAACCCAGCCATTTATTTTTGTAAAGTTGTTGGCTACTAAGTATTTCTGAAAATATTTTCATTCTGGCCCCAGAATGAAAATAGTTCTCACAGGAGTCTGGGAAAGCAGGGAATGAAAATGGACAGTGTGCACTCAGGGGGCCAGAGCAGGCAGAGATGGTTTTCCAGGAATTACCAAAATGACCATACACAAATTAATGACTTACAGTGATGTCCACCATTCCCACATCCATGGAAAGCGTGATGATATTCTCTGATGCTTCTACATTTTTTCCCAAAGGCTACAAGACAGAAAGGAAAATCAATCTGGTGATACTTAGCTTGCAAGTTTTACCATAACAGATGAAACGCTCCTTCAACCAATGGTTTTGTATTTACAGATTCCGAAAATTGCCAAATTTTCCAGAAGCTTCTGCAAACTTTTTAACCACACTCACTGCTTTGCATACTTTTACAGACTTTCATGGTAGTATTTACGACAGACATTCTTCAGCTGATATCAGGGTTGTTTGGGGTTGTTTTTTTTTTTTTCACAACTTTGATGAGAAATCTACTTTGACTAACTTGCAATTAGATGTATATATTTTAAGAGGCCAGAGAAATTAGCAGAATTACCTGCACCTTATTCTTAGCACTCATCAAATGAAAAAGATTTCTATGGTTCAACTATGTCTGGCAAAAAGCAGGGCAACAGTGGCAACCTGGATCCATTGTACCATGTTGCCTCTCAGGAACACAAGCCTTTTCTTCTTTGCAACCAAAGACTATGGAGTTGATTGAGCTGATATTTTAAATCTGCAGCTTTTGAAAAAAATATGTTGACACCGTTTTAGTAGACAGGGAAAACAATGCGAAACATTCAGAATTGAAAGTGAAGTATCAGTTGTACCTTTTAAAAAGTTTTTTCTCCTCCTTGCCAGAGTTTCTAACATCCCTCTAGGAGTCTGAAATTAAACCATTTCCCTGTTGATTTGGGTTGGCTTTTTCCAACTGGAAAGAAAGAAAAGAATATGCTTTCCTTTTTTTCTTCTTTTTCTATCATTGCAAAAGCCCCGCAAGGATTCCCTTCAAAGAAATCTGATCATTGATTTAACACAATATAAAATGTTATGTAAAAGCACTAAGAAATATTCTCATAGAAGCCATTTGGGAACCGAAAGAGACAAAAACAAATGTTTCAGCCAACATTTCCAAAGGAAGATCTATCATTTTTATTATTATTATTTTTAGACTCAATTTTTTTCCTCATTCAAGCACATGAAGAATTGACTTTTCATGTGTCCTGTGCCAGAGCCCAAGCTGGGAACAATGTGTCTGTCTGGTCTCCGGCATTTGATATGGTGGACTTGAGATCCTGAGGGGAAGTAACAGGGCTAAAAGCAAGATTACAACCCTGGACTTCAGGAGAGCAGGCTTTGGCCTTTTCAGGGATCTTCTTGGAAGATTTCTGCAGGAAATGTCCCTGGAGAGAAGAGGGGTCCAGGAGAGCTTGTTGATTTTCAAGGATCACCTCCTCCCAGCTCCAGAATGGTCCATCCCAATGAGCAGGAAATCAAGCAAAAGTGGCAGGAGGCTTGCATGGATGAACAAGGAGCTCCTGACGACATTAAAATGTAAAAAGGAAGTGTGCAAGAGGTGGAAGTAGCGGCAGGGGACCCAGGAAGAATACAGAGGAACTGTCTGAGCATGCAAAGATCGGGTAAGAAAAGTCAAAGCCCATCTGGAGTTGAATCTGGTGAGAGACATGAAGGGCAACACGAAAAGTTTCTCCAGGCTCGTTAGCAGGAAAATGAAGACTAAGGAAAATATAAGCCTGGTGACAAAGGACATGGTAAAGGTCAAAGTTCTCAATGCCTTCTTCCTGTTGGTTTTTACTGTAAGACTGGCCTTCAGCAATCCCAGGCCCCTGAGACCAAAGGGAAAGTCCCAAGCAAAGACTTGCCCTCAGTGGAGGAGGATTGGATTAGGAAGCACTTAAGCAAATTGGACACACTCAAGTCCACAGGACCAGAGGGCATGCATTCTGGAGCACTGAGGGAGCTGGCTGATATAATTGGGAAGCCACTCTCAACAATCTTTGAAAAGTCATGGTGTTTGGGACAGGTTCCTTAGGACCAGAAGAAAACAAATGTCACCCCCTGTCTTCAAGGAGGATCTGGGGAACTACAGGCCAGTCAGCCTCATTTAGACCCCTGGGAAGATGATGGAAAAAATCCTCTTGGAAACAATTTCCAAACATACAAAGAACAAGAAGGTGACTGGGAGTAGTCAGCATGGATTTAAGGAAGAGTAAATTGTGCTCGACCAACCTGATAGCCTTATGCAATGAAATGAATGGCTCACCGTGTTAGGTTATGTGATAAATCTCATCTGCGCACTCACAAAGAAGCTCAGGGAGACAATGGCAGCAGAGAGACTGAATAATATCCTGCTGGGCTACACCCAGAGCCAAAAACCCATCAAAGGCCCATCTGCACAAGTCCAGAGGAGCACAGGGGCACAATGGCAGGTGGGAACCCAAATTGAGGACTCCTGAAGAACCACTGTCTTGCCTGGGCCCTTCCCCAGGCTATCCCAGCACAGTTTAATCCCCAGGGTCCAGGCATGAAACCCATCATCATGAGTCATCGGGACCATCTCTCTTCATGTCTCAGGGCATCTCTTCAGTCTCTGCAGACTCAGGGGGTTGCTATCTAGGGGTCAGACATTTTATGAGATACAGGGGAAAACCAGTTTGGGATCACACAAGACTTTTTATGGGATGTTATGGAGAGGAACCGAAGGCAGGACAAGGGAGGGGTTTGGATGATTTTGGGAGAAAGAAGAGTGGGTAATAGAGGGGTCAAGGTATAAAATGGGCTGGTTGAGTGTAAACAGTTGACTGGTCAGTACAGTTGTCTGGCCATGCCCTGCACATCTCTCAGTCTGTCCTGAGACAGCTGGGACTGTTTCATCTAGAGAAGAGAAGGCTCAAGGGGGATCTTATCAAGGTGTATAAATACCTGAAGGAAAGGTGTAAAGAGCCAGGCTCTTTTCAGTGGTTCCCAGTGACAGGACAAAAGACAATGGGCACAAATTTAAACACAGGAAATTCCTTTTAAGCCTAAGTAAAAGCTTTTTCACTCTGAGGTGGCTGACTGCTGAGACAGGTGCCCAGGGAGGTTGTGGAGTCTCCATTCTTGGCGATACTCAAACCCAACTGGACATGGCTCTCGGAAACTGGCCATAGTTCCCCCTGCTTCAAGCAAGGAGGTTGGACTGGATGGTCTCCAGAAGTCCCTGCTCACCTCAACAGTTTTGCAACTTGCTGAAGTCAGTGTAGCTGGGGTGCAGCACAGCTCAATTTGGGAATGGAAAACATCCTCTCCTGTACTGTCACCTACAGCTGCTCCAATTGACAGAGGAACCAGTGAGCGCGTCACTTGCCTCCGAAGGAAGGAGCAGAAGAGGTGTAACAGGGAAGAGCTGCAGCCTGCCACCCTGCCCGGGCCCATAAGTGACAGCAGAGATACTTCAGCAGTGCTCCTGGGGCTGGTACCCATCGGCACCTTCCCGCTGCTGCACACCTCTGCCCCTCACCCTGCCCCAGCCCTGAGGGACAGCTGCCCCTCAGCTTGCGTGTGGGTGCCAAGCCTCTTGCTTTTGGATGGGGTTAGAGCATCCAAGGGTGCTGCAATAGGAATAAGATCCAGGCACAAGCATCCCCCCCGCAGCCAGCAGCATTTCCCAGCCCACCGTCAGCGCGGCAGCCGCCCGTCCCCGGAGGGGGAGAGGTCAGTCGTGAGGGTCCCGCTGCCCTTCACACCCCCCTTCCCAGCCACAAGCGGGGCTCCTCTCGAGAGACATCCTGCTTTAGCACACCATAAACATTATTTAATCTCGTAAAATTCCTCTGGATAGCTCTAGGCTGTTATAAAAAAATAAAAAAAAAAAAAAAAGAAAGGCCGCCGGCTAATTTTGGGCAGTCGTTACTGAGAGAGTTAAAACCAGGGGGAATTTTATTGGCCTGCTGTGATACAAGTGTTAAATATAGGGGCACCAGGAATTTCCCTCCAGGACAGATAAGTCTCACATAAAATATTTGAACTTTGCAGGCATGCACGCCCCATAAGGCAATGCAGAGCATTTCATCCGAGTAATAATACAGTGAGGGCCCACTCTCCAGTGCTGCAGCAGCCCTGTGGGAAAGGGTGGCTGCTGCCTTTTGTCTGCGTTTTATTCTCATGCTGCTATGCATGAGGTCTGTACGACATCCTCCTTGCTCCTGCCTGTGCACTCCTCTTCTTCGGTCCTTCCCAGCACCCTGGAACCTAATTCACGCTTACTCCTTTGGGCGGAATTACTGCAATAATTTCACCTGGGTTACTACAGCATTTTCACCAGCACACCTGAGAGAGTTATCAGTTTATTTATCTATTTTTTAAAGTTCCAGAGTTCACTCTCTCATTCTTTACAACTCCATGGGAGCTGTTTATCTTGCTTGGTGCTCGATGTAAAGTTAAATTAAAATAAAATAATAAAAAAGAAAAGAGAAATTATAAGAGAATAAAAGAGAAAAGAAAAGGAAAAAAGAATGTCTAGCTACCTTTCCTGCTCCTAACTGAAGCAGCTAATTGGTCTGTCCTGAAAGCACTGGTCTTTGGATAAATCACAGACCTTCACTCCCTATGCAGACACCTAGAAGTCCCTGGAGAAATGTTACTGTTCCAGTGTAAACTACTACTCATATGTAAGTACTCACAGACAGCTTGCAGCCTGAAGAGGACGGGAACAAAAGATGTCTGGTATGAAAGAGCAGGTCAATGGAATTATTCCTAGAAACTTTTAAGATGTTTTTAAAATGAGCTCGCTGTGTTAATTACTGCTTTTTTTTTTTTTTTTTTTTTTTTATGGCTATGGATGCTGGTTGGGTAGAGGAGGAGAGTGCTACAGCCACACACTTGAGTTTTGCGTGCCTTACAACCTTGGCCAAAGAGAAATTATCTCCTGAATTTTTTTATAGGTTTTTTAGGGGTTAACTGAGATCCCAGATTCCACTGAAAAGATATGTATTGCTCCAAACAGTACCTGTCTTGGTAGTAAGATGCTAAGTGGATTAAATGTATAACATTTCCCAAAGGAAGGAGTATGTGTGTAACAAATGTGACTCTTAAAACCTGATATTTCTGGAGGACAAAGGAAGACAAACAGTTCCCATTAGCTTTGCTCCCTCCAACATGTACATGTCACCGTGAATGAAAGTTCCCAAGTAATTAGATTCCATAAGGATGAGGCGAAGTTCCCAGAGAATATTGATTTTTAAGTAGTGAACATATTTTCTTGCTTACATTATTCAATACAGACTTTCCCTTTTCTGACTGCAGAAAACCTCACTGGAAGCATGGTTTTTGTTTGCCTTGGCTGTATTGATGTGAGTGGGGTGACACAGTCTATGCCTAATGCAAGCGTTCGGTTTAAGGGTGGGCTGCAGGGCTGGGGCTCTCACTGTAAAACTGCACCTGGAAAAGGAGCATTTTCGGAGGACAGAGAAGGGGGTTGCTGTACTATTAAACACATACAGGTTAACTTATTTTAAACAATCTGGAACACCTTGTCATTCAGTGTCTCAAAAAGACCCTTAAAAGAATCTAAATCGCAGGGGGTTATTTCAATGAAACCTGTGGGAAATCTGTGCTTGAGTATCTCAGGGGAACAGATTGTGCCCCAGTTCCCTTAGATCGGGAATTTCTTCAAGGGGGAACCATTTCTGCTCTTCTTTTGAGGGAACACTGTCCACTTTGTTGTCACTGCTGGAGGTAAATGAATTAATAACATGAACAAATACGGAAAATCACAGCAAGCTAGCAACACCTACAACAAAACTGATGACATATACATGTAGTTAAACTCAGGATTTCTTCCAGAGGTGAATATGTGAAAAAAAAAACCAACCAACAAACAAACAAAACAAGCCTGATTCTTTGTTTTGTAAACGGTATTTTTTAAAATACATCTTGTAAACTTTATGCTTATTCTCTTTTAATCTTCTTCCAGTAAAATGAAAAGTAAAAATAAATATTTTTAACCTCTCCTTGTGCCTCCAGGTTTTGGTACTTAAAGGGAAGTGAGTTTTAAGTAATCATCTTGTACAACAAGGGAAAAGTTGTATTGTCTCAATCATGTCTGCAGGTTTTCTGTTTCAAAAATATTACTCTGCAGCATTCTCCTGTGCCTGCAGATATATTAATAACACTGTGTCGTTCAGACCAGACTATCAAATGAATTTACCAAACTAACTGCAAAGTAGAATTAATTGAACCTTCCTCACAGTCGAGTATCTTATCATCCGTACACAGGAGGTAAGTTGGGCAACTGCTGTAAAAACTGAAGCCGTGTGCATGTGTTTAACGGTGATAAACAGAAGTAATTAGCGTGCAAAAACATTTGATGCAACGTCCATTCATCTACAGAATTCCCCCATCCTCCGTTTCTATATTTGCTCTCCACCTTAAATCAGATATTTTTACTGGTGGAAATAGGATGACCAAAATAAACGAGGGAACAAGAGACAAGCCCGCTGGCCGCCTCGCCATCACCTCAGCGCACGGCGGGGGGGGACACGTTGCAAACTTCCTGCAAACAAAGCACGCAGCAATCGACTGCTCTGAGCTCAGCCGCAGCACACGCCAGCTAAAATTACTGTAGTATTACTGCCTGTAGCGTGGGGAAACGTCAGAGCCGAGAGAGCCAGGTTACGCCTGCGTGTGTCCGAGAGCAAGTGGGGGGAAGAGACGCTGGCTGCCGTTTCGTTAGACCGGTTGCACCAAGCAGGGAAAGTGCAGCATGTGTGTGTGTGTGTGTGTGTGAACGTGACCTCTCCGAGGAAAGCATCGGACCAGCGGCAGGCGCCCACCGCATCGTATGACCTTTTGCTGGTGCTTTGCCCCATCCGTTCGCTCGCCGCCTTCCTGCAAAGCTGCAGACGTCAGTTTTGCGTTTAATTGTGTTCTTGGAAGCGACAGACCAGGAAATTCTGATTGAAACACCCGTTTAGGGGGCTCTTCTCAGTTACACGCAGTCTGCATCTATCAGTAAAGCTGTGCCATGAGAAGTCATTTCATTTCACAGAGGATTTCGACATAGCAAAATCTGGTTTCATTCCAAATTGGAACGAAACCTAAATTTCAATGTTTTCCATGAAAGGGAAAACCCTTGGGGTCACTGAATTTCTGGCAGGCTGCTGGAGAAGGGAGGGTGCTGGGAACCCTGGGTCTCCCATCTCGGGGCTTTCCATGTGACTGGGACTCGTGATCCTGAAAGCCACAGGGTCTCCCACTTTTCCTGGGGAGCCGCAAGGCTGCGAGCTGGTGCTTCAGGTCATCGTTCCCCAGCGGTCCGCAGAGTGAGCTCTGGAGAGCTTGGTGCTGTCGCCCTGGCTTTTCTCTCCCACCTCTGTGTGTGAGTTGGTCCAGTCTGCTGCATCTGTTTGCTTCATAGCTTTGGATTTCTAGAGGCACCCCCAAAGTGCAGACCCTCTCTGAGCATCCCCTTCTGAGAACTGAGACCTCAGTATTCAGCTCTGTAGGGGTTTTGGAGTCGAACGCCAAGTTTGTGTGCAAAAACATTGTAGCTGATTCATCTTTGGTGCCAGCTCAAATCTTTGTCAGGGCTGCATTTGACCTCCATGCAATGGTTTGCTGTCACTGGTGCAGATCCTGAGGCTGGTGTCAGGTCTCAGAGACTCCCTTATGGCTTAATCAAACCCTTTCCCAGAGCACCAGTTCCGTGGGTATTCTGGCAAACTGCCTCTTCAGGGACACATGATAGCTGAAGCGTATACTGCAGCCTTTGCATGCATGAGGTTTCCAACCACATCCCCGTTCCCCCCCATCACCGCCCCCTCAACACTATTTATTTTAGGCAGCGCAAGAGAGATACAGATCTAGGCAAAACAATAACATATCTATGTGCCATATCCATGCCTCAGTTTTCTCATCATCCTGGGACATTCTTGAGTGCTTTCTGGGGCCGTGCTCTTGGGAACACAGAGCCTCTTCTCTCTCGACCTGACTCTACAACATGGTCTGCAGCAGTTTTCTTCTCCATTTTGTGAGCTCTAACTCCTTTCTTCCAGCACTTGGCACTATTTTCTTTAGCACATCCATCGCGCTGTCTAAACCTACTGAAAATGTCAGTGACCCATCTAGTCCTTTACCTAAGACAGACCTTCACCTCCCTTTCACATATATACATTCACACTTCATCCATCCATCCGTCCATCCATTGCCTAAGCACTAGCCCCAGGAAAGGTCTCTGAAAGCAAGAGGTCATGTAGCAACCAACTGGACATTTTCTGCAATCAGAGCCTCTTCAGAGGATTTGGTGTAGATGAGTCAACATTCTCCAATGGGCAGAAAATACTTCCTTCAGTCAGTTTCTGACCGCAGAGAACTATTAAGTGCTGCACTCGTGATTCATGCCGAGAATGAGCATGCCACGTTGAAGTGACTGGAAGAGGGAAACAGGTTTCTAAGGATGTGAAATGTTGCTACCGTTTTCCATTTTAAATGAGCCTGGGGGCATGAGGTGTCCCGTTAGAATATCATGTGAACGGAGACAGGCTCTACATCTACCTCAAGAGCCAAATCATGCTTTTAAAGGCCTTGTCTGAGCATCTTCAGCTCCACCTGAGGTCAATGAGGGTTGATGCTGCTTCAAATTTCTGAAAAATAGGCCTAGCATGCACTGGGTTGTGTTGGTGTTTAGCCAAGAACTTAGGAAGCACACTCTTTTCCCTCCCTTTGCAGCTTTCGGGCAATCTGTTTTCCCGCAACAGTACAGAACAGAACAGTACTAAGAATTTATATGGTTTTTGGAATGGTGGCAGACATTTGGTGGAAACCTCCATATGTAGGTCTGGATACAAGTCTGCTTTTTTTTTTTTTTTTCTTTTCATTTGACCATCTAGGGGAGGAGACCAGAAGAATTTATCTTGTTTACCTTGTCAAAACCCAGGCTGCAAGAGGTTATGGGAGTGGTGTATAAATACTGGGTAAACAGTGGAAAGATCATTGACGCTAAAGGACAATGTTAGCTAAGAAAAGCTCAATCTGGAAACGAGGTGTTTCTAAATGGACAGTATCTTTCTAAGGGAAATAATAGAAAGAGTTTTCCCACCCCTTCTTTTTAAAGACAGAGCTTTATCATTTATTCAGATACAGATACAAGTATGCCTGGCAGCCGCAGCAGGGAATGAAAATCAGACACCCAGAAAATCTTCCTAGCTCTAAGGTCCTCTAAGTATCTTTTCTGCAAAATCCTGTGCTATTGAACTGATAGAAAGCTGCCAGAAAAGGAACGCTATTTGAGCCTAAGCCTGCTTATGGAGAATTCATTTGAAAATTCAAGCAGATGATTTCAGGGTAATTATTATTATGTTGCTTGCTTAGCTGCAGCTGTGATTTGCTTTTTGCATAGTGTAGACAGAGCTTTACAGAATGTTTCCCAGCACCTTCTGTGATAATTGACAGCTATATGTAAACCCTGCCTATTGTTTCAGATAGCACAACATGTTCTTAATTGCATGTTTCAGATTAGAAACGGATTGAAAAATGAAAAGACAAATAAAGCAATAAAAATCTTTAGAATTTGTTTCACTTGTTCACTTTTTATATATACTCTTGGGTATATTCTCCTCCTGTCACATGCATGTGAACCCAACTGTTTAACAGAAGCTTTGTGAAAAAGCTGAGAAAAGACCATACTTCTCCAAAATTCAAGCGGTACTTCTATATCGGGTTGTACATGAGTATATGAGAGAATTTTTCTACCCAAAAGAATGTTCTTGGTCCTATTTCCTTTGCCCTATTATCTTTGGAGATTATTTATGTTTAATAAGGTGATGGCATCAAAAAAATGCAGGGCTAGATCGTGCCGCCTACGCAGAATGGTGTGTAGGAGTCTAATGCCTGGTTTTCCTCAAAAAAAAGGTCACACAAGCATGCAACCTACCCCCCCAGGTGACCCTTGCTGAGATGAAGGCTGAAGATACACAAGCTTCCTGCAGAAGGTTTGCCACAGTTGCTTAAGACATTAATCTGTAGGAGATAATGAAATCATGGCGAATAGTGAAAGAGAGAGCCTTGGTCAAGGCTCTGTACCCAAGCTACACCACCTCAGCAGCTACTGCATAAGCTTACCTCGCTGCCCTGGCTAATCATCACCCCAATTAGCCACAATGGAGACTTTGCTGAAGCAGGTTTGAGGAGAACTGCAGAAATGTGTGAAAGTAATGCAGCGAGGAGACATGAGGAGCAGGTGGAGATGACAAAACCGAAAGATTTGGATGCAGAGACCCTCCTTCATTAAGAGAATTCTTGCAAAACAGGCTTGAATGGAGAACCGAAGGACTTATTTTTTTAAATTGGAAAACAAAAAACAAGTTGAAACACCATCACTACCCAGTAGACCAGCAATAATCAGAAAGCCAGAGAATCCTGTATGACACTGGAAAGGATTTTATGCAGATGATGTCATTCTTTCTTTGAATGAACGCTATTAATCTGCATCTGAAGCGTAAAACCATGAGGTAATGGAATACATTAATTGCTGCAAGCTGCCAGTGTCTCTAGGCCAGTAGTTACCAACATTTTTGGAGCCAGCCTCTTAGCACTTTTCCACCCCACCCTTGTCCCCAGCAGATTAACTTCCATCTTTGCCCATAGGTTCCCATGTCAGCTTTCCACCAGCCAGAGCCTTTGCTGCTACTTCCTCTCCTGTGTCCCAGCTCCCCATGCTCCTGATGCTTTTTCCTACCGCCAGCTCCAGGGACAAGAGCAGAGACCCCAGCAGAATGCGTCCACTTGGCTCCCTGTGCTCTGCTGAGCATCACCTTCAACGTGGGCGTACCTTGCTGGTTGGGAAAGGAAGTCCTAAGTTGCCTGAATGGTTCCTCCAGCCCAGCTGTGATGGGGAAATAGAAGGTGAATGCAGAGAATCCCAGGGGCATTTTTTTCCATCACAAATTAATGTGTGTGGGAGCTCTTTGGTTCAGGTGGGAGCTCATTATTGCATTTTTTCAGGTTCTCGGCTTTTGCTCAGGAGGGAACATCAGGGGATTTTTCAAAGCATTGTGTAAATGTGTGCAGAGCAAGCTATTAGCACTCACTGAGTATGTCCAATAGTAGTAACTTACACTAAGGCAATAACACTTCCATTAATGTTTGGAGGGGTTTTTGGGTTGGTTTTTTGGTTGGGTTTTTTTTTTGGGCGGGGGGGTGTGTGTATCTAATTAGATTGTACATCCTTTGGAGCAGATTCTTCTGGCACTAATGTAAGTACAGACAGATAACTGATACTCAATAGAGGTTTTATAGTAATGTGTTAGAAGGACAAAGACAGTCCTGGCTATTTTTATAGTGGTATAAGTGCCAGGTCTCTGACCCCAAGGTTTAGGGCTGCCATTCCCTGAGGAGCAGAGCTCAAACTCTGTATCTCAAGTTGTAAGCAAGCAAGAGAATTTTATTTGTGCAGCTGACATGCTAAGGTAGGTAAGGTGTCTGAGATCAGGTTAAGATGTCTGTCTGGACACAGCCAGCGGCGGCTCCCACTCAGGCCTGGGGTGGAAGGGACGAAACCAGACTGCTTCTGTAGTTCCTGCTGCAGGCCTTTTTTTGACAGAGCTCATTACCAAAGTCCTCAGAGCCCCCTTCACTCCATCATTGGTAATCCACCCCCACGCTAGCAGCCAAGCAGTCTGGAGAGAGGAGAAGGTGCGGAAGAGGAAACTAGGAGCCAGGTTTTAAGGGACGGCTGAGATTGATGACGCTAAGAGGAAGATGACGAGCTTGATAAGGAGATGGAGCCTAATGGAAAAGGAGGACAACAATGGGCACTGGGAGAAAGGAGACAGAACTGGTTCACCAATGTGAGAATGATCAGAGAATCAGTCTGGCAGTGGGACAGGGGAAAGGAGTCAGGACGAGACAAGGCAGAAGGCTGGAGTTGGACAAAGGGTCTACAGGCGGACTCTGGTTGGCTGAGAGACTTTTTAGGAGGAGAGCTTTGATAGAGCTGTTACTGTCTGTGCAAGGAGGGAGAAGGCTGAGAATCCATCTGGGGCATGGAGACTGTGCAGTAAGGGGATGCTGGTGGAGAATAAGGACTGAAGGGAGAAAGAGACCAAGCAAGGGGAAAGTGTGGTTGGGCAAGGAGCCTGGGATGGGGATTCACAGCCCAAAGGAGGAAGGAAGGAAGGAAGGAAGGAAGGAAGGAAGGAAGGAAGGAAGGAAGGAAGGAAGGGAGGGAGGGAGGGAGGGAGGGAGGGATTCGACTGGCAAGGAGAAACAGACAGGGCTGAGTGCATCAATGGAGAAGAATCAAAACAGGAACATCCTAGTGGGGTGGGACAGAGTCAATCAAGCTTGGGAAGGAAAAGCAGAAGAGCGCATGCCTCTTGTAGCATATATTTGTTTGGTTTGTCCTTCCCGGTGTCAGCAAACAGCACTGAAACCCACTGGCAAAGTGTGTGTATGTGTCTCATATGCACACACACACATACACAAACATGCACACGGAGAGAGATCCTGTCAGATATACAGGGCAATGGTCAAACTCTGGTGGAAGTTGTCCTTTAGCTCATGTGGCAGATGTCTTCAAGACCATCATTATGCGTGTTCCTGTGTGCTGGCGTACTGACAGACAACACAAGTACTTTTCTAGGCTTTCAATGTGCTTTCATAAACCTAGGAAATAATGGTCATGTCATTTTGGTTTTTCTTTTATTAATGTTTTAAACAATCAAGTTCTTAGTCATTGGGCAATACTAGAAATTAAGGTTGCCCGTGCAGCAAAATTCTCCCAGCCATAAGACTTATACTGTTAAATGGATGATCACACATACCTTTTCCCCTCAGGATTCTTCTTTGCTGAAGCTGCAGAATAGATCTGCTCTGGGAAGGATCCAAGCTTTAAAGGATCCCCTGCTTTGTTCAATATAGAAATTGGCAAATGGGTATTGCCTGAGACAAGGGCAAGGACTGAGGAAAGAGATTGTCAGAACGGTATCTTGGCCTGGAAAAATAAAAATCTGTCCTTGGTTCTGCTCTAATTTCTCTATGATGTTAATCAAGTTTTGACAGTTTGACAGCTTATTTAAGAAAGTGTGTTTCTTACATTCTGTATTCCAGACTTCAGGTGCTGCTGCTTATGCTTGCAACAAAAGTCAATGTAAGTTGTTCCCTGATCAAGTAAAGTGCTGTATAATGTTAAAGCTTCTGAAAAAAATCAAACTGGGCATTTAAAATTAATGAACAAATGGGTATTTGTGATACTACAGTGGTGGATGTTATAGATATTAGTAATTCTGTCTCCACCACAGGGCTTGAATGGTACCATTACTAAGGCCTTGGTACCATGCCTTGAGCAATATGGTGAAAAAGAAATATTGAACAGGACCTCATTAATGGTGCAATCAGACACAATGTTCTGGCTGCAGCGGATCCTGTCTCATGGGTTGCTGACCCCTTGGATCTGCTGGCAAAATAGCATATCTTGCTGTTCTTCAGTTTTGCAAAATGATCTGGCTTAGCGGGGGCACTGTGCTGCCTGCCCTTTAAAAGCATAGGAACCCTCCCTCCCTCCCCCCCAAAAAAAAAACCCAGATCATTTGACAGAATTTGAGTTAGGAAATGACTACAGATGGAGCGATGCTGGCAGATCAGAAAGTGTGATTATATCCCTGGCAGAGAAGGGGTGATGAGTAGCTGGCGGTGGGGCCAGAGCAGTAGACTCTTGCTTGGGATGAGTTGTAATCAAAACATGACTGACCCTGCTTTGCTGGAGCCCCACCATCAGCCACACGCAGTGCATGGGGTGGCCTTCACCCCGAGCAAAGGAGCATCACGTTGGTCTCCAATACTCACTATACGGGACCAAACTAGTGCTGCATGGGTAACCTTCCTTGTCGTGTTTCCTAACTACTGAGCCATAAACTTTACAGTTTGAATAGTGTTTTCTGAGCATGTTTTTGTGCATAAGTATACACAGAGATACATGTTATGTAAAATACGTGTGCATCATGCATATGTATGACTTTCCATAGAAAACCGTATCTTTTTGCTACCTTTTATTTGCTGTGCATTAGGAAATACTCAAGGGGCTACTGAATCAGTCCTATGGCACGGCCAAAATCATGATGAGTCTATCAAGTGGACCTCACAGGGAACATTTAAATCCCATAGGTATTTTAGAGACACTTAGTAACTTCTGGTGCTCCTTAAATATTAACAGCTGCTCCGGACTGTTGGATAGACGATAGTTTGGAAAGCTTTCTCTGCAGATCCATGACATAACTGTGTCTCAGTCAAAGAGGAATGCTTCCTTTAATCAAATCATTGTGTCACATGTCTGATTCACCATGGAGTTGCTCAGTAGTGTGTCCCAAGTCTCTGCAGCAGATACAAGGCGTAATTTGGGGGTGGAAGTGGAAGAGGCAAATGTGTTTTTTTAAGCCGTGCTCACACTCTGAATCTTAGGCCAGAGGTGGACAAAAACCAGTTTCCTGACCTAAACTGGAGTCCGAAAGCTTCTTCAATTTGTCCCAACTGCTGGTGGCCCCGAGAACAGTTTGAAAAGAGAAGCACACCGGCTGAGTGCAGCAACCAAGCATCAACTGGCGGTGGGGATGTCCTAGTCTTAATCCTTATGCCATCCTCAGAGAAGATATAAGGATATATAAGGTGCTCTCCTAACTTCATGATAGCAAGTTAGGCAACTCCCCCAGAGCGAAGCCGGATAGCTTTCAGAACATTTTGGGTTGTCTCTGTTATTTCAGTAGGCTGCAATGCAGATACGTGGGCTAAGCTGGGAAACCTGCCCCTCTGCTGTGGTGTTCCTTGAGTGATATTCGTGTATAAAATGCTTCTGTTTTGATTAAGAAGTTTTTACCAAATGAAAGGAGGTTTAACATTGGCAGAACAATAATTTCCACCAACTGGTATGGCTTTTCTGCACTGAAAGAAGGATTGAAAGGTAATTACACCTCAAGATCCATTTTATGGAAATTTATAAGGCAAGAAGAGGTGCAACACTACAGTGACATGGGTGTTGCGTGCAGGTCTTGAAATGGCTTACAAGACCAACTGGGCTTGGGACACAGTACCAGCAACTAAACCTTCCCTGAGGGAACTAATTTTGCCTGTTGGGAGAAAAATAATCTATTCTCCTTTGGAAGAGAAAACTGAGTTTAAAAATGGAAATGGTCTCCTGATAAACAGTACCATAAAGCTGGAGAAAGCTTCCTGTGGCATGCTGAATGTGATAACCTGGAATAAATGTCAGTTGGTTGAAGTGGCTATCCACATGGTAATCATTCATGCTATGTACAAGTGGTGCGATTGATTTTTGTAATCCCAGACAAAAGTAGACTCTTCTGAAGCATTGTCAGCCTGTGAAAAGCTTCCAAAGACCAAAGCTAGTGCTGAAAAGCCAACGGGGTGGCCAGCTTCCAGCTTGGCATCCGCTGCTAATGTTCCATCTACCTAAAATTGCCATTATAACATAGTTAGAAAAGGCGTTTTTCATTTCCTGCTCTGCACTGATGTGTAGAGTTACTGTGTGCTGTTAGCAACTAAGTGCTGGTTTTCACTTCAGAAACAGATGCCTTTTATTGAAGGCTGGATCCTGGCAGCCCCTCCATAATTACGGAGATGGAAAAGGGTGCAAGTAGCTGCCTGGACACAAATGTTCATGTACGCTGCTCTTTCCATCAAGCTTGGCTTTCTTTTTCCACTCTCCTTAGCTTTAGTTTCTCAGATGTGAGGTCTCTGCCCTGATATGACCACACTCATGCAGTGTGAAGAGGAGCACTCACTGCATCTCTCCAGCATGTGACAGTGCTCCTGGATGTGCTGCAGTCTCTTCCCAGAACTTCTTCCTACATGAAATGGTTGGTGTAAGAGCCATTGGCTGCTCTGTGATTTCTAAAATATTTCAGAACTCCTCTATCAAGACATGCTGCCAGTCTCTAAAGATCAGAGCATGATGGCCACTCATGGTGGCTGGTGTTCAATCTGACATTAATTTTCTCTGAAGCTGTTTCAGAAAATGAAATTGCCCTTCTCCCCTCCCTGGATAACCCTCTTCTGCCAGTGGTCATGAATCACCCTTGACTAATTCTCCCGTATAGATGGTTTTGAAGTTCTGTTGAGTCATCTGTGCAATCTGGGAGGGTTTGCTGTACGCTGCTTCCACACCTGTGTTTTCCAGAACAACCCAGGGGGAGCTGCCCTGCATGAGTCTTCGTGGTGTCCCACAACGCTCCCATGCAGTAGCGTGTACTGTTCTTCTTCGTCACCCCACACCTCTTTTCAAAGCTCAGCGCAGCTTTTGCAGCATTCTTTCTTTCCAGGTTTTAGTTGAGTTAGGTCATAAGCACGTGTTTACTTTGTGACTATCTCTGCTGGTTGAAGATATTGCTGCCCCAAGGTTCCCATTCCTGCCGATCTGCCAGCAGGTGGAAATACGTCTGCATACACCGTTCGCTTCTTTGCAGAATTAACTCAGTTGACTTAAACCACTGAAGAAGGCAGGCTGAACTAGCCCACATGCAGTGGAGCAGTTTAGGGAGTGTCCACACAACCCCTTCTGCTGGCAGAGCAGGAGCTGTAAACTCCATGCAGGACACTAATGCACACAATCCCAGCTGAAAAAAATAGAGGTACTAGAAGACATTTTTCCACAGCCTTGAAATCCGGCTGACTTCAGCCTGGACCACTGGTGGAGGTGATGCTAGGGCATGGATGGGATTTTAAATATTATAAAATTCCAACATAAACTAAATTAAACTCTAATTCTACAAATTTGCAATGAAGAGGGAAGAATAAACGTAATATCTGGACTCTATTAAAGGATTTGCATTTGTATGGGAACATTTGCAAAATCAAATATTTTAAAAATTGTTTCAGATGATTTGACCAGGAATAATTACGGCATAAAAAAAAAAAAAGACTGTAAATACCGAGAAAACCAAATTAAGCTGGGACATGAGATAAAGGAAGTTACTCATAAGAATAATTGTTTTATATTTAATATACTATTTTTCAGCAGCCCTGAGATGTCTTACTGAGGGATAATTAGTATATAACTTTGTCCCAGGAAACCCAACAGTTGCAAGCCTGATCCTCTGTGTGTGTGTGTGTGTGTGTGCGCGCATGGCTGCCTGTACACTGCTTGTAACAACCCAACCAATGGCAAGGGCAACTCCTGGGAATGGAAATTTTTCTCAAAATTCAGGCTATTTCAGGATTTGCTGTGGGGTCCAACCTGGTGTCAGCTACTCACTAGTGAGGGGAGAGAAAAGGCAAACAGCACGTGAATTAATTTTTCAGTTGATTTTTAACTTCGGAAGGACTACTGTTGCCACCAAAGACCACGAAGAACAGAGAGCAGCTTGGAAAGGTTACCCTTGTGGAATGGAAAGATCAAAGGGAGAATCAATTTGGGGAAAATAGTCTAAAAAGTGAACATAACAGGTAGTAGTGGGAGTAGAAAGCAGTAATGCAAATAAAAAGAAAGGACGTAGGAAGGATGTAGGAAGTGCAGGAGAATTCTTTCCAAATTTGTAATGATTTGTAGCCAGACAAACTAAAAAGTCCTTCAGATTTTAAAGCAGCCTGGATGTAAACTTGAACGGAGGCCATATTATCTGCAGCTTGGAGTTTTTGTTTAAAAGTACTTGCTATCCCTTTATTGCAGCTATGGCTTTCTTTAACTTCTTGATCTTTTGCTTGCTGTGTGGCATCAGATACATTTTTAGAGTTAAGGTCTATTCCAAGCCTTAGAGGATCTAAAATCACAAGCCAGATGCATGGAAATGAAGAGAGCAGGCTTAAGAAACAGAATGTTAACATTGTGACATATATATACATGCATACATAAAAACAAACATGATTTTTTTATATATGCACAAGTATGTTTTGCAATTGCTTTTGTTCATTCTCTCCCTCAGATCCCTGAGGGCACTAACAGTCCTTAATGGCTGTGACCAGCCTCACCTGGGACCTCCACCCACCTTAAAAGGACCCTTTCAAGTTCAGCTGGGGACCATCAGCCCCTGGCTGAGCTTTTTGGAGAAATGTTAGTGTCCAGCTCTGGCTGGCTACAGTAGTTCTTTTCTCTGGAGCTTAACATATGGACTGGTTTTCCAGCCTGAACCTGGCTCTGTCTTGTCTCCATGGTCCTACCTGGATGCTACTGGACCTGACTTGTGAACTGGATTCTTGGCTTGATCTTGGACCTGCCCTATCACCATGCTTTTTCGTCGTGGTCTGGGCTCTTGGTGGGACCTGGTCACCATCTCTGGGCCTGTCCTGATTGGCTCACTCAGGGCTATTGGGTTGGCTATGGGATCACCTCAGTTCCTGGCTTGCCATCCCTTGGGCACTAGACCTGTTCTCTGACACACTCTTCAAATATGTATATGTGTGTGGAGGGATGAGTTAGTGTGGCCATCACTACCAAAATGGCAGAAGATGGTGACTGTTGTCCACTCTACAGAAGTGCTGTAACCAAAGTCACCTTTTTGCTTAATGAAGGAGTTGTGTCTCACTGGCTCCTCTTCCCCTGGAGGTGGGAAAGTGGCAAAAGAAGGCAGAGGTAAGGAATAGAAATCTCTGGCAGCTTTGCTATAATAACTACAACACAGGAGAAAAATCTAGATAATGCTTTTATTTTCAGATGTGAAGATCTGTGGTTCAGATTTGGCTGGAGGAATTTGCCCACAAATAAAGATAATCCTGTATTCAATGTTTCACCTTGCTGGCTTGAGCCTGCAAAGCGTTGCTTGTCTAGGTAAAAAATTTGCACTGATGTGGTTCATGCGAGTGCTTCCAGAGCTTGGTGTTTATGTTGTACTCGCTGATTCTTATCAGTCAGACCAACGCACTTGTGTTTTATAGGTCAAGAGAACTGGGACTCCGCGGTTGATGTTATTTCTGCAGTAGACTTCCAGAATCAGCTTTTGTTTACTTTTTGTCACTGCATCCAGTCACCTCCACAATATCAAGGAATGGTTTTGGTCTCAGCAGCAACAGGACTAGGCAGTGGGTCCCAAATTTTAAAACAAGGAAAAGTTCTTTGCACCTCCGTGTCCTTTCTGTGCTCCTGTTGGGGGCTGCTTAAGAGATGTCAAAAAGGTCACCAAAAGGTCAGCCAAGGGGGAGGATGATAGAAAAGTGAGTGAAGGAAGTTTCAGTCCTTCCTCTCCTAACCTGCAGCTTCTCAAAAGATGCGTCCAGATTGTGGAAAATAAGGTGGAACACATGTCTCCTCTTGTAACCTGGGTAGTGAAAAGGTGCTTTGAAGTTGGGAGAGAAGTAGTGTGGGGAAGAACTAGATAGACAAAACACACAACAGCATGATGGGCCCTGGGAATGGGAGGAGGGAATGAAAGAGTAATTAAAAAGTGTGTGTAAGTGGAAAGGGTATTAAAAAAAAAAAAGCTTATAAACATCTTGTAGGAAAAAGGGGAGATGCAAAGGTGGATACCCTGAATTTGGCCTCCATAAACCAGACTGAAATGCTCGTGTTTAATTCATTCCACAGTCCATAGCAGTAGAGTGAAGCGTTTCTGCATCTCTTGGTTTGTGTGATTAAAATGTTCTTGGCATCAGCTTTGGTTTGAATGTGATTGGTTTTTAAACATAATTAGAAGGGTTTTTACAGCTTTGTGTACTCCTATTTAAGAGACAACAAAAGTAATGCACAGTTGTGTTTTTTACTGGAGAAGGATCTCTAAAGCACTACACCAGAATGGCACCACAGTCTTGATAATAAGATCCTGCACGGAGGAGCGTTGCAGAACTGGCCCTGAGTATTTGCAGACAATGCCTCTGACTCAACAAAAAGCGCAACCTGTGGTTTGTCAGCCCCATTGATCTCGGTGCCTGGTTGTGCAAGCTGTTCACAGGATCAGATACACAAAATGGAGCCTTAGGTGGTGGGGAGGAGGGGTTCAGTTATGTTTCAATTCCCTGCAAACTTTTTTTTTGATTTAGTAACATGCACTTTCTTTTTCCGTTTGAAGTTTACTGCTGAGGCTACAGCAAAACCATCGGGGACTCTAGGCATGAGTGGTCCCACTAAGCCAAGGGGATAACTCACGTGCTTAAATGATGCCTGTAAAACTTGATACGAGAAACCCTTGAGCATGTGCTCTGGCTTTCTGAGAGCGCACTCACTGGCATTAGTGGGACTTAACAGACACACAAATTCTTTCCTGAAGATAGGCACAGGAAAAATTACTCCACAAGGGAAATACCTCTCTAGAGAGGGGTTCACAGCTGTGCTACGTACTCTTCCCCCGCTCTGCACACTGGTGCCTGAAGCCTTTAGGGAGCTGAGCCGTTCTTTGCAAGCTCCTCTCCTACCTCTGCCCAGCATCTGCCTCACGTGGCTGGGTCTCTATCTCAGCAGGCCTGGCCTCCATGCTGGATTTCTTCTGGTTGAGTATTGACTTGGGCTTTCATCACCCCTGCCAGACTCAGTATTTTTAAGAGGTGAGCGTGTGCCATGTTTGGGGTTTTATGGGCTGGCTGGACAGCCATTCCTCCTGTAGGATTTCTATGGCAATAATATAACTTACATACCTCCAGTGAAGGATTCAATGTCTTAACTTTTGCTTTTCCTTGTGTTGCCATGAGCTTATCAGCAAGCTTAATTGTGCATCAGTGTCAGATTCTCCTCTCCACAAATGTATGCATGTTTAAGCCATCAATATGGCTGTTTGATCGAAATAAGATATATGTCATATTTCTGTGACGTAGAAAAGGCCTTAACGCTTGCTGTAAAGCCAGGGCTGGGGAATGATTCACCTTTGAAGGAAGCAAAGTGTACTTTTGCTGTTGTGCCACTTCTTAAGCCAACAGACAAACCACTTTGAGGCCTGCTGCTGCACCCTCAACCACGTTTTGGTGTTGCCTTTCAAGGCATTAAAGTGTTTTAATAGAAGACACAGTCAGTTGTGAATTGTCTTATCCCTTCTTGGTGAAAAGAGGCTTCAACTGGGTTGCAATGAGCCCATGGCGTGACTTTCTGGAAGGGGTGCAACAAGCAGCTGGACCTGAAGAAGCCCAAGCAGAGGCTGCCACGCCAGCTTGGAGCAACAGCCTGGCCAGGTGGGACACAGGGCTGGATGTCAGCTCTCTGGGCTGCCTAGCAGCCTTTGGCCGAGCCGTGAAAAACCAAAACCCAATATATTCCTCTCCTTACTGCAGTGAGAAGCCAGCCTTGAACCAGGTCTCATTTATATCACCGTTGCTCCCCTAAGTCTGGTTTTCCTCTGTCTTCTGCACTACGTGGGTGATTGTTTATCGATATGTGAAAATGGGTGCAAGATGCAGTCACGCTGCTGTGATAGGATTTTTGGAAAATGAGGTCTGTGGCTCTTACTGTGTTGGCCTTGTGAAATTTTGGGACAGCTGCAAGTGCCGTGTTTTCAATTTGCTTTCGTTTGCTAAAGCATGTTTTGAAAATTTTCTATGCTCCTCAGCATTGGAGCCTGACACTTGTTAGCCTTAGTTTAAAAAGATTTAACAAAATCACTGGCCACAGCTAGAGGAAATGATTTTTCAGGAGGCCCCACAAACGGGAATTACATAGCAGGATTATTAACAGAAAGGCACCAAAATCATTGAAAGCAAAACCATACATTTAGTTCTTGTAGCCATTTGGATTTAAGGATGACTGAACATCTTTAAATGATAGAAATAGCACAGCTTACAAAAGGTGCTATATGTCTGGCTTCTGAAGTACCACTGCAAATGCTGTGTGTGTTATTTGTATGACACTTCATAGTCAGGGGAACAAGGCTAAAGGAACTTGAAGCTTTGTTGTTGATGTGTGCCTAATGATCTGCAATATGCCTGGCAAAGTAAACATCCCAGTAATCAAAGAAATTTTAACTTGTTTGAGATTTTTCAATAGAATGGGGATTATTTTTTTTTTATTTTTTTTTTCTCTGTGTGTATTTCTTATATTCATGTCTGTACTGGGAAGGAGGCAAGGGAAAACATTTTCAGAGAAAATAATGATGTTTTGCTTATTTCCTTGTAACCCTGCAACCTTTGAGCTGCTAAGCTAACTTAATGTGCTCAGAATGTGATATTTAAAAGACCTCTCCCATACACGTCTGTGGCAAACATAATACTACAGTGCCATTGAATGGCAAAAATACTTGGGGAAGAAGGCATGGGATGAAATGCTTTGTAATCATTCAGATATGTTAAAATGTTTATGGTCGAATCTAAAGAAAAAGCATACCACTGAAAGCATCTTGGCAAGGTGCACTTGTGTTAAATGCGTATGTGTCTTCTGTTTCTTTAACAGATAAAATAAAAGGCTCAGCAAAAAAATGCTGGCAAACCACACCGTATTTAAATGAACAGTTCAGAACCTAGAGCTACCGAGAAAGAAAGATCAGAGTGAACTGATGAGCTGAGGCGAAGGGGAGATGCAGCGGAAAACATGAGCAACTTCATGAAAAAGTTCAGAGATGGCAAGAAAGCTGTCTACCTCAGTTAGGAGTTAAAATACATAGGTGCAAGTGAGTAAAAGGGCTGTAAAAGTACAGAGCCTGCTGACCTGCAGAGAAAATGTTCGTTCTGAAAAGACAGAAGCAATTTTCAGTGGAAAGCCAAAGCTCTGGGACTTGCTTTTCATGGCTACATCTACGCGAACTTCAGAGCACCGGCCCAAGCTCAAACTTGCCTCATGTTTGGACACAAGACTGTGCTCAGGGCCTTGGGTGAGCTCCATCTCAGGGAGGAGGAAGGGAGTCTGAGCTGGCTCAGCCCTTTAATATAACCCCAGCAGTCTCATATCCTGCACTGCAGATGAGCCTTTGCCTTCTCCCAAATCCTCCATCCTGGACCTCACAATTCTGTGTGGCAATTACCTCCCTCCCAGAATGAGGATGAGTCTCTTGCTCTTGGCCTCATCATGTGTCCCTGGCAGGGAGGATGCTGCAGGTGGTGTGGGCACGGCACCAGTCTCACTCGAGCTTGCAGAACTGACGGAGACCTCGAAGGGACTCCACTAGAAGGTATTCTCCTCAGCAGGTGCTTCGCTCTGTGGCCGGTCTCTTGTCTGATCTCTTCTCCTGTGACCGGAGATGTGAGGCCTCGTGGGCTGGGAGGGAAGAAGGCTGATGTCAGGCTGTGGTGGTGGTTTAGGTAGGGTGAGGATTGCTTCCCCTGCCTGGAGGACCTGTCGCAGGGAAAGCTCTCCTGTGATTTATCCCTGGGGGAGCACCACAGCGGTTGGGGGTCTTCCAAGGAGGGAGAAGGACAAATAGTCACCAAAGCAGTTTTTAGTATAGCATATTAAACATAGGTGTTCTTGTCTGAGTTGCTTTGTTATCATGAAGATGAACATCGTGTAAATAATTAGGTATGGCATCGGCGATCATGAAGTTCATTGAAATGTCTGGTTTATAATACCTGAAGCTCTGACAGTGAATTGTGCCCTATATTACTTGATTAACCTGAAGCTGGACAAATTTGTACCTTTCCTTGCCCACAGGGGTCCATGCCAGTGACCACCACACAGAGCTGCCGTGTACACATGTAAGTAAAAAATAAGGCTTTGCCAAAATTCTTCGATGGAGCATGTTTCCATTATATAATGCCAGTTTCTCCGAATCAGAAGGAACTGGTTCAACTTATCAGACTAAGGGATGTCCCCCTTTAGGACATCCTGCGAGGGGAGGAGATATGGGACGTTGCCATGCAAAAATGTCCCAACCAGGACCAGCTCCTTGCTCAGAGCAGCAGGTTGTGGGGAGGGGCGCGTGGCCAGGTCCCTGCTGTCATCTTCTCCTGCCTCCAGGAAATCGTCTGGTCCTTGCTGACAAGGGAGGGTTGCGAGTATCTGGGGTGACAGCTACTGCTGGAGCAAAGGGGGGAAAAATGACCTCCCCTCGCAGCAGCGGTTGCTGCCCTATCTGTCTGGCCCTGCTGCAGGAGCGGCAAGCCCTGGAAACGCTCTGAGAATTGGCTTGTACGAGGTAAGCCAAGACCCTCTGACTCTCATTTGAATAGCGCCAAATGAGGAGCCTCAGAGCACAAGCTAATAGACAGCAGCTCTTTTAGCAAAACCTTTATGTTAATTCAATACAGGCTACTTATGGAATTCCCCTTCTCTGAGAAAATCTCAACTTCTATAGAGAAATAGCACTCAGTCTTGGTTTTCTTTTTTTTTTTTTCTTTTCAGAACCTCAGAAGTTCCCTCAAAAATTCCCTGAAGCCTTAATAACAAAGATTCTCAGTTGCATGTCAGGATGTAATGTACAATATAAAATTTTCACATTTGATGCTCAGCATAGTTAAATTTACCACAGTGCTTCACATTCAATATATACCAAGAATTCTAGCAAAATCACATACTGTTCAACTAGAGATTTATCATGGGGTGCTTAACAATGAATTATTTAAAAGTACCTAATGTATCATGGTTTCTTGAGAGCCTAATGTGTGTATGTGTATATATTTATACATAAAATACCTGTGAGCCATTACAGAATACCAGTTTCTGAGCGTAAGGGTTTCGAGCGTAAATCTAGAGTGTGTTTAAAAATAGGTGTCCTCCTGAAAATGCAGTGGTGTTTTAGGAAGAAAAAAGCCTTAATAATCTTCCCTGTTCAGATATACACACAGTCATTTAAAGGGCTCTTTTTAGGTGAAATTTTTCAAAGTATCTAAATTCTGCCAGGAAGGATTTTTTTCTATGTGCATATTGATGTGGCATTTTAGATCTTGCTGAAAACTTTTAAAGAATTTCACTCATTTGCAGGTTTGAGAAGATTACTATGTGCCTCCTACTAGCAATCATCCGCAGTACTTTTACCCTGAAGTACTTTATTGAGTGGGTACACACTTCTGTTTTGCTGATGGAAAAACAGGCAGAAAAAGATTAAGTGGTCTGCCCGGGATAAACAGCCTGGTATTACCATCTCTTCCAAGCTTTCCTGAGACTGTATTTTCCACTTGTTGGAGCGGGTAGGGAAGCCTGCTGGAGCAACACTGAGCTGGGCTGGAGGCAGCTCTTTGTCCCCTAGCTCTGCTCACTTGAGGTGCTCACTCACTGACTGAGGGGTGTCTCCAGCTCACAGCTGCCTCTTCGTCCGCTTTTTCCGATGGCCGTGGGAATAACCTCACGGGGCCAGACTTTCAGTTCTGCGTTTTGTCCTCTGACCCAAACTGACTTTGAGATGACGGGTTTTATGTTCAAGGGTGGATCAGCTGGCACCACTGGCCATGCCCCGTGCCTCCCTGGGGACCTGTCTCCTCTTTGACACCTCGTTGAGTCATTCTTGTAGACACTTGTGCTTGTTTGCAGAGGAAGGGCACCTATTATATTCCTGTGCATATCCGTGTGGTGAGAGGGCTGCTCTTTCCTGCTGCAGTTTGACTTCTTTTGGTAGAAGAACACTTTCCCGCTGGCTCCAGGGCGTTCGCTGTTGTCCTTGGTTTCAACCTGCTTGTCGGACCACCTACTTTGAAGTTATTCAGGTCCTTGCAAAGAGATGGGTGACCTAGAACTTCCTTCAGCAGCAGCTGTGGTGGGTCCTGTTTTCTGAGGCATCTTGTGAGGAAGGGCCAGCATCTGATGCTTCCTCCCTGATGACTCTGGTGACAACAACCTGAAGCTTTCAGACAATGAGTAGGAGAGGAAGGAGCCAGATGCCACATATTGCAAAGGCCAGCGGGACAGACTGTCGGGGACAGCTGACCAGAACAAGTGGAGGTCCAGACCTAGTTTCCGAGGTCACTTGATCTCAGGTTTGTGACTGGGCAGACTTGGTACATTAATTTAAGCTTATGGCACCTGTAGGATCACATTCATGTTGATGTGTTCAGGCTAATGGCAATTCTGTTCTTTAGCAAGTCAGAGCCCTAAGCAGAAAAAACAGAAGGGGAAAACAAGTACAGACTCTAACAAAAAAAAATAAAAATCATCACTTTCTTGTCTGACTGGAGAAGTAGTAGAATACAACATTTCTCCTTGAAGAAACTCTTTGAGGGTATGATTTTTTTCATAAACCTCTAATTCTGTGATGAATACCATCTCTCACCCTAACCGCCAGGTTGCGGACTAGCCAGGCAGCACGCAGGCAGGTTGTCTCCTTACTTTTGCCCTCTGTGTTGTGAAGAGTTCTGTTGCTTCTGGGCAGGAGACAGGACAGGTTACCCGCAGCAGAGAAACTGCCACTGTTGTAAGCCACAAATGTTTTCAAGCTATAACTCAAGTGAAGTCGTGAGAGGAAAATAGCCCAGAGACAGTGCCTGTGGCCAAAAGGTTCCTTCAGAAGTGGTCTTGTGTCTGTCCTACAGCTCTACAAGGAGCTACTCTGCATCTTCTTGCCTTGGTTTCTCCCCTGTGAAATGGGGATGAAAGCTCTCGTCTGTCTTACAAACCCCCCGCATGATTAAATGCGGTTTGAAAGAAGGGACTACGAGAATCTCAAAGTCTCTGGAAATGGTGGTCATGTTCTCTTAAGGCGGGCCCTGGAGAGGGTCTGGCCTGGACACTAAACTCACAAGGGAAGGACGTAGTGTGGACAAAGCACTTACAGTTGAGCACAAGGGCTGCCAGGGGAGCACAGGCGCGGGCGGGAGGAAGAATAGAAATATTTAATTGATTTTATTTGTTAAAGACATCACGCGCTGGCTCCAAACGCAAAAAACCTGACGGAAAACCTGAGCGGTCATGAAATGCTGCCAACAGCTCTTTGTCAGGGAGTTTGGTTTTTTTTTTTTTTTAATAATAAATTAAAACACAAAAGCCTTCCCCCCTCAGTCCCAGTGCCAAAAAGCCAGGGTTTGGGTTGGTTTTGTGTTGTTTTTTTTTTTTTGGGGGGGGTGGGCGCGCGGCGTTTCCC
>NW_009648242.1:1836477-1849490 GCF_000708025.1 Charadrius vociferus | reverse complement strand
GATACCCCCGGGGGAAAGCCGGGGGGAGGGGTGATTTCAAACTCCTGCTCCAAACAACTTGGCATAAAGAAGTGACGGTGTTTATTATAATCCTTAAAAAAACCCCAAACAAGCAAAAACCTCAGGCCTGCAGCAGGCAGAGTAAAGAGGGACTGGGGTTCGGGGTGTGTGTGGGGGTTCTTGTTGCTTCAAGCAATCCAGCCACTCCTCTGCGTTTCCAGTTTGCGCCCGCCACTGGGGAAACGGACCCGTTAGCATAAGGTTTTATTTCATTTCTATATCTTTCTGTTATCCTCGCCGATAAAGTGGTGGATGAGCAAGCGACTTGACAGGCTGTGGGCTCGGTTTTGGATTTTTT
This sequence comes from Charadrius vociferus, assembly GCF_000708025.1. NCBI lineage: Eukaryota > Metazoa > Chordata > Aves > Charadriiformes > Charadriidae > Charadrius > Charadrius vociferus. The sequence continues at coordinate 1,849,132 of NW_009648242.1, read as the reverse complement.
CCTTGTTTTTCCTTTAACGTGCAGTAATACCCTGGTGAAGAACCATTAGTCAGAATAACATTTTCCAGCCTTCCTTTGTGTCAGTTGCAGACAGTTTCTTCTCCTGTTTGGGTCCTTTTATGCAGCAACAGACAAAAGAAACATTAAAAATTAATGATGATATTCCTCAACAGTCTGTAGACTGAAGGGGTGGTTGCAAGTAGTCTATTCAAAGTGGGTTTGAATTCCATTTTTGCAAAAACATGGTTGTCTTCAAAAAAAAAAAACAACCAACCCCCTCCAAATTAATGTTTAAAACAGATGCTAAAAATCCTGCATACTCTTTCCTTTGAGTAGCTATCCTTAATCAACTTGTCCATATTAGGGGTCATTCTGAAGTTTATATAAATTTTTAAAATTTCTTTCTAGTGTTTACTAAAAAAAAATAATGTTAACTTGAGGTAGTATTGCTGTTTAAAAAAAAAAGTGTAAAGTGTTTCATTTTTTATTTTGGAACAGTGGAATTACTCCAGTCATTTTCTTTTTTTAAGTTCTTACGTGTAAGTAGTTTGCCATAGTTCTGTGGGAGATTCCACATCCTGTAGGATTTCAGAAACTAAACAAAGTGCTCCTTAAACTGGAAGGAAATCATAAGAGTATTTGAAAAGTAAGAAAGTTTTGTTCATCTTGAAAAAGAGGTAGGTTTGGGTATGCAAATGTAGGTTTGTGCCAATTTAGCGGCAAATCCGTGTGTTAGGTTATTAAAAGAATTCCCTTCTGCGTGGGGTTTATCCATAGCAGGGCTGTGCTGACCGCAGCCTCCTGTAAATGCGGGACGTAGGACCACGCCAGGGCAGAAACTTGCTGTGCAACAGCTTGCAGGTGGGTCAAGAGCCGGTGTGATTCTCTGCTGTACACTGGTATTTCGGCAGAAATATCCCATGGGGAGTTCTTCTGGACTTGCATGCTCCATGTAAGGAAACTCGGAGGTAGCTGATGTTACAAATAGGGTGGATTATTGTTGATGCAGTGTGTGGTTGCCCTCTGCTCTGCTCTCCCCTCGCCCTGATCTGTATCTTAAAGCCTGATGTCAAATTTTGTTTAGTTTTCTGGATTTATTTGCATGGGACATGAGTTGTTGGAAGATGTCTTCTGGCTAGAAAACAGCTGACGAATGTGGAAAAGCGTCTTAGTTTTCTCATGCTTCCTGAGTAATCCCAAAAGGAGTTTCACCCTCATGTAGTTTTCTTAAGATATTGGAACGTTTCACTCCGTAAAAGGATAGGTACAGAAATACTTCTTGCTCATCGCTAATTTCCGTGGCCATTTGAGGATGAAAGGGAGCAGATAGGTGTCTTTGTTTTCCTTATTAATGCATACATCTCCTAACTTTTCTTTCTCTTTTTTTATTTTTTTAGCATACGGATTAACTGACCCCTTTGACAAGTTTATGGAGCTGCCATCTCTCTGCTTGCTGTACTTTCCATTTCTGAGAGGAGAAAGTGGTGTATGAGATTAGAGGAAAATGCCTCGGACAAAGCAGATACATCCCAGAAATCTGAGAGGTATGTAGCTCTCAGCTGAGAAAGAAAAGCTCTTGGGAAACTCGGCTGCAGTTTCAATTACGAGGTTAAAGGGACACGTATATAAGAAGTCTGTTTGGATCCAGAAATAGTTTGCGAGCAAGTTTTTGAGTCGTCCGTGAGACGGCTCTAATTTTGAGAGAAATAAGTGGAATCTGTTCTTACTCCTGCAGTCTGTGTGCTTGACAGCATTCTTGATAGCCTCCAGCTTACAGCAATAACCAGCATGAACTTTGAAAATGCACGGGAAGACGTAGTTTTCTTACCAGAGGATTTACAGTTGAAATACGCAGGGTGGTGGGAAATGTGTGCAATGTAGAAGCAGCGTGAGCTCTGACAGCTGGTAGTTGTGTATTTTCTTAATAGTAATCAGTCTGGCTTGCTTTCGAGGGGATCAGACTCCCCTCCCATGCATGCCTCCTCACTACGTATCATCTGTCCACCTGTGCTAGGTTTGATTTTGGTCTCCTCGCTGTCCTGCCTTCGCACAGCCAAATGGTAGCTGGTTGGCTATGGAAAGGAGCAAGCGGGCAAGCGACCTGCTCCGCACACTGACAAGCTTGCGTGTCCAGGCACTGCCCTGAACAAAATCCCAGTGCGCTTAACCCAGCCCAGGACTGGCAGATGAACGTGAGGAATCTGATCCTATGGTTATTTGTTACTGTCTCGGTAGAAGTGGCCCCGGAGGAATTAAATGAGGGGGAAAAATACGGGTCAGTTGATGAGCAGATGTGTACGTTGAGGGAGAACACGCTTCCATCCCCACCCTTGTACGCAGCTTTTGGGAGGACATGCTTCCACCTGCACCCTCACGCGTAGCTGTCATCGGCTTTTTTAATGTGAATTTTACAGTTGCAGCGTGGAAGCATCCCTTCAGAGAATAAAAGCAATTACAAAACCACAGACATCAACATAAAGTTTTAGGGGCAGGAACAGCATTTGATTCCGGTTTTAACTTTGTATGCCAAAACCCAACAAACATCCGCATGTGTTTCGGTTAGTTTACAGTTGAGAGGCTCTCAAGTGCTTGTGCATACAGCTGTATTCGAGACCTTGTGTTTGCAGGCTGTTATCACTGGTACCACTAACAGTCTCTGCTGGAGAAGACATTTTTGCAGTGTTTTTATTTGGGAAATGCATTGGTCGGTGTGATGGATAAGCCTCCATCACAGATCAGGTATTTCACATTTAGGTGATACTGTTTCCCCATCTTGCTGAACGTGAAGCGATAAATTAGAGCGCAATTTTTAATACTGCTGCTTACCAGGTTGCTGACATAGCTGAGCTTATGTTTTCTAATCAAATATGAGAGTGATCTAACTTTAATACTCTTGTCTGATATCTACTCTTGTATTGCTTGAAACTTAGTAGGAGTTGAGACTATTGTTAAGCTTTCTATTCAGTTAAATAAATGCATTTAAAATAAATAATGTAATTAAACTCTTAATTGTGTAAGAAATTAATTGGATTTTTCCCCTCCTTTTCATAATTTCCCCAGTCATTTAGCTTTTATCGCCCCCTGTAATAGCAGTTTTCATCAGTTCCTATTTTTCCACAACTAATGGAGTTCTTGAATGAATTAAGATGGGTTAAATGTTGAGAAGGGAAGTAGAGGTATACAGTGAACCCGTAATTTGAAATGATGTTGGAACGGGTAAATCATTGTTAAAACTACACAGGTGCTGCAAATTTCAGCACATTGTGAGCATATATTGCTACTATCATGGGTTATTAGAGGTGAAGTGATTTGAAAAATCAGTTTACTTCCAATTAGTTATGCCCTATTTCCATTTTTAGTCTAGGTAATGAGGAAAACTGGATTTCAGTTTCTTTAGTCGTTTTTATCAGTCTCTGAGAATATTGCAGAAAACATTTGCAGTTTTTGCTGGAACTTGAGGAAGCTGAAAGATTTCACAGGTCTGTTTTCTGACAGCTTATTTTTATGTATGCAAAGTTAGACCCATCCTAAGTTGACGCTCATAACCGTTACAACTTTAAAAAATACGTTTTTTAATGCTGTGGGTTAATCTATAGTAATTAGTGCTGATGAGAACTAAATCTGCAAAAAGAATAAATGTCCGTGATTGAGGTGAAATTTGGCAAACTTATGTGTTATAACTTTTGGAAGACAAAGATGTAGGATTAAGTAACCTGTGTTTATAGGTTAAGAGGTATTTTTAAGTTGTCTAAACCTGGTTGTTACCTTTTGTACTATGTACAAAGAACACTGCATGGCCTTACCTGGCTTCTCCCTCCCTTGTCCCAACTCCTCTTGTTGCCCCATAGCGATCAAATTGCCAACAGCTTTAACTGGACTTGTCCGGAGCCCGTCAATGTTTAACTTTTTTTGAAACATCACTGTTGAACAACCCTTGTCACTATCCTGTTGTACATCAGATGAGTTACTTGGGTTGCACTTGCAGTCGAAGTCAGCCTGGAGAATAAACAACCAAGTCCAAGAACCTGAAGTATTTTCCCCTAAAAAAACAAACAAACAAAAAAACCCAAACTAAAAACCGAAAAAAACCCCAGCACAATCCCTCTATTCACCCTATGCCCCCCAAAAGAACCCACATAGAAAACACCCCACCATAAACACTCCCATTAGTTAATTTGAGGTTTGCTGCGGCATAGGAATAAGTTTTGAAGGTTTTAATATTGCCTGTGTTTACAGTAAGCAACCTTATTGTCAGGGGAAAATGAAGTACCGTTGTTTAATATAGAGAGCTAAATTTAAGATTTTGGCAGGAAACCTTAAGGCTCTTCTTTTTGTGATGGGGCTTGATTTTACTCATTTTGTATACTTCTGAGAGAGCTGACAGCCTTCGGTGGATTAGCAGTGGCCCTGAAGTATCGGGATCAGTGAAGATCAAATTTATTTTTTGTGGGTTGTTTTTTTTCTTTTGTGTGCTGAGGTTCTCTCCCTCTTCTTAGCTTTCACTTTCTTTTTGTAGATTAATCAATATAGTGCTATACGAACCTGATTTTATAGCAGGAAAAAAAACCACCTGTACCAAGAGGACAGGATATGGAAAGCATTATTTTGCAAATAATAATAAAAAAATTAAATTAATTTAGTTGGCCGTTTGTTTTCATGACTGTGTGTTAGTGACATGGTTTTAATGCCCGACTGCAGCGGAATGAGCATGTTGTATCTGAAGGGTACCACCAATACAGCATCTGCTGTGGTGCACTGGTTTCACGATGTTTTTTTGTCACGTCAGCCTTCCCTGCTTCCCACTGCAAGTCCTTGTCCTTACGTGAAAAGTGTCACCATCACCAGTGGACTGCTTTGATAAGAGGAGCTGTGCACAGTGTTAGACATAGTCTCCCGGCTAACCTAACAGTCAAGGTCAGCCCTAGCAGTAGGGCTAAAATTCGAGAGAAATTACAGTTTGGCATGTCTCAATACAGTTTGGATGTGTGCGAGTTCCAAAAAATACTTAGTGGTTTCAAAGGTGAAGGGCAAAGGTATGCCTGGGAGAAGCCTGGCATAGGTTACCTGTCAACTGTGTGCCTGGAACCAAGTTTGTAAGCAGGTGTTCCTGATGTTGGCTTGGTCTCTTAAATATCGAAGACACATATCGTGTTGCTACTCAAAAGCATCATCACCCCCTGGCCCCGGAAAATAAGTGTGCTGTGATAGAAGGCGGTGTCTGTCTCGCTCAGACATCCAGAGGTCGTCTTTTCTTAATGTACTGTATTTGTTTTATGAAGTTTTAGCTCACTAAAACTAATGAAAAGGCTACTTTGCATGTGGTTACACCCCGTATTTACATGGCCAATTGATACACAGGTGTAACAAGACATTTCATAGAAGCTGTAATGTATTCCCAGAAGTACAGTTACATTAGAGAATCATGCTTTTAGCAGGGCTGAGTAGGCTTGGTTTGTTTGTCGGATGGTTGTGAGGATATAGAAGGAAAAACAACTCGGGTTTGTGTTTACTTAGAAGTACCCTGTTGCAGAGTTTAAAATGAAAACTCATTTATTATGTGTGCAGTGTTTAGCACAGTGTTCTGATTCACCAGTACAAAACCGTAGCAGAAATGTTTTAAACTTGCTCTCTTTCTCGATAAGCTTGCTGTTATTTTTAAGAATACAAGTTGGTGCTGTTTGTGTTTCTCCTTCTCAATCAAATACTCCTATTTGAAACAAATGGCGGACGGGCCCGTAAAGTTCAACGGCTGTCTCCAAATCTTTTAGCACTTTGCATTAAATAAGGAAATGCAAGTATACCATGAGGAACTTTGCTCAATAGCATGATAGCTTTCAGTAATCTGAAAAGTGCTTAAGTTTGCTGGAAAGCTGGATATGTTCTGGGTCTTACAATGTCCGGGAGAGCCAGGCATCTACTATGTCTGAAGTGTGGTTTAGCAAAGGCTCTTTGAGTTGGTTTGAAATTGTGATGTGCTTTCAGTGCTGAAACAGGCCTGTCTACGCTGAAAGCTGACAGGTTGATATTTCTTACTAGTGTTTGGTCATGTAGTCTATAAAATCTGGGAATTGATTGGTGTGCTGTGCTTTAGTTTGTGAATTGTATCAAATTACTTAAACAACCCCAAACCACCAACCAACACTGAGATTTCTCAAGGCTCACTTCTGTAACTTAGGCTTGCTTAGTTCAAAAGAAACGTTCAAGCACAACATTTGAGTGTTGGTATTGTCTCTGACACAAAATAATGCTCTGCCCTAGGGTATTTCTGAGGGGCATTGATGCAGTAGCGGTGCATCAGAAGTGCTAGTGGTCTGTGCTCTGTGACGTACCTGTGGGCATCTGTAAAGGTGTTGCACGTGTGTCTTGCCTAAATATCTGGAGCATGTGTGAGAGATAGGTGGAACAAGAAGTAAAAGTCTTGACTTGGTGACTTTGTTATAGAAACATCCCTTGATTTGGCAGCAGTTCTTGTTTCAGTACATCTGTATATATGTTTTGTGTGATTTCTTCTACAAACCAAATTTAAACCCAAAACCTCCCTTGTGAAGGTAGAGAGAATGCATGGTTCTGTTGGAGTATCATCAACTGGAGTACCAGCAGGTCCACCTGTGATGCAATGAATAGACCAGATCTCTTGTAGACCACAGAAGTGCTCTCCATGCCTCGTATTTCTCATCTGGAATGTGGAAGATGTGAAATGATAATGTTTTCTGTTGTTTTGTTTGGTTTTGGGTTTGGGTTTTCGTGTGGTTTTTTACGGGTTTAGAGTGCAAGATCTTCAGGCTGTTTCTTATGATGTGTATGGTCCAACATCTTGCACATTAGAGATCGTCTTGATTGCAGCCATGACATTATTCACTTTACAACAGAATGTATATATTTACATGTGAAAAACTGTCTAAACTACTCTGCAGTGTGAGAAAGACTGGATTTCAAGCTGTAATTTGTCATCTTTTCCCATCACCTCTTCTGTCCCTGTCTCCCTGTTATTACCTGTCCCTAAATTTAATGATGTGTTTCCAACAATGTCTAGTCCTGTTCACTGCACAGGGTGGTTGAGGCTTACGTCAGTGGCCACAGGTGATGGACAAAAGCCTGCTGAGAGTGGGTTGCAAGAGGGGAAGGAATAGTAGGGTGTTCACAATGGCGCAGTGTTGCCTTGAGACAACTGTGTTCAATTTGCCAGTCATAAATGGTGTTCCACAGGGCTCAATGTTGGGGGTTGCTCTTGTTCAATATCTTAATTATTGATCTTGAGGAGGGGCTTGAGAGCACCCTCAGTAAGTTTGCAGATGACACCAAGTTAGGTGGGAGTGTTGATCTGCTTGAAGGTAGGAGGGCTCTTCAGAGGGACCTGGACAGGCTGGACCGATGGGCCAAGACCAATAGTATGAGCCAAGTGCCGGGTCCTGCACTTGGACCACAACAACCCCATGCACCACTACAGGCTTGGGGAAGAGTGGCAGGAAAGCTGCCTGTCAGAAAAGGCCCTGGGGGTCCTGGTGGACAGCCGGCTGAATATGAGCCGGCAGTGTGCCCAGGTGGCCAAGAAGGCCAACAGCATCCTGGCCTGTACCAGGAATAGTGTGGCCAGCAGGACCAGAGAAGTGATTGTTCCACTGTACTCTGCACTGGTGAGGCCACACCTGGAGTAATATGTTAAATTTTGGGTGCTACAGTATAAGAAGGACGTTGAGGTGCTGGATCGTGTCCAGAGAAGGGCAACGAAGCTGGTGAAGGGTCTTGAGAATAAGTCTTATAAGGAGCAGCTGAGGGACTTGGGGTTGTCTAGTCTGAAGGAAAGGAGGCTGAGGGGAGACCTTATTGCTCTCCACAACTATCTGAAACGAGGTTGTAGTGAGGTGAGTGTTGGTCTCTTCTTCCAAGTTACAACTGATAGGACAAGAGGAAATGGCATCAAATTGCGCCAGGGGAGGTTTAGGTTAGGCATTAGGAAAAATGTCTACACTGAAAGGGTTGTCAAAGACTGGAACAGGCTGCCCAGGGAAGTGATTGAATTGCCATCCTTGGATGTATTTAAAATCCGTCTAGATATGGTGCTCAGGGACATGGTTTAGAAGTAGACCTGGTAGAGTTAGATAACGGCTGGACTTGATGATCTTAAAGGTCTTTTCCAGCCATAACGATTCTATGAATTCCTGCCTCTACCACTGAGTTTCTTGTGTGAGACTGAGCAATTGTGTTACACCAAATCTTTGCAGCCAGCCACTAGTTGTGTATTCTGCATTTTGCCCGAGTTGAGGTGCCCAGGTACAAATTCTGAGATTTTGCAACTGCAGTCAGTCCACTGTGGATACAGTTTGGGTGCAAAATACCGCAGAAGGGCTAAGTACCTTTTAAAAAAGTAAAGTCAAGGTCTAGGTGACTTAAGTCACAGATCTAATATTAGCCAACACTTTTGGCAAATCTTAGTTTCTCTGTGCCTCTGTTTTCTGCCTGTAAATTAGAGATACTGGTACCATATCAGCTTCTAAGGGCTCAGAAGATAAGGTTGTTGGTATTGTGAAGCAGATGGTGGCTAAATAATGGAAAAGATGATAAAGAAACTGGTAGCCAACAGAGCCAAGCAGTGAGCACTGGTTTAGTTTGCGTAAACACCCTTACTTTTGGCATTCTCCAAGTTCCTACTGCTTTGCTTCACAACCTTAACATTTAAAAGGTATTCTTAAAGGTTACTTCCTAGCTTTTAAAATAGCAAACTAAAAAACCAAGAAATTCCACCGTATTGAACCACAACGCTTCTCATATGAGTCATTGACGCGTTGGGACCTCAAACTGCAATGCGGGGTTCTGCGGCGCGAGCCGTGCAGCATGCTGGTGTACCCCGACTGGACCAGGCGCTGGAGAGGGGAGGAAGAAATCACTCCAGTCGGTGGGCGTTCATCATCATGCTGCTGCGTTCTGAGCTGCTGCTGAGAAAGCCCCTGCAGCCAGGAGGGAACACTCACTGCAGAAAAGGTCTCTAGAGAGGAACGTCTTTAATGTTATTGTTCCCCAGTTGGTTTCAAGACAGGTCCATTGCTGCTGGAGGAGGAACAGAACACATCCTACCTTCCCCCACCTCGATGCTTGTTCCCCGCCTTGTGTTGCCTTCCTTGCTCGTGTGTTCGCGGGTCCCATGGTGGAAGAAGTTGCGGTACCCAGAGGGAGTTATGGTGGCATCCTGGGTTGGGGGTAATTTTTACGCTGGGTTGGTTGGTTCCCCGGTGCTGTACACCCTGCCGCTGCAGTGGCAGCCTGGGGGGACAGCACGGAGGCAGGGTTGTCCTCAGCCTCTTGCTTGAACTCATTGTGAAACTATGCTGGAAATCTCTGTTTGCCAGGTGTGAGCAGCAGGCTTTCTGAGCTTCTCTAATTGTCCAAACACAGGTATAGATTTTTGTAAGGATAACAAAAGGTGTGTTCCTTGTTTCTGGTTGCTTTGCTTTTCCCTCCAGAACTCCCCTTCTGTTGACGAATTTCAAAACTGGGAAGCAGTGGAGGCTCTTAGTGGATGACTTTAAGAATTTGAGTGTACTGGTAAACCAGCAGGAAACTGAACTGGTCTCAGTTGACACCTTCATTAAAAATAAAATAAAACACTCCCTCTAAAATTTGGTGTAGAACTTTCATTCAGAATGCACAAAATTTGACTGAGATTTAAGCAACTAAAAAGAGGTCCAGAAACCCAAACTTGATTGTAGGTGGCACAGGCAGCTTTGAATATGAATTTATAGATTTCTGTATATGCATGGTAAATAGTAGGAAAAGAAAATGGGCATAATGCAAATAGAGTTTGCTGGATAAAGACAGTGGCAAAAATAGGTGCTTTCAGAGGGAGTTTAAATAACATGAAGAAGAGGGATGAAAGAATGGTATTCCAGCTAACAGGATTGCAAATAAATACCTGCAAGAATGACTGTTGATGAAAGAAAAAGAATGGAGGAAGGAGCTGAGTTCTGTTCTATTGATAGTAGAAAACAACAAATTGTATTTTTTATGGAATATAAAATCATCATAATTGCAGTTAGAATCAGGCTCCAGCCGAAAGAAACTGGTGAAGGGTAAGGTTGAAAACAATGGAATTCATGCAGAAATGAAAAAAACAGCAATGAACTGGGCTGGAAAGCTACGTATAAGCCAGTTAGATTTCTTTGAGAATACTGTGAAGTGGAAACAGTGCAAATCTGTAATTCTGCCTCACCTTTGCATCCTGTATCATCTTCTTTATTGCTAATTGGGTGCGGAGTAAGAAATGCTACAGAATTGCTGAAGCATGTACTCCGGTGTGTTAGGAAGGTCATGAAAAAAACTGTAGCTGTGAAAAGAGAAACAGAAAGTAAGATTTCAGCAGTTGCTCATTCAAATGTTTCTACTAAAGTGGGTAGTTGTCTCTTGTATGAAGCTGGGTCCAGTCTTTCAAGCCCAGGAACAATTGCATTTTATAAGAGTCCAGCTTCCTTCCAAGTGTTTAGAAGAATACAACTTTTTGTTTGGTTTTTCTTTTTTTTAATCTTTGCATCTCAGAATTTTGGTTTGCAGTGAATGTATATGTGAGGTAGGTAATGTAACTGTTTTAATGTGGGAGATATATGTGTCTGTGTGAACTTACTTAAAAAACAAACAAGCAAGCAAAATGCCAACAGTCATTTCTAATATGTAACCATTAGAAATTAACACGTAAGTAGAAAAATCATGGATAGGCTTGAGGAGCTTGCTTAAGAAAGCCTCCTTACAGGTTTATGGTCATCTACACCTTAAATATCTGTGATGAAAAGGGCAAAACACTTATGGTTTTTCTTAATTGACTTTTTTCTGCTTTAAAACTATGCAGGTTTCTCTGTTGGCACTCATGTCTGTTTTCAGACTTCGAAGGCATCGAGGAGGCTTTGCAGTTGTGGGCTGTGTTACTGCACAGGTCTCTCATGGAGCCCAATAAACTTTCCCAGAGTGGTGCTAGTATTTAAAAATACCTTGTTGCAATGAATTCTCTTTAATTAGGAAAAAAAAAAAAAAAAAGAAAGGTGCCAAAGGAATTTGCAGCACAGTACTCTTTCCTTCAAACTGTTGGCTGTGCCTGTGTTATGATGCTTGGGAGGGTTTGTGCGATCGATACTTACCTGCTGCTCCAGGCGAGGGGTCTTGGGCTGTGGGAAGAATTCCCGGTCCCTGGCAGGGTGGGCAGGCGTGCAGGACCTTGCGCAGGGAGCTCGGCAACAGCACACAGTTGTCTTCGTCTTTAGGGGGTAGTGTCTGTTTCACCGAAAGCTTTTCAAAGTTGCTGAAGAGGTGAAAACTTTTTTTTTTTTTTTTTTGACCACAGTCAGTCATTATCACCAAAACAGTGACCCAGCAGCCCACCTTGATGTATTCAGGAAGCTTAGAAAAAGGCTGTTTTGGGGGTTATGTTGTTTTGGTTTGGTTTTTAATCCTGAAATTACTCCTTTTCTTGGCGTGTATTTTGAGTTTCTTCTTAAGATCAGGCAATTTGATTTCAAATTGCAAACTGCTGTAAATATTTATGCTGGAAAATGTAAAGGAGACTTCCTAGAGTGACGCATTTTCAAAGAGCTAGTTATACCAGTGTGTATTTCCTAGACTTGTTCATTCTTTGATATGTTGGACTCCTGTAGTAAGCATTTTAGTTCAATAAAGGCTCATGAGATTACGGAGAGAGAAACTCGGGCTCTTACTCAGTTGAAAAAGTAAGATTTTCCTTGCTATGTTAAAACAGATGAATAAACTGGACTTTAAATTTCCAAATTAGATGAGTTGGGTGAAGTGCAGTCTTTCCCTTCACTTGTTTAAATGTATCATAACTCAGAATATTTACATTCAGAAGAAGGCGGGAGGGGGAAACCCCTATGGCAGATGTTTGGAGCCATCAGTGACGCACTTGTGGAGGAAGTGGGGAAGCTCTAGTTCAGTAGGTGAGGCAGTGCTGTTTGTTTTTATACAAAAACTTTTTAAATGCCCTTAAAGCTTCTCTCGGAAAGAGGCTGTCCAGAGAATATGCTGACTTAGCAGTTCCCGCCTGACCTTTGGTGGCAGACTGAAGAAGTGTCTTTTGTAACAACCCACAGGTTGTGAAACGTGGAAGGGGGATTTTTGTTAAGGCAAAGCTGAAAAGGTTTGTGTACTTGAAAACTTTGTCTCAAGATCTTGTTATGGGCATATAATTGAATCTGGTTAATGCAGTACACTGGTTTTAGCACCTTTGCTTGCCGACAGAAGCAGTGGGTAGAGAACGCGTGTTCATGTGTTAAATACCCTGTGAACGTTTTTTTCCCCCCCTTGAATTCCCGTGTGTTTAAAAGGTAAGTTCCCACCAAGTCGCCTTCGTAAATCCTGGGGCAGACCTCCTGGGCTGAAACAGCGAAAAGTTTGGAACGAGCTGCGTGGAGGAAAAGCAGCGGCTCAGCAGGAGCCTGTGGCGCATGCTACAAAACAACCGTGTGTGTGTTCCTAGTTACCTATGAAATATGTGGCTTACGCCCTGCCAGCGGCGGTAGTCATGGAATATCCAGAGCACACCGCATGACTTCCTCTGATTTTTGGCCTAATTTCGGGGGGTGGGAAGTAGGGTAAGCCAATGTTGAACCGTATTGTTCTTAACCACTGAGGTCTGTTAAGTCAGATGGGAGATTATACGCTT
>NW_009648242.1:1814985-1836455 GCF_000708025.1 Charadrius vociferus | reverse complement strand
AAGGTTGCAATGCAGACACGGTACAGAGCCAGGAAAAAGAAAGAAGTGTTTAGAAATGGCACTTAAACTGTGATTTCTGTGGTGGTTTTGATATTGCGTTACCTATAAGGAATCGCTAGCCGCTGTGCTTTTTGAGGAGGAATGCATGTCTCCTGCACAGCACAGGTACAGATTTTACCTTTCTCTCTGCTTCAGGATTTCTTACAGAAGTATTTCCGTCCCTGATCTGTGACGGGAACACAATGGTGTTTGTATTAATTGTGTTTGAAATATTTTACTCTAGTTTTTATTAGCAAAATACATAATACTCACAAATGTTCCTGTAATTCTCAGTTGTCAAGAGGCAGAGCTAAGTATGTATACTGTAACAGTTTAATGCCTTGAATCCTAAAAGAGGATTGCCTTCTTCAGTGCAAGGGCAATGCTTTTGTGGCTAAGAGGTAGTTTAGGAACTATGAAAATACTAAACTTCATTTCAGGGGTGATTTAATAACTTCCAAACAAATCTTGATGTAGTGTACACAGAGGGCTTGCTGAATTTGTCTCAAGTATTGCATGCATTTGTTAGAGGGGTGGGATAGTACCCTTTTTTGTGGTAAAAATTTATGGAACATTTCATTATCTTTTCCCCTGGTGTGTGTGGTTTTTTTTTTTTTCCTTTCTTTTAAACACAATGTATTTCTGTGCCAATGAAATTTTACATTTATTTTAGAACACTGTGTATGTATATTAAGTCCAGGTGTAAGTGTCCACCAGCATGTTTCAAAATAGTATTTTCCTTACGTGCTTTTTCCTTTTTATCTTTAAATTCTAGAATATAGCCTGAAACAGTGATGTAACTTCTGGAGATACCAGAGGGATTGCTGTTCCGGTGCAGGATGATTTTATTTGTGACTTGTGAAATGCAATGCAGAAAGTACCTCTTCAACGTGGTTTGGTACGGGGATTGCTGTGTAATCTGGCTGCTCACATGCAAGAAACCTGTTGCCACAGTGGTAGAAAGCGCGAGCCAGTTTTTGTTGTCTGGCTGCTAACCCTGGTGAAATAGTCAATCTCCTCTCTCTTAGGCTCATTAATTAGTCTAGTCATAAGGCTTGCTCAGAAGCCCTGCAGTCTTTAACAGCTTATGGTTTTCTGAAGCTTTTGGTTGCCTTGGTGTATCATCTGCATATGCGAGAGTACTGTGAAGGCAAGCTCTGAAATTCCCTGATGGAGCAGGTTGCGATCTCCTGCTTGGGGCCTTTTCCAGAGGGATCCCGGATCCTAGAGTGAGTGGGCACTGTAGGCAGATCGGGACACGTCCCAGAGCTCGTGGGAAGTTTTCACAGGCATCCAGGCGGGATATGGCCTCGGCACAAAACAGGTTTTAATTATTAATGTTTTTCCAGTATCTTATGGCTGGCTTCTATCATGCTTTTTCAAAAATAAATGAATAGCATGCTCCTGTCATTTTAAACATTTTTTGTTCATGACTTTTTTTTTTCCCAACCATGGTGGTGGTTCTGTATTTTTTTTTTCCTTCCCTGTGCTTTTTTTCTTCTCTCATTCTTTTTATCCAGTGGCTTCTAGTTCTCGCTATCTATGGCTATTGCTTCTCTACCGTTCTGCCTACTAGTGCACATATAACCAACAGTCTAGAGGGCATCTAGGAAACAGGCAAATTCATAGTGTCGTCTTATTCCTCCCTGAATTTTCCTCCTGTCCTTAAGCCTCACAAACCTTTGATATTGTTAACATCTTACATGCTTCGGTTTGCTCCCTGAACAAAGTTGTAGGTATAAAGACATTTCTACTGAAGTGACCTTGAGTTTATGTGATGAGGCCTTAAAAAATACAGTTAACAAAGTATGTTCCTCTGGAATAACATCTTTACAGTGCTTTGAAAAAGCAGAACAAGAAATTTGCTGTAGAGAAGCATGTTGTATTAAGAATCAAGGTTCAGAGGGTTGAAGAATGTGGTATCTGTCTGTAACGTGCTCAGGGAGCACTGCCAAGTAATGGATTTTCAGTATATCTGAAAACCCAATTATTTTAGGCAGTATTTCTACAAACAGTGTCTCCAAGATGAAAGAGCAAGTGTGCGAGTAGTTGCATTTCTCATAGGTCTGTATAAACACATTTAGGACTATTTGGAAGTGTAAAAAATGAGTTAACAGTGAAATATTTTTTTCCAACTTTTACGGTAATTTTGGTACTTTTTTCCTTCTTTTTTTGTTTTTTGGTAGAAGTTCTTGATTTTCCCCATCCTGTAGGAGATTGACATTCTAGCAGCTTTTCTTTTGAATGCTCAACCTCTGTGCTTTAGTGAAATGCTGACCAGATTTACACAGTAGACCTCTCCTGTTTACCATCTTGGAGTGTCAAAGGGGACTTCAGCAGAGGAAGGTGGGGGTGTGATGAGAAGGCTGACGTGCCCCCCACACCTCGCAGCATCCTTTCCTGTGCATCTTTGTAGCGTCGAGGGTAAAAGGTAGATAGAACCTGTTGAGATCCTGTCTCGTGGGCCTTAGTATATCACCTGTGGTCAGGCATTAAAAGCTTATAAACGGAGCTTGTGAATTTCTGATTTTTGATTTGGCTGGGAAATCACAATTTGCACAGCATGGCCAGTGACAGTCCTAGCTCACCGATGTTGGCCTTCTGTAGTTGGATGTATTAATTGTAAAAAGCTATTTAAAAATACTTAGAAACAGAGAGGAATCTGAATGTTGATGTCTTATTGGTGGAAAATAATGGCCTGAAAAGGATGTAGTGATCCGTGTTTTCCAGAGCTGAAAGTTTTTGGTTAACCATGTATTTCTGCAAGGGCATTCAGAAATTTGAAGTGCCTTGAAATCTACTGATGCGAGAAAAAGGGGCAGAGGAGACAAAGCCTGTTTTTAAGCTAAAAGAACGGTTTGATGTAGGGGGATGATTATGTACTGGTTACCTGCAAGTTAATTTCAGTCCTGCATTTCTAGTAAACACTGACGTAAAACATGTCTCTTGAGCCAATGTTATAGCTAATCAGCTTTTTCTCCAAGAGGCTTTAAAAACACAGTTTTGGCAACAGTAACTAAGACGGTATTTTACAGAAGAACCACCAGTAAATGGAAAGAAAGCTGGTAATCAGTTTTGATTAACGGATCTGCATTCTGTTATTTAAATGTTTACATCCTGATTAGCATGTATGCTGCATTCAAATATGCAATTTTACTTTAGCAAAATTTGAGGCATGGAGAATGGAGATAATCTTTCAGATGCTAAAGGCTGGGAATGTGAGGTAAAAAAAAACGTGCAGGAGATGTGCCCACCTCCCTCAGCCTTGTGAAGTGATACCTACGTAACTGATATTTTCACTTAGTTCTGGGATTATGGGGTTTCTTAATCGGATACGAGTAAAGGAAAAAGTGTGTGTGGGGGGGTTGGTTTTATTTTGTTTGGGATTTTTTTGCAAATTCTACTTAGTCTACAGCAGACTTAAATTAAGTTTTAACTGAAGTATTAAGGCTTTTGTTCATGAATTAAATGTCTCCTGCTCCTCATTTTGTTAAAGACAAAGAAAGCTGAGCATGTACAAAAGTTTGTGAGATTTTTCTGGGTTATTTTAAGAATTGCCAATTTATGATAGCATGTGATCAAACTATCTGCATTCCCATTGTGATATTTGCTTCTTATATGTGTGCAGAATAGTTGCTATTTCTTACGTTGTTCAGAATGTTTGATTTTTTCCATGTAAAAGCACTGATTCTGATAACAGTCGTTAGGTACCAGAATATAGTGGTTTCCTTTGCCGACTCGCTTCTGCTGCAAAGTTGAGACTTCTGGCCAAAAGAGCATGTACATCTTTCTGGGTCACAGATCCTGGCTTTGTGAAAAACTGACTGATTCAACAGAAAGGTTGGCCTGCCACGTAAGCACACCATAAAAAACGAGCATCTGACAGCTCTGTGGCTTAAAGTAGTGGGTCTGACACAGGCATACGGAAAATTCATGCAACGGGGATACTGTATCAAAACAACTTCTCTAGAGAGGCAAAACCGAATCCTTTCCCTCCCTTCCTCCCTCCTTTGGTTTCCTGTGACCCTCTGTTTTTACATTGTTTGCTTCTCACCTTTTGTGGTTTAAATGGTTCCTCTTTAAAAATCGACATCTTTCATGAGGATTGGACAGTTCCTCAAAGAATTTTTAAGTAGGACGAATGAACTTTGGAGGGAAATACTCATGTGGAGGTAACATCAGGAAGGTGGGATGCTTTTGAAAAATCCATGGTTCCTCTTCCGCTTAACGTGACTGTGCTAAAGGAGAGACGATGTACTGCACTTATCTATTGGAAAGAGGATTCCTGCGTAGAGTAATTTGACTTTCTTCCAAAGGAAACTTGATTTTCTTTCTGTGCCCTATGATGACACAAACCTTTTCCCACCTCCACGCAGTGTATTTTCATCGTATTAGTTTTGCTATCTTCTGCAAGGTTTTGGTTTAGTCTTCTACCTGGGCTTGTAGAGCAAAAACTTCTGTTTACACGGAGGGGCCTCTTGTTGTTGAACTGTCAGATGTTTTGAGAACTGTG
Source organism: Charadrius vociferus (assembly GCF_000708025.1). Classification (NCBI taxonomy): domain Eukaryota; kingdom Metazoa; phylum Chordata; class Aves; order Charadriiformes; family Charadriidae; genus Charadrius; species Charadrius vociferus. The sequence goes on along the minus strand of NW_009648242.1, from coordinate 1,831,903 downwards.
AAGGGATGGAAGGTAAACATAGGCAAGCAACAAATAAAATAATCTCCTTTTCCTCATAGCAAGCTGGTCTATAACTGATCTCGTGGATTTACTTTGTTTTGCATTTTCATTTTTTTCCTCCCTTCCTCCTTCAAATGTTTTTAAAACCGTCATAAGCAGTACCAAACCCAAGTAATTCACTGTACCCAAACTACTTGGTGCTCTGTGTTTTTACTATTGCATTGGTGTTGGAGTGCCATTCACGCAGCCCGCTTCTTCCTCTCTCTGATAGAAGAAAAATGAAGAAAATAGCTGGAGCTGACATAGGCATTCATCCTGTCATTTTTCTCTGTCCTCCTTGACGTGGTCCAAAATCAAAACAATTCAATAGTAACATTTTTCACCGACTGTCATTGGGGCTTCCATATTATTTATTTTTTTTTGCGCTTCTTCCAACAGACCTTCCAAAATAAGGTGCTGCTGTTGCAACTGTTGCCAAGTCAAGAAGCAGAGGCACCAGAGGATTAAGAGGCAGCTTACCCGGGGTGTGTGGGCACTTACTCTCCACTAACGCTGGAGGAGCTATGGCACCCAAAGCCCTTGCTGGACTAGTTCCCTGGAACGGTCACTGAGGGTCATGCTGGGGAATGAAGCCAGGTCTTTCCTGGCTGCCCCACATCACAGTGGGTCACTGCTGACCCCGTGTTTTCCCTTGCCCAAAATTTCTGAGCTGTGCGGCTCTCTTCGCAGGACTTCCCCCTTCTCCCCTCCCTGGCATGTATTTGTGCCTTAGCGCTATGGGGTGTCGATTAATGAGGTACAGATGTGTTTGTCCAGGGGCCCCATTGCCGTGCGGCGACAGCGGGGCATGATGCCGAACAGCATCGCCCCTTCCAGGAGCTGCCCAGTCTGTGCTTCCCTCTCACGGGTTCCATCTGAGGGCAGCTCTGTGGTGAATGAATTATTGAAATGGAGCGCCTGAAGACACAGTTAGGCTCTCCTTCATCCTGAGAAGTAATTAACAGCAGGATGTCTCGCTGCTGAGAATGAATTCCCCTTCGGTAGTGGCCAAGTCCTCCTCTGCGTCCCTACAACTACCCTGGTGTGTCTTCAGTTCGGCTGGGCTCTTGCAGGGGATATGGCAGATCCGTGCCTGCGGCAAGCCTGTGCAGTGGACCAGGGCTCGTACACTTAATTTCTGAAGCAGTAGCCCGGCAGGTTCAGGGGAGCCTGGCCCCAGTTAGGCACAGGCTGTGGATTTCTGATCTGTCCGCAGCCTCTGCGAAGCAGCTGACTCTGTGCCCGGGGAACCGCACTAGCTTGGGAACCCACCAGACGTGAGTCCCGGGGGTCAGAGCCGCATGGCAGGATAAAGGGAATAGGCTCCTGGAAGGTTGGAAGAGTTATTCTCCATCACTGTTACCATCTCCGTGCCTGGGAGAGCTGAGGAACTTGGCGCGGAGCTGCATGGTGGAAGTCGACGTGGGTTTATCCTTTGTGTGCGCCCGCGTGAGAAAAGTGTGTTCAGTAAACAAATTTTTGAAACGCCTGGTTTGTTCCTTCTGCTTCGTATGTAAATCCCAACGTGGGAACTGCATATGTGCTTACATGGCATCTTAAAGTTGTGTGAGGCTAACGATGCTGCAGCGTGGGTGCGTGAAGCCACGCTGTGGCTTTTTGGGTCATGTCGGTGACCAGGTGTGTGTGAACCATCCAGGAGTCTGCCGAGGGGTGGAGGAGAGCGGCTGTCACTCTCCCGGCACATTAATCCTTTGCTCCCCGGGTGAAACTCTGCCTCATGCACACAGCGCTTAGCTTATTTTGGTGCTCTTATAAGCTGTACTAAATAATCATTGTAACAACAACACGGACTTATAAGTAAAAAATCCACTGGAAAAAAGCTGATTTTTTTTTTTTTTTTCCCCGGAGGCAAATCCAATCGCCCCACCTGTTTTCTCTCTCTCTTCGGAAACCGGAGCTCAGGGATTGCTACAGGAGCGCTCTTCCAAGTCACGGCGGTTGCTTCATCCCCTTCCTAATAACTGTGCTCCTGTGGTGGTGAGGAAGTACAGCGATGGTCCCAAGTTCAGTCTATACAAAATCCTCCATACAGTCCAAAAAAAAAAAAAAGTGTTAGTTTGCAGTTAAGTGGATAAATATATTCTCCAAGGAAACCTTTGTCCATTCCGGTCTGTAACTGACACTAATGTTGGAGCGTGCAGCTGAGAGGAAGAGGAGGGTAAATATTCCGGCTGAGTTGTCCTTCCTTCTTCCTGCTTTTCCCTTTCCATTCACACTTAATGCCCATGGAAATATATTTTTTTATAGGTTATTTTATTTGCCTTTCTCCCCCCCCCCCCCCCCCCCCCCCAAAAAAAAAATTGTGTGCAGATTATATACAGAGTATCTTACCTTAAAAACTAGATTAAGAGAAGGTATTTGTGCAACTAAGGCAAGAACTGGGAATTAGAAGAGCAGATTTTTGGCTTTTCATTCAATATTGATTCATTTTATGTGTACTTCTGTCCTGTATTGAGCTGAGGCTTTTGCTTTGCAGAAAGAGAGAAGCATGTACTCATGTCAAGAGCATAATTCCCAGTTATTTTCAGCAGGTGCTTAAACACATTTGTAAATTCCAGCTTATAGCTGAGCAATTCACCCTCTACCCCCTGTATGTAAATTCATAGCGGAGGACACAATGAGGGGTTTGAGTGTATAAATGATACCCTTTTTTTTTTTTTCAGTGTGGAATTCCCATTGAGAGGCCAGGCCTAAAAATACCAAACGTTTCCACAAACAACTCCTGTGCTCTGCGTGTTGAGTAATACAGCTACAGCCAAGGAGAGAGCTTCTGCTGACGGTTTCCCAAATGAATGCAGGAGTCCGAGCTGAGCCAGTTTATATATAGTTTTTATTATTGGTCATAAGCTCTTACCAGAAGTCCAGATGTGCTTGAATCGTGCAGGAGATTAATGGCACGAAATGACTGTGGCTGCAGAATGAAGGTTTCTTTTGTGTAGCATAGACGATATGGTAATTTCCAGTTAATGACTTCAAAATATTTTACAGAATGCAAATGAGCAAGTTAAGGCATGTAAACAAAAGTTGTCAGACTTCTTTTCAAGGTAAGCGTATGAATTAGGTGCCATTGAAGTATGTGACTTGATTTAAAGAAATAATTTTGTATCAGTGCTGTCCTTTGCCAATGAGTATTTCAGTAAATAAACATTAAAAAAAAACCCAACCTCAAAACATTCTCAGTAGATATAAGGGAAATTCAAAAGGGAAAAGCCAAAGGGAGTAGAGGAACTTTACAGGGCAAGCAACAATTTTGCTAAAATACTTGAAAATCTTGTGGAAGGGAACCTGGAGTGCTTAATTTTAGGAATGTTTCAACATAACTGAAATTTGAGTGGCTGCTAATTTGAAATATGAAGTTCAGTGTGAACATTAGTAAGCTTATGAGTTCAGGTATTTCTCAGTGCTCATATCCAGTAGCCATATAGGCATGTTTGTGCGGCATCAAAAACCTTAATTTTTCTTTTTCTTGCTGCTGCCATACTGTACTTTCTTGGGAAGAATCCTGGTCCAGTGATTGTGGAGTTTCATGTCAAAGTATGCCCTCTCCGAATTAAATCCCTGCAGCAGCAGGCAAGTGGCATAGGGAATGTGTTTGTCACAGCCGCCTCCACCAGCTACAAGTTTTGTTGTTGCTCAGCATGGTAGGGGCAGGTCCTTTCACTCACTGGGACAATTTACTCGTTTGTTCGGCAAAGAAACTGATTAAAGCGATGCTGTCACTGGACTGGTTTCACCAATGTCTTAATATCAGAATGGTTTCGAGTACCAATATATGATTGGAAGCAGCATGGGAGAGCTCAGTAGCCTTTGCGGAGTTTTTAATCTCAAGTTTTGACACAGTTGAGACCACCCCTGAAAGTGCCTGAGCGACCCTTGCAGACCCGTCAGCGCTGTGCCCGTTGGCACTCGAGTCAGTAACTGTGGCTTCGAGTCCACTCAGGTCTGATATTTCCACTGTAATAAATCCAATTTAAAACCAGCATCAGGCACTGCTTACCCCAGCAGCTGTTGTAGCCCAACACGTGCCCATGAGTAGCCGTATTTTTCACTCTGTGTATTTACAGTCTAAGCTGGAAATAATGCTTCAACTCTTTCTAAGCTTATTTCCAGCTACTATTTGGTGGCGTATTTAGCTTATTGTCATAGGCTGGGATGGGCTGCATGTTTCTTCTGTGTTGTGAAAACATTGCGACTTTTTGCTCACCTCAACTTCTGTAGAAATCCACTTCCTATAAAAGGGTGGCGTTTGCACCAAATTCTCTGCTTCCTTTGGAAACACAGAAAAAGGAAAACGTTTTTCCTGTTAGTGACTGGTCTAATTTGTATTTCTGCTTGCATCAGAACGTATTCCAAACTTAGAGAGGGGTTTGTTTCGGGGTCCTGTTAACCTGAGAACTCCTGGGTTTTTAGTTTTTTGTTGTTGTTGTTGTTGCTGGCAGTAGAATTACATTCACTGTTTCTCCTATTTTGAATCCAATTTCTAAACATTATGGGAACTGTAATGTAATCGTCTCCATGAAATGTCAGGTTGCCATTTATAAGAGACACTTTTGGGGTTTTTTTGGGTTGTGTGCTAAACCAATGGCTCATCTAGGCTGGGGATGAGTGGAGCTGTTGAGCCAGAGGCACTGGTGGCATTGTTGGGGATGGTCAAGTACCTTTTAGCCTTCGATCATTGTGGTAGTTAGTATTGTTCTCTTTAATCCTGATAAAACTTACTGAAAATAGTCAGATGTATGTGCATACTAACATTATATTTTTTCTAAAGGTAATAAAGATGCTGATAGACATGTCTTTGTTCCTAAGGCAAGCATAGTATTGATACAGCAGTGTTGGCTCTTGGGACGTCAGAACCAAGTCTGCTTTATGTTATTTCTGTATGCATACCTATCCTTCTAGGCTTGTAATATTCTCTGGAATTCCCACAGTTTTCTGCGAACAGCTTTATTATTAGATGTGTGCTTTCTGAAGTCTCCACCTAGGTTACCTTCAATATCATGATGATATTGAGGTTGCACCTAGCAGCCAGACAGCCCAGGTCGTGTGTATGTGGGGAAAAGGAGAGGCAGACGGCGAACAGGGGTGGAACAAGGGGTTATGGAGGATTCAAGACTGTATAATTTACTTACCTGTATGGGAAATGTCCACATCTAGTTACAAATGAAACCTCCTTAGATCTTTCCCCAAACTTGATTTTTTGTATTTGCCTGAAATAAAGATAGTGGAGAGAGAGATATGACACTGCCAGAGACTGTGGAGCGGATTCTCATAGGAGTATAGATTATGCTGCTCCGGAGAAGATTATTTCTTAAATTATTGCTGCGCTTGAAGAGCAGCTCTGAAAATATGTAGAAGAAGAGGTAAGAACGAGGATAAACAGTTGATGCAAAAAACACCCAACAAAATTGGATCCAGATGGTGGAAGTGGGATCTACGTTTTTGAACTGTGGAAGGGCTCTCCCATGTTTAATCCCTGTTTCCCATTATATTTTCAGCACAATGTGAGGAACTCTATGGTACATATAGGTATTGGAACCGAAGAGTAAGAAAGTACTAATGAGTCTGTTGTTGGCGTGTTGTGCTTTCTTTAAATTACAGCATCGTCGCTGTGCTGTGCTGCCACAAAGGACAGAATATATCCTTTGTCCCTGCTCGACGTTAGCGGAACCGAGCATGATGCATGCAGTTGGCAAAGACTTCGGCAACAGAGTCCCCATTCATTGCTGCAGAGTAGTTTGTTTTAGCTGTGTTACAAAAGCCGTTTGTGGTACAACTCAGGACATTGCACAGAATAATATTGGGCATGGATATCCATCTGTTGTACTAGATATTGAGAAGGGGAAAAAGATACCCTATTGCAGTTGGTTGCTGGGATAGGCCTTCAAAATCCAGCTGAATTGAAGCGTTACAACCCATTCCCTTAGCGACATCATATGGCAAGTGCTAGAAGCGGTAATGAGCAGCTGCCATAGATGTCCTACTTGCACAGAAATACTCCGTTTTGCCCTTTATGAACCTAAAGCCAACTTAGGTCTTTTGTGCATTATACACAGACTGGGCTGGTAAGAGGAAGCTTTTTCCGAAAATACTGCATGAGTTACCAACCTCGTAGTGTAACGGTGATGTTTTAGTGGGGCCGTAGGAACTATAAAGCAGGTAAAGATTGTTGTCATTAAGCTCTGAGAAGTTCCTGCCATTAGGTATTGTGTTTCCTGAAAGAGCATCCACCTGCCTTTTGTAGTTAACATTCTGCCCAAGAGTATGCAAAATATTATAAAGTAGAATGGTTTTTTGTTTGTAATGGAAAGAAAGAAAAGGAGCACCTGAAATACATCAGAAGTTGGTGACACTGAAAATATTGCCTTGCCACCCTGGCTGTTGTGTGACAAAGCAGCAGAATGCTGTATAAAACTCTCTTCAGTTAAAGTGATGGGTCTCTGTGTTTTGTTTTGGGAGGACTTTTAAAAAAAAAAATTAAATAAGTGAAAGCAGGCATTTCCCAGAGCGGTGGATTGCCTTTGCCTTTGTTTTGTCTGCCCTTTGCCAGGGAGGCACTGGATGTTGCCTGCTTGGCAAAAAACATCTTGCTTGTTCTTGGCATTTGATACCACTACTCCTCAGTGTGACCTTGCAAAGTGATTAGAGATGGTGGAGAAACTTCAAGCAACAACTAGTTTTCATCAGCCAGGTGGCAGGTTAAGTTCTTGATTAGCGAGTTAGCACAAACAAAAAATGTAAAGTGTGACAACAAAGTACAGGCTCAGAGGCTGTTGTCAGATACTCTGTTCAACCTGTTTCTCTGGGAACTTGTCCAAGGTGTTCTATAGCTTCAGAAATCTGAGGATCCAGCTCTGCGTCAGTGCTCTTTGCCTTAAGAGTGCTCCTTTTCGAATGGGGAGCCTGTTCCTAGAGTAACAGGAGGAAAATTTCAGATCATGTTTCTGTTGAGTTTTTTTTTTTTTTTTTTTGAAGCTCCTTTTTTCTGTGTTCTTGTCTTTAATTATGTGGCAACCAAGATGCTGGTCGTCATATATTCTTTAAGCTTTTCTGGGAACAAATCTTGCTGATGAGAAGCCTTAAAATTCCTGTATTTTATCTCTTAATAATCCAGTTACATCATGTACTAGAAGAGTTTTATTGAATCATGTAGCACTTTGTCTTCTAGAGCAATAACACTTTATTGCGATTATGTATGGCATTAACATGCACTGTTAGTTTTAGTTAGAGACCAAACCTGACATATTAAATCGATGACAGACTTGGCCTTGGGGGGTGATATTTCTAAATTGTCTTCAACTACTAGCCTGTTCTACAGTTAGTCACTTTTGGGGGCTCCGGCCATCATAGTGGTGAATTACTGAAAACAATTTGAGAGTCTGTTGCAACTACGGGTTTTGGTATTCGTAAAAATATATGGGTGGGAAGTGCTGATAAAAATGCTGAGTCATTTTTCATGGTTTTGGGGGCTTCTTTCAATTGGCTGTGAAATCGAAAATACCCAGCTGAATCAGTTTATGAGAAGGCAGTGTTCATTCCATATACGTAAAACCAAGTCTTCTGTAGTTAGGCCATGCAAAAAAGAAAATGGGTACTTTTTTGCATTTGAAAACTAATTTGAATTTAAAGGAGGTATAAATGTAAAGTGCAGAGAATGTTCCAGCTCTGTGGACATACTTATTCTGGGACAAAAAAAAAAGTGCTCTGTGTCTGTTCAGCTTTACCCGTTTTTAAAATAAGAATAGCTACTAGCTGTGCATAGCTAGGCTTTGAGTGTATGAAATTTCTGCGTGTCTTATTTGAGTTCCTAAGGAGGCATTACCCAAGTATTATTTAAGTATCGGATTTCAGGCTGAGTGTTTTCAGTCTGCTTGTTTTGCAAGCACCTAAAATTACTGTAACTGAGAGAAAGGAAAAAAGTGTAGTTTGTGCTTTTGATAACAATATGTATGTAATCAACACCTCCTGGTTAATGAATTAGTTGGCTGTTTCTTTCATGCGGCAATAGGAGGGAAAACTGCTGGGATAATCAGCAAGTATTGGCAGAGGGATTCAGCAACGTATATATCAGTTAATATTTCCTTTAAATAGTTTTCAAGTAGGCTACATGAAAATTTTGAATATGTCCCCCTATGTGTCTAACTATTTTCCGGAAGCTGAGGCAAATTAAATATTATAAACCGTACAGTATTTAATTACTTTCTTAAACCTCAAGGAAGCATACTGAATGGTTTTATTTCCCTTTTACAATGCAATCACGATCCGCATAATAAATTCTTGCTTTTGATTTCAAAAAATTGAACGTTTGAAGGCTTTTTTTTTTCCCCAAAGAGTTCTTCTGTAATGTCAGTATAAATATCTCTTTCTTATTAAATGGTGATAAGAATATGTTTTTCCTACAGATATCTGTTGTGATTGCAACATAGCGAGTACTTTGGGGCCAACCATGCGTGCAGAAGTCCTATTACAATTTAGAGTTCATCGCTTAGAGGCCATACAGAATTCAAGTATCGAGGTAGATGCATCAGCGGAGAATAAATTTATCTTTGGTGATGGCTACTAAACCTGTGCCCTCAATCAACAGTGTTACGTGCCGGTGCCCAGACTTGTCTTTAAACATTGTCTCTTACCAACTGGACTGAAAAATGACCCAAAGCGGGCATGGGGCCGTTCCCTGAGCATCAAAGAGAGAACAGTGCATGGCTGGCCACCAGGTGATGATGGCCACCTCTTCCGCACGGCAAGAGGTGGAGCAGTTTTGAGGGGAAAAGCAGCATACCAAAGGTTAGGGTTCAGGTGAGGTTGCGCTGCTGGCCTGGGTCCCGTGCTTGGCTCCACAGCCCCACCGCGTTCTTCAGTGCAGGTCTGCTTGCGCATAAGACCTTATTTTCACTCGTGCTCCCCGATGCAGAAGGAAGCAGCTCACAGGGGATGTTTGGTGTGAGCTTCCTCTTGTTATCCACATTTAAATACGTACGCCTGCTGATGGCAGGAGTTTTGGGGGGCTTTTCTGTTTGGTTTGGGGTTTGTGTGTTCCCCTCGCCCTGAACCAACAGTATATTTTTGTTTAAAAAAGCGCACTGTAAGCTTACATTGTGATTTTTTTCATCTTGGCTATAAGAAAACCAAAAAGAAAGCCAACAAGCCAGCCAGCTACCTTGGAGTGGGTGTGTTTTTCCCCGCTTAGGAGGCCTCATGGCTAGCACGACGTCTTTTATCAAATATCCGGTAAAAATAAGTTTCTGGAAGCACTCAGAACTGTGGAGATGTGTTTTGCAAACATCATTTTCTAGTACAATAATGCTACAGCTAGAGGAAACGATGCTATGTATTTTGTATTTAATGTAAGGATGGTTTAAGCTACAAATAACTGTAGAAGTTGGGGTCACCAATAGAAAAAAACAAAACAAAACAAAACACACAAACTACTTAAAATTTTGAGTCTGACGGTGTTCATGCTCTTCTCATGTCTGAAGGCTGCCAAATTCTAGATGCCGTCTTTCCTGGGAATTAACCGATGCTCTCTGGCATGATTTTTACTTCCCCTTATGTCTATATTTGAAAAAGCATATGTGTAGTCCCTAAATGAATGTAGCGGTTAACAAGCTATGGATTACAACCCACAAAACATATTTGCGAAAGTAAGTTTCATAATGCCTAATGGAAAACAAATACCAGAGCTACTAAAACAGGAATATTGCTATACATGTATATATTTCATGTATGAGAAAAGCTGAAGGAAAAAATCCCCTTCTGAGCTTTTCTTGAGCACGCTTCTTCCTGTTGGATTTAAGTTACTGGAACTCTGGGGACAGAACTTGGTTCTCTGGCACATGTTTATGTTTTCCCTGGTAGGGCAGGACACCGCTATATGGCAGGAACAGCTAAGTTGCTGTCCTTACAGGAGCAGTAGTTTCATCCTTCATAGTTACATCCTGAGGAAGTAAAGCCAATAGCATCCCCCTAAAGCAGGACAGTTAAGTCATTCTGTAGTCAGCAGCGTTGCTGTTGTTCCTAAAATAAAAGAGGCCGTGCAGAGTTTTCCAGCCCTCTACGATGTGCGTTGCGCACAAGCAACGGGATGTGATTGATGCTCGAGCAGCTCGGTGAAGGACTGCGGCGTTAGGAGAACAACCCTGCCTTACAACTACTGAGTCACCCCCAGCCGATGGATGGTCATGGGGGACCGGTGGGGAGCGGACCCCGGCTGGGAAGGAGCGTGCTGGGATAGAGCAAATTTTTCCCTGTCCTTCACCATCAAATTGCCGTAGGTGGGTGCAGCCCTTGCTGCACAGCTTGGGTAGCACTGAATTTGGGAGCTAATTCAGCTAGTAACTGCTAGCTTGAACACAGCACAAAATTAGAGGTTTGATTACAAAACACGAATGCTTAGTAGGGTTCTTAAGCCTTGAGCCAGAGCTCCCTGAAGTTGGCTTAAACTGTCGGATTTTTTTTTTTTTAAATTCAAAAGGAACTTGAAATGTGTTTACTTGCCTTCCTTCATCTGGTACTTTCACATTCGCTTCTTCCACATGACTGCACTGCTGTGAAGGTTAGGAATCTAAGAAGAAAAACTGAGATTTCTGTAACCTTTTGCTTCCTCTATCAAATCCCTTAATATGAAACACTGCCAAGGTTTATGATTTAATTAAATACTTACTAACACCTTTTATAACTGGCTCATGCTCTAAGTAGAAGAAGAAACTCAGTTGTCACGTGTTGTGTGACCAAGCACACTGGCTCGTGTCTTCAAAAACAGCATTTAAAGTCTGTTTTTTTCAAATTAACTTTTAGATGCCTGCACAGATACACTTAGTTCTGGTAAGATCAGTGGAAATTGTTAGCTGGGCAGCACTTATGAGTCGGACTGCACCTTTGCTTTGTTTTGGTTTTTTTGGGTTTTTTTTCCCCCTGTAATTTTGGTCATTAGTTTCTCAATAGTTTGTTGATACTAGTACTTTGTATTTAGGAAACTGGAGGTAATTTCCATATGAGCTGCCTGGTTTTGGTAGAGCAGCTGTTGCAGAATGTCCACCCTTCTGCCAGGGTTCAGCCCATGACGTTCTCTATTTTGTGTTTAAGAAAATAGCTTTGTACGTGCATGCGTATCTAAATATATTAATTTTTTTATTATTATTCCCCTAAGAATATTTGTTACTTACTGCTGTGGGAACTTCCCGTGGTTTTCTGATAACCTTTACACAGACCAGGAAGAAGTGGCCTTTCTCATTTCAAAAAGAGTTGAGGCATGGCTGCGAGGTACTTTCCAAATGAGTTGCAGCGTGACATCTGGCACAGCTAGCCCACACGAGCCTCACTCAGCCCAGCTGTTGTTACCCTGCCCAGTATGTCCCATGAAGCCAGAGGCCGTATCAGCCATGCACTTGCATAAGGTTTGGGTACTCCAGAGAAAATGAGGATTGCTGGGACCAGCGTAAGTATGACCGCAGCTTAACTTTCTGTTTGTTTTCCCTGGAGTTTGGAGCGTATGTGCCTGTGTGGGATACATATACGTACAGAAATTTTCCATCCAACAAAGCATTATTGCAACAATCCTAATGCACCTGCATGGAACAACAAAAGGAAATAATCTTTTCAGTTCGGGCACCCTTGGTCCTGGCTCTACAACAAAAAACTGCGTGTCTGCCCAGTAGTGGCTTCTGATAAATGGTGTGTCAAAAGCTGCTGTAGTTAAGCTCAGCAGTTGCTTTGCATGAGATATGACTCCAAAACAAGTCGCTGAAACTTAGTTAGGTGTTTACTGTGGAGTATGTTAGTAATGGCATTGCTGAGGTGTTCTGCTCTGCCTGAATTGTTTTCTCAGAGCGCTTCCGTTCTTAAAACACTGCCACTTTCTGTGTTGCCAGTAAAGGGAAAAACCAAAGGACCATGTGTGTGTGGTGGCCGAGATCTTCACCAGAACTTCAGTCCTGTTAATTTTCACCAAAAAAAAATTTAGAACGGTTTTAACGGGATCATTGACATTTGCCTGGCTTGGAGAGCCTGCTTCAGCCCTGGACTCCTTGCAAGCCGTGCGGTGGAAGTCAGGAGGAGTGTCTCAGGGGGCTCCAGCCTTTAGGATGCAATGGGTCACACACAATGGTGAGCATAAACCAGGCAGGCTGTAGGCATCCAGGTCATGTCAGGGTCCCTCCAACCCCGACAGCAGTGCAGACACAGGAGAACACAAAATGTTTTTGAAGCCTCCTGTGCTGTTCTCCGACAAGTTGATTGGTGTAAGAATCACAGTAATTTTTCACATCCTTGCCACAGGGTGATGGCATCTGTAACATTTCCATGGGTGCTTCTGTGTTACCCACAAGACTAAGCCTAAATTGTGTACCTCTCTGCATCTTCAGTCAGTCCTTCAGGCTTTCTTCTTTTTTCCCACCCTCCGTATGTGAAATATTCCTTGATTTAGTCAACCTTGATTTGAGAGCAAAATCTGATGTTGCCCTCGGTAATGCCCCCTTAGTCTGTACTGTTACTGCTGATGGATCAGTGAAGGTTGGAGACCTTTGCTTTTAAGTGTTCACAGGAGGAGGATACCAGGTGTGTCCCCATTTTACTGGAGTTCAATGTGCTTGTTCCACTGCTTTTCTTCCACTGCCTTCTACCCTGTGACATGGTGTAGAGAAATTAAGAGTGCCAGTGGAGAAGAGCGGCTAGTGAAGAACAGAAAAGGTTAGAAGGAGGAAAGGGAGAGGAGGAGGAGAAGAAGGGGGAAAACAACAGATAAAAAAACCACCCTGGAAACTTGAAAGAAAGTTGTGGGAGAACAGGGGAAAAAAATCACTTCTTTAGATTGAACCCCAACTTGTATCTGTAGCTAAATCACAGTGAGGTGGGAGATGTAACTTGTTTGTTTGGACAGCTGGTGGGTGGTCAATGCTTATAATGAACTGAGAGAGATCCCTGTTTTTCAAGGGACGGTGTAAATAAGTAAAACATATTTTACCCCAAACTACTAGTAAACTGTGTAGACAAAACACACATAGGAGAGGGAGAAGCCATGTACTTTATTTAGAAGCAGGGTGCAAGGAAGTTGATGTCCTCAAATAATACGCATCACGTGCTGGTACAGTATATAGAAGTGAAAGGTGGTGTTCCAGCAGATTTTTGCCCTTTCCTATTTGTAGACCACTGAACATCTGACTGCAAACCCCTGCTTTTTTTTTCTCTGTAGCTGATTGCATGGACTTTGGTGGGTTTTGTGCAGTTCAGGTGACTTGCGGTACTCTACACGGCTACGTCATCTTTTATCATTCTGCCTTAGACTTGCTGTTGAGGGCAGGCTGTACCTGACCTTTGCCCAGGATTACCAGGGACAGCACGACCAAAGCCTCTCTTCCTTCTGTTTTAAAATAAAGGGACTGCTCCTCTCATAGGCCTCAGTGGGCGCTTGGTGCTGGGAAGGAGGTGAGGTGGTTTGCCTGCATGCAGAATCACAGGGCTGAACTGGGTCCCCAAAAAAATGATCTAACCCACTTACCCTACAACAGGGTTGGCAAAGCTGTGGTCGTTTCTGACAGCAACTAGCATCTTCATATATAGATATATGTTCTCATCCTACTAAAAAGATACAATATATATCATATATACATGAATATATATATGTGTATACATATAGATAATATATATGATATATATTATCTATATGTATACACATATATATATCATATATATCATATATATTCTATTCAAGTGCTTTTCTTTCTCTCAGAAAGCTTTTCTCAGTGCCTTGCTAAAGTCTTTCTTCTTGTAATTTAGAAAATAAGTTCCTTTCCTCTTTGCATCGTCCTTCTGAACAATTGAAGACTGTCACCTTGTCTCCCTTCAGTTTCCTTTTGTTTAGATTAGGTACGTAATCCATCCTTTTTCTACTCTTCTCTGAATATCTTCTGACTTGTCCATATGTTTGGTGGCGTGCAGCAGTGAAACTTGACCAAAACACTCCTGCTGACATCCCCGTAGAGGTGAGTACAGCAGAAGGCTTTCCTCTGGAACTCTGTTGCTGTCTGTCTGCTCCAGCACAATGTTTGCTTTTTTGCAAGAGCGCGATACTTATGATGCATGTCTAGCTTATTGTACGCCGTAACCTCTAGCTCTCTTCCACAGACTCCTGCTTAGCTGGGAGAGCGCAAGTTAGGCGGTCGGTGAAAGATGGAAAATCGGTTGTGAGGCTGGGATGGGATAATGAAATAGAAGAAGGGATAACAGTTACTGAGAGGAAAACTACTAGACTAAAGAAACTGTAAAAATATTTCTCTGGGGGGAAAAATAAGAAAAAGACAAAACTTGGAATGTTTTTTTCCACAGTGACTAAATCTGGCGCCAAACAGATTTTGGCAATAAATGTATTGAAGCTTAGTTTGGGTGTCAAGGTTATAACCTGACTGAGGTTAGGAGATAGCCAAATTAATCTGGTTTTCTTGTATAAACAAGACAGTATTATTACTAATGCAAACATTTGCTTGCTTGCATTGGTGCATGCTGAAATCTGTCACTTTGCAGCCCAAATTGTTTTTCTGTGTGACCTTTTCATAATCTTTGTGCAAAAAATCTCAGTTGAAGTGATTTGGTATAAAGCGTTAGATAAATTCAGTTGGTTTTGTTTGTATGTATTTTCTTGTACCAAGAGTAATTTTGTAACTTTCAAGAAGTGGTACTTTAAACTTTTCTGTAGTCTTTTTATGCCGCATTTTGAATGTCAAGGTTACTTGTGTGGTGGCCAGGGTGGGTACCTATGCAGAACAACTTCTGTGATGCTTTTGGTTATTTAGGATGTGCCACACATGCACAGCAAGTTTTTCCTTTCTGAAAAGAGGGGAAATCCTCACTCATTGAAAGAATTTGTCTTCCAGATTGGACAAAAAACTGTGGGTCTTTGTAGTGGGCTAAAATCCTGCAAAATTTCACCACTGTGTTTTTCCAGTAATCCCAAGATTGTTTGTTCAGCTGCTTTTATTCAGTGTAGCACTTAATGTGAGTATTTGAATAAAAAGAGAGGTGGTCAAAGCATGGAACTTTTTGGCTTTCAAGTTCTTTGACATGTACTTGCTGTTTCAAACTCCTTTCCGTGCTCATGTTGTTAATTTTGCGTACGTGTAAAGGAGTGTGCTGTGTGCATGAGCGCTCCCAGGAGGGATGTCAGCAATTTGTGCTCCTGAGTCAGCAGAAGTTGCTGGAAAAGGGACAGAAGTGTAGTAACTACTGCGGCGAATGCCGCGGTTTGCGTTGTGTCGTCTGATCCCAATTATGGGTCTTAAGCCCCTACTGACAGCTGCAATCCCCTTGTTTATGAATCTGTTCCTAAATGCTTTCTTTCAGAGAGTCCCACAGCTATGACTGCACCCTGGTTCGTTTCATGATTTCCTCGTTAGCCTGAAGGGAACTCTCTTAAAAACTGCTACCCCTGTGCCACTTCCGTCGTCAGCGTGAAAGGGAATGGTTTAACAGAGCTGTGCGAGGACCCAGGGACTGGGATGGATTTGGGAGCAGGAGGAAAGGGCACTCCTCCCACCATACCCAGTGCGGAAGGAAAGGTGGAGGCTGAGGCTGACTTGTTCGCTAATTGACTCCTGCCTTTATGATGGGGGAAAAATGAATTTTTCTGTTGGCTGGAAATGTGCCGTCAAATACAGGCTGTATAAGTTTGTAATACCTGACCCAGCTGTTACTGAATTGGCCAAGGACTGGGCTGAAGTCATACAGGCATCTGGGAGCTTTATTTCTCCTTTGGTCTTTCACTTTGGGCTATTTCAACCCAAAACTTCAAAAATAGAATAGAAATAGCTTAACATATTTTTTTCCACTTATGCTATGGTCTGGGTTAGGGGGTTGTTTACTTTTTTTTTTTAAGAAACAACCAGCTGAATCCACAAAGTATTACATTTAGTAACCCTGTGATGCTTCTATCCTTGAGCAAGCGTACGTCTATGAAGGGACAATCAACTGTAGAATTGACCTGTGCTTCGTCGTGCAAGACCTGCACATGGGTGGCTACCTTACTTGTTCAGTGTCTCCTGTGATCGCTGCTAAAATTTGAGTTGCACAGTGTGCAGAAATGCTGAGTAACTGCTGCTTCCCTTTTATTTTGTTTTAAATAATTCAAAAAGATGCTCATACAAAGCTGTGGGCGCCCTGCTGCATAATTGATACAACAACAAAACCACAGCAGTATTAAAATAATTAGTCAAAAAGGAGCTCTGCCTGTCTGCTGCCGACAGAGGAGATTCCGTCCTACCTTTTTTATCACTCTGGAAATGTAGATTCAGGTCTCTCCACAAACGATTTAAAATAGGTAGTTTTTGCTGAAGTCCCTTTGTTGAAATTTAAGGAGAGGTGAAAAGAGCAGGAGCAAAGAGGTGACATGCCCCCAGAGAGCTCGAAGGTGACCGCTCCAAAAGGACCGGTGGATGCCAGGGGAAATCAAGTCTCTGCTCTCAGGAAGACGGGATCTGTATCCATCGTTTTTAATAAAGGTACAGAAGGACCTGAGCTGGGGGTGCAGTGGGGTGCGAGTTACACAGCCACCATCTTTTCCTGAATTGTTCGCAGAACCCAACGTGAGCTCCCGATTGCGACTGAATTGTGAAGTTTTTTTGCATTTGTACACTATAAAGACTTTTGATACAGAAGTTGGAAGTTAACAATGATTCCTTTGTGTAGCAGTCCCTTTTGAAGTAGAGAGCCCTGTATCTACAAGAAAACATTATGCAGAGGGATAAATTCTGCTTTTAAGTCTGTATTTTATATATAAATGCCTTATCTTTTTAGCACAATATATGTTAACATGAAGATTTACATATGAAAAGGAAATAGAATTTTAAACTATTTAGTTGAATATGTAAGTATCCCT
>NW_009648242.1:1809739-1814932 GCF_000708025.1 Charadrius vociferus | reverse complement strand
CTTCAAGGATGTGGCATTTCATTCCCTTCTCGCAGTAATTTCTGTCCTTCTTGAGTGCTGATATTTGGTTCTGTCTCAGCTATTTGATACTGAAGTTTCTCCGGAAGCTTTTACATCCTTATGCACTGGTCAGAAACTGCTTGGCTGCGTTTTTGAAGGCCCCACCTTGATTTCTATCACAATATTTCCTCAACCATTTCACATCCTCTGTTTTTGGCTAGAAAACCAGCAGTGTTCTCAGCTTTGGTCAAAAACTCTGGTGCCATAGCCGGCAGCCCCATGGCAGTGCTGTCCCCTGGTGAGAACCTCTTCCCCAGGCTGGTCTGAGAACATCAGTAATGGTGACGGTCACCTCACCTGAACCCAGTTTAGCACCGAGCACAGGGGAACCACCTGGGCCGTGCAACCGCAGCCGCCTCCAGCCCTTCGTGGGCCACGTTGTCTCATGTCAGGCAACACTGTTGTTGGTTATTAAAGGCATCCTCTCATGTTGGCAGCCTGTGTGCCTGTCTTCCTCCAGCTGAGCCTCAAGGCTTATTCCACCAGAGCTCGAGAGAGTCGTGCTTGCCTCAGCTGTGTGCTGATGCTGTCCATCAGACCGGGGTGATGTGGAGGAAGAGGCCGCCTTTTCCCGTGTATTGTGTGCCTGACCTCCGGGCCCCAGCAGATCTTGAGTTCGGGAGGGCAATGTGTACCACTGCCACTTGGCGACATGGTTGAAACCTCAGCCCTGGTGACAGTGAGAAGAGGTACTGTTTGCTGGTTGCCCACAGTTGGCCCCATGACAGTGGTACACCAAGAACTCATAATGAATCCTGCAAGTCATACCGTTACTTTTTGGTGTTTCGGTTTCCTTTAACTTTGCGCTCGGAGGGAGCCCAAGCACAGCCCTGGAGATTCTTCTTCACCTTCCTGTGGAAAGCATGGGTGGTCTGGGCAGGTAGGACATGGTGGTTGGATGAGGGAACCTTGATTGTGACCACCTAAGGAGCAAGCGGCGTAGAAACCCATCCTGGAGAACCAGCGTTAGCGTAGGGTGAGCAGCCATTCAGTTGTCATCGTCCCATCCTGGAGAACCAGCGTTAGCATTGGGTGAGATGCCATTCAGTTGTCATCTTCCATGAAGTAGCTGTAAAGCTGTGTCATAAATACTAGTGTCTCTGACCGTCTCTGTGGAATACGCTGTGTGACAGACAGCCTTGCTCGGGGGTCTGTACCTTCGGGATTGTGTTGAGTCATGCAGTTGATTGTTTAAATGTAAATAATAATTGACACACGTTAAACTGTGAATCTCATTAGGTGGAGGTTTTTAGACTTAGGCAAATGACATTTATTTTTTTTATATAATACTGTAACATACTTACTAACTTTGACAACAAGTTTTTCCCCCTGATACAGAGATAGCAGATAATAATAAGCAAGCAGACAAGGTTATGCAACAAGGGGATATTTTAATCATCTTTGTTTTGGAGAAGACGGGCCAGTATGAGGTACCTCTTAGAAACAATCTACTTCACTGCTACCTTGCTTCAACAGATTGACAGCATCTCAGAAAAGAAAATAAGTGTTTGCTATTCCTGTCGTAGACTTCTTTCAATCACTGCGACAGATGTTCCAAGCATGTTGTTCCTCTGTTGGGTTTCTTTAGTAGTAAAAATACTGCGGTCTAAATATAGTTTTAAATTGCTTGAGATACCTTGTTCGAATATGATTCAAAATTGCATTATATCGGGTTTAAATCATAGTGTAACAGGACAAAACCATTGGAAAGACTGTTTAAGATTATTTCAAACCCAGGTAGGAGTTCTTATTCAATCATCTTTAAAGCAGTTCCAAAGAAGTGCTATCTTTTTCTAACATATCTTGCAATCTGATTTAGGATGACCGCTAGATAGCATAGTGAATTCTTCTCCCCCTGTTCATTATTTGGAATTACCTTTGATAAAAATGGAAAAAATACTTAGTTAAATAGTTCTCTTTTCCTGTATCTGCAGTGTTGTTTCTTATGACAGCTGTATATTACACATCAGGAATACACAGATTCTTTTTTTCTTCCTTGTTTTTTTCAATTGAAACGGAGTTTAGCATTCAGGAGCAGTTGAAGTGGCTGAGATTAGAGAGATCAATATGCATATGCAATGTATCCATTTTTCCTTTGGGGAATTTGGGAGGTGAGAAGCCTGTGGCCCTTGTGACACACCCCTCCCCCTTCCCTCTGCCAGTGAGTTCCAGTTCAGAGCTCTTTTCCATCATCTTTCCTCCTCACTCGCTCCTGGGAGAGCGAACAAGATGATGCAGGCTAAGTTCTGCTGAACATGTTAATGGTAAATAGCTCCTCCTTTTTATTCCCCCCCCTCATTTCATATCTAGATGAGTGCTCGCTGTTCATGACACCCGCTTTTGGGGACCACTCGGAGCACAGCTGCCTGCCTGGAGTCGGGTCACAGTGGTATGACGGTAACGGCAGTGGCATCCCGTATGATTACAAGCGCGATTCCGGTCAGTGGCATTGATCGGGGGAACACACTCATTTGGATACTGGCTGGCTGGAGGCTTTCCGCTCCCTCTCTTTGACATCTGGCATCAGGACACGTATACAGATGCAGTTGCTAAATTGCAGGGTTTGGGACAAGGTGCTCTTTCCAAAAATGATGAGTAGAGCAATGCTAGGACACAGTTCAAGGTTTATTTCATCACTTGGACTTTCACTCCAGTGGAAGAGATTGGGATTCCAACTTTGGAAAATGGAGATCATCAGTTTGTAATCTGTTTTAGTTTCAGTACTAGTTAATTTTTTAATAGACTATTAAAATCCTCCTCCAAGAAGGAGGTGTACAGTTACTGTGATCTCCAGTGACTAATGCGTGAAAACAGTTAGCGTCCTTTGTTTTGTGCCCCTTTTTGGGGGAGGAGAAAGAAGCTCGTGTGGTAATCGCATGCTGCCAGGTCCTTGCTCTGAATCAAGTGGCAGTAGGAACAGTCTCTTGAAGGAACTCACTGGTAGTTGACTTGAGCATCCAACTTTAAGCCTCCACAGAGAGAAGAGTTCATGTACGCTTTGTCTTGAAGCTATTTGGGCCCTGCTGTGATCTCACGTCAGGAGACATTTTCTTCTAGGTTTGTTTTACAACTTTAGAGTTAGGATTGTTCATACTGATCTTTCTTTTTCTTTGGTTTCAAGCTTCTCTGCACAGCAGTGATGATTACAGTTATTTACTTATTCGTTTCTTCATGTTGCTTGTGCCCATAGGTCTTTAAGCTGTGGGAACAATGGGAAAGACTTTTAACATCTAATTTCTCCCCCTTTTGCAGGATTGTTCTGATTAAACACAAGTCCTATAGCATTCATCCCAGGAGGCACTTTATACGTACAGTTCACAGATAATTTTATTATCCATGGGCAGCTGAATGTACTTTCATTTTATTGCAGCGCAATCGTGGCCTTCTCTTAATCGTTTTTATGAATGATTGGGGTTTTTTTGTTTTGTTGTAATGAAAGATCATTGATGTACTTCTTGGGTTTGCTTTCCTGTTTGAAGAGCTTAGTTGGGGCACATCAGGACAGTTGTGGCACTGGGATTTCAAATTTCATCTCTTTTGTCCATCTCCCATGCCAAGGTACTGGAGCATGGCAAGACCTTTATTTCCTGAAAGGTAAATTGGTCATTTAGGGACAGGCACCTGAGATTCTTCATTTCTTTGTCCTTACGTGTTTATAACAACCAGCTTTTCAGCAAGATAATGGTGCCTTTAGCTCAGGATTTAGCAGGGCAAATTACAGCAAGTGAGGAGAAGAGGTAAAGTTTCTTGGAGGTGAATGTAGTTCAAGGTGTTCCTGCCTGTCCATACATAGCATTTGCATATGGCTAATAAGAATGGGAAACACCTCGACCTTAATGTAACCTTCTGCCCTGGTACTTTGCCATCTGTCTCAAGACCTGCAATAGGAGATTTGACTGACTCTTACAAGCTCTCCTACCAAGGCTGTCTCCCAAAAAGGGGAACAGAGAAGTTACACAAAAATGTTTTCCTTCAAAACTGTATGTTATAGAATTCAACCGAGAACCCAACTTTAGCTCCAGTAGAAGTCTGAAACTGGCACAAACCATTTTTCCAAAGTTCATTTTTCTTTGTGTGTAAAGAAAGTAAATGAACCAATAGTTTAGTAGGCAGGGCAGAATATTCCTAAGTGACAGCAAGGAGAAAGGCTTTCGGAAGGGGCCCGCGACCGCGGATTCACTAGTTAGCAAGGTTTCTTCCTCCAACGGGGGATACGAGTTCTTTGTCAGAACTGGGCAGCGGAGAGCTCTGGGACGAGGCGCTGGGCTGTGGGACAGAAACCGAAGCGGTTGCAGCTGTGATATCTCCCCTGTTGGACATGAATGCACTGTCGCATTTATAGGTAAGGTTTGTGGCTTGTCGTGTGTGCTTAGTTTGTCAAAAGTTTCTCAGGGCATTAAGGGCAGGCGGTGTCACTTGTGCAATAGGCAAAGCCCTCTCTGCCTGCGGATGTAACCCTGACCTTACTTGAACTGATAAAGAGCGGTCTTATCCACGACCTTTAATAGCTGAAGCGCGTTCGCCTTCTGCAGCGTTTTAAGGTTTGCTTCAAAAGAGATCAGTGGGTAAAGCGCGTGGTGGTTTTGGCTGTGATAGGTTGATGGCTGGACTTGATGATCTTCAAGGTCCTTTCCAACTTAGACAACGCTGTGGTTCTGTGTATGTATATGCGTTGCTCTGCGTGATCCTTTCTGGCTTGCAACAGCACATCCAGGGAATTCCAGAGTTCAGGAGTGGCAGAGCAATCGCTTTTCCCTGTGCTTGCTTTCTTCCTGGTGAAAAGTGAAAGGTTGATAGGGATGCGTGGTGTGGTGCATGTTGATATTTAAGAAAAAAAAAAAAAGTGAAGCTGGGTTTTATCCTCCTAATGTGAAACAAGACTTATTTTCTGTTTGCATTCTCTGGTTTGCTTTGAAAGGAGGCAGAGGCGGTATTAAAATCCGATGAGGGCAGTTCATTTTGTTGGTTGACAGTGGCTCAGATTGAGAAAGGGGGGGAGGGGGGGTGCGGGGGACACCAACCCCAACCCCTTAATCAGCCCAGTACTTAAGACCTCGCGGGTAAGAACGTTACGCTTAACCTTGAGCAAACGCTTAGGGGCTGCCCGGAATAGTTAATGGCTTTAAGCACCGC
>NW_009648242.1:1786342-1809088 GCF_000708025.1 Charadrius vociferus | reverse complement strand
GATGGTTTAGGTTTTAGGGGACCCTGCAGAGGGAGGCAGATGTGTCCCTGAGCGTTGCCAGCGCCGGCTGTCAGCGTGCGAGAAGGGGGGATTCGTTCTTTGGGTTTTCTACCCACGGGTTTTATCGTCGCGGGTGGGTTAGGTTTTTTTGTTTTGTCATTTTAATCCTAAAGCGCGCATATGAACACGGCCGGAAAAAAAATAAAAAAATCTCTTAAGCAGTAAGCAAGCAGCGGGTGTAAATACCAGCCCTGCGCTGGTGTGGAGCCCCAGTCAGGTCACTGGGAGATGTCTTTAACGTGAAGGGTGGGAATGACGGAAGAAGACATCCGCTTCTGCTTTGGTAAGTTTTCTTTCCGTTATCTTTAATTATTAGCGTTTCACTCCGCCTTTTGCCTGTCGTCAGTTGCCACGAATGGGGTCTTTTTGTGGTTTCTTCGAGGTTTTTGCTGCTCTTCGTCTGCTCGAGCTCCGAGAAGCAGGGGAGCATCTACGGAGTCCTGGCAACTGGGGTCTCTTCTCTTGTCGCAGGCAAAAAAACTTTATAAATGCTGGTGCTTGGGTTTAAGTTTGGAAAAGATGGTGTGTTGCCTAGAAGAAAGTGTGAAAAATGCTGTGCTGCAAATTACCATATTGTAAACGTGGTTCTTAAGAGAACAAACCCTACCTGGCTTAATAATAATATTAATTGCCAGAAAAAATAATGGGGGGAGGGGGGAACCCACTAAGTAAATTTAACATTCTTAAAATGTTTTACAGCAGTGGAGTAAGAAATGTGTTAGGATGTAAGAGAGTATACTACTGGGAAATGAGCTTGCATTACACCCACAGAGCATTTACTGTACATTAGTTATAACCCCGTTGTTTTTGTTGTCTGCAATTAATTGAGTAATTTCTTCCATGCCTGAAACTGCAGGTTAAGCATGTTTGCTTTGAAAGACAGTCTTCTGAATTCAGACAGCTTTTGCACTTACCGTATTAACAAGCTCTCGCAAAGCACATTTTGTACACCACGGTTATGAATTTCTGAAAGGTATCGGTGGGGGTTAATTCGCTGTTACATAAACAGCCAATAACAGCATTTCATTGTACTGGAGTTGCTCTAAAATAGTTATTAGCTTCTAGGCTATTACGGGAGGGGGGGAGAGGCTCTGTTTGGTCTAGGTGAACAAAGACACTTTGCTTTTGCAAACATTATTTGTATGAAAAAGACAGAAATGGACTACAAGAACTTTAAAGCATTAAAGTAAGGGTGCTGTTGTATAAATAGGAAAAGCCTAACCTTGGGATGTAGCTGTAGCTTTAGCATTGGGATTTAAGCTGTGACAAGATCTTTATCTCCAAGTTATCTTCAAAGGGGGGGACAAGGGATGGGGAACGGACACCCAACAAAATCACAACCAAACCAGTTTTCCAGAGGCCGGGTATTTATTGTACGAAGATATTTGAGAAGAGCATTGTCGCTTTGATTAGCAAAGCGTACCTGCTGCCTGCATGTGTGTGTATATTCTTAAAACGCAGAAGTCGGAGCTGGCAGCAATACAGCCGTCCCGAAGCGTGCGAGCAGGGGGGCAGCACAGGGAGCCAGAAGATGAGATTTATTGCAGCAGGGTTATGCAATGGTTCAGCGAAGACGGAGCCCAGACGCGGTTTCGGAGCAACCGAGGGCCCTGGCCGGGAAGGAGGGGGTGCCTGCCCATCACTGCGGGGTGGCACATACACCTGCAGCTGTTCCTGATGCCTCCTGGTTTTGAAACTTCCCGTCAGGAATTCACTAAACGCTTTTGTTGATGGAGTCTGTGTTTTAGCAAAGAGGGCCTGGGTACCTGTTGAGGGAAGCTTGCGAAAACGGCGCTGTCATCTTTTGGGTATGAGCAACTGTGGTTTGCTCAGAGAACTTGAAGTGTTTGCATAGGAGGACTTCGCTTGCGTTCATCCTCTGTTGCGAGGCATCCTCAGTTGCCCCCAGACTAGCTCACAGCTGGCCTTTTCGGGAACTGGAAATGTTGCTTCTGCTGCATTTTTATAAGTAAAGAGTACAGTGAGGCTTTTTTTTTTTAATTCTTGTGCGTAGTTCAGCTGTCTTTTGCATGTGTCTCACGTTTGTTAGTATTAACAATTACTTTCCAAGAGATAAAGTAACTTTTGTTTTGGTTGTTTCAGCTATAGGGATTTGATTCTTGTTTATTTTAACATGCAACGTTGTTCTGCATCACTAGCAGTTATTTATTGAGGCTTGCAAGGCAAACACATGGCTTCGCATTATTAGCCTTTCTTTCCCTCCCGTCTTGTCTCTCCTGACCCCAAAGTAGTTTGGCCTGAAACTTGATAAGAGAATCGCAGTTACCTTGGCAAAATTAAAAACATATGAAGATGGATGAAGCTTGACCTTAAAAGTATTTTGGATAGGCTGGGCACATGCGGCTGAAAGCATTATTTGCTGCTGTTTTGGCAGCTACCTTTGACAGCGTAGGGTTTCAGTAAATGCTCACTCCTTGAAGGAAGCGAGACGTGCCCCATCATCAGCTTTGCTTCTGCAGCCTTTCTGAAGCTCGCTGGATTTATGAGTAGTCTTAATCGATGCTGTGTAGCTACGCCTTTCGAATATTTTCACTTCCCTGACATGGAACTAGTGTCAGCTTATCTCTGTATCTTTATTTCAGTATGTGTGTGCTTGTCACAGGGAATTAAGTGTTTGTGCACCATTTAAAAATGGCAGACCTTTAACTACAGTCAATATAATTAGAATGAAATTAATGACATTTTAAATTAAGAAGAATTTTTGCTCATCTGCCTGTTGCGTACCATGATTTGATTATAAATCCCAGCAGTGCCGATGGCCCTGGAGATGACAGATGACAGGACACAGTACGTACTGGAGGATCAGCTATTGATATTGGTTCATCCAGTCCTGGCTTGTGTTGTGAAAAGACATTGAGAAAGGTGCCTGTAACTCAAGCAGGGAATTTATTTAGAGGGAGACTCCAGAAAACAACCCAAATATTCCTGTTAATATATTTGGAAATCTTTTCATGATATTAAATCTGATGGTATAAGTTCACGTAGCATATTTTACCAAAAGTGATCCTAAACCTTTGCAAGTTACTTTCATCCAGAAAGTGGGTAGTCCAGGGAGATGGAGAAGCAGGGGTAAGGCTTTTGGATCTTAAGGAAGATCATTCTGATGGCCCAGCCAGGGGGGAAATGTCAGGTTGAAGGCCAAGCTGGTTTTAAAGTAACACGTGGTTTTCTTTTGGTGTTGTCTAAGTGTTCATTTGAGACAGTGTATGGGTGTATTCGGCCTTTACTGTTTGGGTTTTGTATGTTATGAAGTGTATGGTCACAAACCAGTTCATGCTGAGCGCAGTAAGGTTTTTATTCTGGTTGAATAGCCATGCTTTATTATAGGTCTTTATTGTCATTGCAAGATAAATATCAGGTTTTTATTACTTAATAATAAGTTTTATCTTTAAAGATCATTTTCCAAAAGATTGAAACGGGTTGTTACCTCACCTAGGAGTTATGAGTGTGATTGTTAGGAGCACTTGGAAGTTTAATTAAATGAATGCTGTTTTAATTGGCAGGAATTTTACCACCAGCTTCTGTGGGAAAATTAGTTGAAACCCTTCACCAACGACATAGTACCTTTGAAAGTTCTCAACTGTATTACGAAGATTTTTGACTTTGGAATTAATTGCTACAAGTTGGAAGGAGAGGCTACTTTCTAACTACCCTAATTTTGCACTGTCCATACAATAATTAGTTTACACTGTATTTAGGAGATTCATACAGAAGTCAGGTGTGTTTTTGCAGAAGGCTTTTAGGCAGCTAGCTTTGTGTGGGCCCACTCTGAGACAATTTAGTAGGGGGGTCTGATTTTTCCAAAAGTCCCTTGCTGAAAACCAGGCTGGTTTAAGAGAACTATGATTGGGTGGCTTTGACTCATTAGCTACTTTTGAAGTCATTGGTCTAATTATTTAGTGTCACCTGTCAGAATGTGTAAGGCCCCCACCTTGGATGTAATATGCGATGAAATAGCAACAGATCAAGCTGCCTTTAGATTTTTGTGCGCCATTGGAGAAGGCACCAGTAAATGGGAGGATACGCTCAGGAGGGCACCTAAGAGGTTAATTCAGGAGTACGTTCTATGAAAGTAGCTGGCAAAAAGCTATCTGAATATCTCTGTAAGACTTCATGTGTGCAGCAGCTGCGTTCCTTAGGAACATGAATTATCTTTCCAATAAATCCTTGGTGCGTGGAAATGTTGTTTTGTGGACAGGAAGGTTGTGGTGGGCGCTGGTACCTAACTTGCATATCCCACGACAAGTTCCTTAACCCTGAGACTCGACTTTCCTCCTCACTCCCCATAAGTAATGCCCAGTGGTGTTTCACCCTCACCTTTCCAGCATCGTCCCACGTGTTCTCTTCTGCCCTCCTGTCACCGAGCCCTGCGGTTGAAAACAAGCATCCCCTTCCCTTTTTCCGTGTGCCATAGGAGAGGGACTTTTATGCTGCTGGTAGGCGTCTTCCTACCTACTCTTTTTTTTTTTTTTTAATTTATTTTATTGCCGTGTGCCTGGACGGTGTCCAAGGCAGCCAGTCCTTGCTTTCATGTACGCCCTGGGATTCCAGAGGAGCGACGAAGAAGCAAACCTTTGTGTGAGATTTGGCTGGTTTGCAGAGTGGCTTGCCACAGGGGAATGGAAGTCATAACAAGGGAGTTCCCACAGATAGGTGGATGTTGTGGGGTTGTGCCAGGAAGTTTTGGTTTCCTAATAAAACTGTAAGATGAAATTCTGGTTCTCTTAAAACCCTTGGGAGCTTTATAGCCAGCTTGAGCACCATCTGAATTTCGGTGAAGAGGTATGGGGTTTTCTGGGTTAACCATTTATATATATATATAATATATAGGCTTTCCACTGCTCCGGAGATGTTTAAATTCAGAGGTTGGCCTCTTTATCTGATGTCCTCTGTTGGTAGTATATTGGTGGGGGAGTTGGATGCTCACCCGAGTTTGGAGCATTGGGTTGGGGAAGGCGTTTCAGCTTCATCTCGTTTATCCCATGCAGCAGAGAGGTACCCATCTGTGCATACCTGCATGCCATTGTAAGGGACAGGTCTTTTTTTCTATGACAAAGAAAAAGACCAGCATTTCAAGATCCTTAAACAACCTTGTAGCTTTACAATAGGTGTAGTGTTATTTGTGCAAAAGGCAAAATGTATCCCTGTTGAAATCAGTCAAAGTGAAATACTTTCAGAATGAATCCGCTGAACATGAGTAAATTCATTCATTGATTTGAGTGAACAATAGATGTTAAATCCACACTTAATAGGCATGTGCCAAGCCATTCCTTGTGGGTATGTCAGATGATCTTCAGAGTAGATTCGTGCTCTGTTCAAACATCCACAATTTAAAGCTCACTGAAATTAGATTCATAGGCCATTGCTGACATTATTTTTAGAAGTGTGGCTTTGTTTTCTTTTGTAATTTGTACTTTGTGTGGAAAAAGCAATAAAAACTGTCAGAAAACTCAAAATATGTGACATTTCTGTATTTTTTTTTAAATGATAATATATTAAATCAGTTTAATTGTTATAAATTTTAAATACTTTTGAATTTGACTTTTCAAAGTCTGCATGGCTTTTTGTTAAGTGTAAATTAATCAAAAATTTGAAACAAAGCTTTGGATAAAATGTTGGGGTTTTTTTAGTCTTACTGAGAAAAGATGAAACTGACCATTCCAGAAAATATTTCATAATGTAAAACTTGCTGAAACTCCACCTTTCCAGAAACACCTTAGATTTTGGTAAGAAATTTTCTGACTGAAAAAGTTTTTTGGCAGATTCCCCTTAGTAGCATCCTCTTGGCATGGGAGCTTACAGTTTTCCCAGGGAAGCTAGGCGTCAGCCTAACTTAGGCCATTTTAAGCTACAGAAAATTAATCAACTACTGCAGCCAAACAATGCTAGCTATGCCCTTTGGTAATATTAGAATGGGAGAAATGGCCAGTAGATCATTAAATAAAATTTAATTTAGGGTTTCAAAACACCGGAATATCTTAATGAGAGTCCTAACATTGACTCCAGTGTTACTAAGGCTCTATGTACCTTAGCAGTGCATTTTCCAACCATAATGTGTTTCAATTTATTTTGCTCTGATTTTATAGACGTGTGTTACTTGCTTTGGGGGGTAATTGTGAGGATAATGTGCCATATAATGCATTTTACTCTCCGGTACTAACATTTAATGTCAACTTCATTTCTTAAAACCTGTTTTTTATATAGGGAGTTTTAAAGGACAGTATATGGTTTGATATGCTTCATCCAGTTCTTGTTACACAGGATTTGCACTATAATGCTTAAAGCCCCTTTGGTAATAACAGCGCAGAGATTCTTACTGGCCTGTACAAGGTATTGCCAAAATGTGTTTACTACTGCGGTTTACTGCAGCCTTTTGGTTGTCGGCACTATGCCTTAAGAAAGCTTTACTGTTGCACTGTTTGGTTTCAAGTTTTACTTCTTAGATGCAAATTAGACATGATATATTTCCAAAGCAAAAATTTGTAAAATTAATATGGGCAGCCATCTCAAATCTGAACTAGAAATGAAATATTACAATTAAAATTTTGGTTTGCCTTGCCTAAGTCTTGTTGAATTGTATGAGAAGGGAGGTATAGGTATCTTCAGTAATCAACAGTCTGATCAGTTATTTACTTCTTATTTTTCTCTACTATGTCAGCAACATTCAAGAGGAGTGCAGCATGGTTATTTTTAATGTGTCTTTCTTGGTTGCATGGACCAAAGCATGAGCAGTTTTATGGAGGTTGCATTTTTACATCCTGACAACTTCATATTTGTTCTTGTTCCTGTTAAAACGTTGAATTTCCCTCAGACAACTTAACCATTTTCTCCCACCTGAAACATTGACAAAGACAAATAATTTTTGTCAACATCTCTTCAACCTGATGGTTTCACTGCTCTTTCAGTATCGTGGAGGTCTGGAAAATTGTTTCCATCCTGTTCTGCAGTGAAGGGGGTGGCCAAAGGTGGGAATGCCTCTGTCCACCTCTGTGTTTACAGCAGCCCTGGTGGTGATGAGCAGCTGCCAGGTCATCATAGAATCACAGAGTTTGAAGGGATCTTAAAAATCATCTAGTTCCAATCCCCCTGCCATGGGCAGGGGCACCTCCCACTAGACCAGGTTGCTCAAAGCCCCATCCAGCCTGGACTTGAACACTTCCAGAGATGGGGCCTCCACAACTTCTCTGGGCAACCAGTTCCAGTGCCTCAGCACCTTCAGAGTAAAGAATTTCTTCCTACTATCTACTCTAAATCTCCCCTCTTTCAGTTTACAACCATTACCCTTCATCCTATCGCTCTACTCCCTGATAAAGAGCCCCTCCCCATCTTTCCTGTAGACCCCCCTTAAGTACTGAAAGGCTGCTATAAGGTCTCCCACCAGCTCCGAGGGCCAGCTGGGGAGCTTGCCGTACCCACCCTTGCAAAGCCCCGGGTGGCTGAGGGAGGGTGGCCAAGAGCAGGCTGCAGGTCGGTTACGAATTGCGTCTTGCTTTCTCCTGACATAACACTGTGTTCAGCTGTAACGGGGTGTAATGTAGCGAGGAAATTTTACAGTGCCTCCAAACAAGGTATGGTTGTGAAGTTGCTCTGCTTTGCTTTTGGGTAAAATGATTAAAAATAGTGTTTTGGGTGAAAGAAGGAACAATGCCTGAATACCTGCAATGACTTTGTCAGGATGGTTACGACCTCAAGCAGAGGTATGGATTTGGGGAATCTGTAATGCTTGTGAAATAGAATCAGTATTTTTTAGTAGTATATTTAAGTTAAACTTCTTGGGGAAGGGGACTAACTTCCCCCCCCCCTCCTTTTATATGTGTCTAGCGCGCTGCTCAGTAAATAGGGTCCTGATCCTTCACTAGCAGGCTGTTAGATGAACACCAGTGATTTCCCTGTGTCACCTTCAGACCAGTGTGGTTATAATCCTACATTGGCAGCATTGGGGTGTCCGGATTCCTTCGTGCTTTTAACTACTCCGGTTGCTGGATAAAAAGGCCCATTTCTACTTCCAAGTGATCAAAGTTCTCTGTCACACTCTGCCTGGCACAGACCTACTGATGATGGATGTGACTGCTACCTTCACAGCATGTTCGTGCTGTGTCTTTTCCTGAACGCGTGCCCAAAGGGAAGGTTTCCACAGGTTTTTGAATGGCTTTTAGCTGAAGACCTGTTCAGGGGGGAAAAGGTATTTTAAGGAAACTGTGGCAGGTACAAATCCTTATAATAAGGTTCTTGTGGTCTGTGTCTGTGCTGCCTGACAGATCTGTACTTGACTTCGCTGATGGCTATTCGAATGCAGAGTTCAATTTTCTGGATCTTACTGCAGTTGAGAGTGGCTGGATTGCAGGGATCTCCCCACACAATGTCCCATTGCCTTTTCATGGGCAAATACTCCCTTAATTGTTTGTATCCTGCTCTTTGCCACTGCCTTTCTCTTGTAAAATGAATTGAAGTGTTGCATTTAGGAAGAATGCAATCTAATATTAGGTGCTGTGAAATGGCAGAAAGGATGTGGGTTGCGTGTGGTGGGGTTTGCTGGCGTAGGTAGCTGTCTCCTATGGCTTTGGGAGGAATGCTCGGCAGAAACTTGATGACCTGCTGTAGGAGGAGAAAGGTGCACGGGTGAAAATGGAGGAGGTTCTTGTGAATGGCGAGGTCTCTTGCAAGTCTGGAGCTCAGCCCACGTTCCTGTACGTAGACAGAGAGACACACACGCTGCCAAGAAATTAATGTCTGCTTTATGGGGATACTGAGGGTCTTGGTGGACCACATTCAGAGCGCTCCTGGGGCTTTGCTTACAGACCTAAGTTTGGGGGGGGGAGAACAAAAAACGAGTTCCAGCTGGAAAGAAAGTACTTTTTCTTTAATAAAAAAATAATTAAAAAAAAAAAGCCTTGGAGTGCCTTGGGTGTGTTGGGTAATTGTGTGCTCAAGAAATGAAGTTACATAAGTGAGGACACTCCTGTAACCTCAGCCTGCCAGGGAAGACGGGTGCTGCAGAAAATCTTCTCGTCGCAGAAGAGCCCCAGTAGACACAAAAGGGGAGACGCTTTCTCCTTTGTGCTGTATTTATTCACAAAGAGGAGTTGTCTTTGGCATGCTTCTTTGGCACCAAGGGAGTCTCAGTTTTTATCCTGCGGAGCCGCTTTTTCTTCTCAGTGTTGTGGGGAGAAGTTTCCTTTTCTGACGTGGAAGGGGAGAGGTGTGGGTATTTTCCATAGCTCATCACAAGGTTTTGCCACCGCTGCCAGCTGAAAGAGTCCAGGTAAGCTCCTTCTGGAAGCAGGGTGGGAGTCAGCAGCCAAATCCTGGGTAACTACATCTGGTGGCCTCCATCCCAGTGCTGCCTGGTGGGAGAGAAGAAGGAACTGGAGCGAGGTGGAGGCAGCACGGAGCAGAGCGTGGTGTGTAGGACACCGCTCTGGGTTTCCCACTTCAGCAAGAGAGACTCAGGTGAATCCTAAACAGTGGACAACAATGTCCAGATCTACCTTTCATGCTGACTGATGTCTGTTCAGGGGAGTTTTAAAAGAAGGAAGCTTTCTGGGCAAAACTCGGCTAAACCGCGTGTATTTACTAAGTATGCACAGTTTCAGTTAACGTAGTTGATGCAACGTATAAGCAGACCTTACTGTTGGCTTACGTTGTTTGGGGGACAAATGTCAAATTTAAATGCACGTGCAACTTTATTTCCTGTATTTATTTCAAATGTAATATGATTTTACTGTGAAAACGTTTCATGAGTTAAGTTTGGGACGTGCAGCAGAATGACAAAGATATTTAATCCTTTGCTTAATTTAGAAAAATGACCTTTCAGAGAAAAACACTGTGCTTGTCAAAAATACTGATGAATTAATTTCTTGTGATGCCAGTGTGTTAGTTGACTTTTGAGAGCAACCTTACAGATAATGAGTTTTATTTTTATCTTAGATCTGTCTGATTGTAGTGCCTCTCGCAAATCAAGTCACTTTTACTGGCTTTTATGGTTATAAATACATAGCAAAATTTGGAAGCAAAAAAAAAACACAAACAAAACCCAAAGGAAAAAAAAAACAAACTAAAACAACCCAAAGCTGTTTGACCAGTATGGATACCTGGAATTTTAAACAATACTGCAGTTGTAGGTTTAGTACCCCCTTTAATCCCACCCCACCCCCATCCCCTCAAACCTCCCCAAACCACCCGTTTCCATACTATCTGGAAATATGTACTTTTATTCTGATTTTAAGTGGCC
Source organism: Charadrius vociferus (assembly GCF_000708025.1). Classification (NCBI taxonomy): domain Eukaryota; kingdom Metazoa; phylum Chordata; class Aves; order Charadriiformes; family Charadriidae; genus Charadrius; species Charadrius vociferus. The sequence goes on along the minus strand of NW_009648242.1, from coordinate 1,798,776 downwards.
CTAATAGAAACCATGTTGCATGTGACAGCAGTGTTGTCTTGCATTAGAAAATACTTTGTTTCCACAGACCAAGTCAACGACTTTCAATTTGTAAAAATCTGCAAGGAATTTGAAAGCAACTTTAGTACTTCTTGTAGGTTTGTGACTGCTTAAATTGATTTATGTTTAGAAGCTAATCTTGCTGGCTTTGACAAAGCTGGCAACTTCAGTGGGTTTATTTGTGCAGATAGAGTGAGAAAGATTCAGCTTTTGATATAAATACTTTAGCTTTCTGGTCTCTGAGAACTATTTTCTTACAGTTAATTATGCATCCTTAAAAATGTGTACATTCGTACGCATATGTAGAGGGAGAGATGGTAGTCTAGTTTGCAAACTATTGAGCTTCGCTTTGCCTATCAGTGTTTTTAATTTTAGTTTGAGTCACAACAATCTCCAAAATGTTAAGACAGACTCAGATCGAGAGAGTTACAAGTCAGGTCATATATATTGTCATATATAATATTGTCACATGTAGCATCATATACTGTCTGTAGGCGGCTGTTACCGGAACATCAGTGTATTCCGATATATTGCTTTAAAAGTTATTGCTGGATTGGTTCAAAGCGGTCCCTTGAGTGTTGTTCACTTGGGCAGGGACAGATGTCAAAACAGGAGGTTTGTGCTCCTGCGAGCTGTCCGTCGGCGGCTGTCGGGACTCGGGGCCAATAACCGGGAGCGTAGGGGAGATGGCTGGGTGTGGATGGGTTTGGGAACTGGTTTCTGGAAGCTAAAATACTGCCAAACGAAAATCCCTTTCCGTGCTTGAGTTCCAGGAATTAAGGTGGTGTTGGGATGGAGGGGTGCCAGCTTCAAAGCAAACAACATACAGGTTTGAAAGGCTGTGGGGTTCGGAGGAAGTACGGAAGGGTCGGTGGTCAGGAACGCTTGTGACTGGGACTGAGGTGGCTGTATCGGCAGACAAGTGAGTCTGAGTTCAGCAGTCTAAAAGGTTGCAGTTTGAGTGAAATGCAGCAGTAATGCTAAAATAGACAATAACGCCACACAGTTTTGGCTTACTATAATAAATAATACTACTACTATAATAAATAATACTACTATAATAAATGCCACTGTAATGTAATGATTTTTTTTCTATTAAAAATGTCATATCCATGATTTGGGATGAGTATTGCATTTGCTGAAAATAGAGTTAGCTTCAAATCGCTGCTGAAAATAGAAAAGCCCGTATTGCTATTTGGGCTGCTGTGTTTTTGCTGGAGTCGGTGGGCGGTGAGTTACTGTCCTGTTTTGGTGGTTACCGTCAGGTCACTCCGAACTAGGCTTGGCTGAACATTTTTGGTAATATTGCAAATATACTCCAACTTTGCAACAGCGAACTTACTGTAAATCTGTGGTGATCTCTTTTTGGGTGGTAGTTTCTTAGAATAGCTTTAGTTATTGTTGGAATAGTGGCAAGTTTAAAGGGTATTGCATGCCTGTAATGGTATTTCATCTCAACCAAAACAAAGGATGTCAGTTTCTAAAGCAACCAGAATTATTTTTAACTCTTTCCTCATTTCTTTAAAACAAACCCTGAGTGATTCATCAGTATCCTGTCTCAAAGTGGCCCCTGTAAAGTGTTTCAGAGGGAGAATAACAAGTGGGTCCGTGGGCAATTTTGCAAGAACTGGCTGTGGACTGTGGTGTTTTGTTTTGTGGGGGTTTTTTTAACCTTTCTTGCAGTGCAATTAGTAGCTGGGTGGCGTTCTGAAAATCACATTTGATCTCCATCGAGAACTTTATCTGTGTGCCTTTACCAGGGTGTGTTCTTCTTAATAAAATGAGTGTTGAGATTCCCCAGTACACAGCTTCAGTATTTCATGACAAAAACCCAAGAGCTAGTATCTCATTGTGTTTAGAAGGGTTTCTCTTTAGTGTTTTCAAACAGAATTGATCAATGAATTCATTTGCAGTGGGAAAGCAAAATATCAAACACATATATTTTGAATAACTGCCTGAAAGCAGGGAGGAAATGAGAGCTGAGATAAATTGCTAAAACAAAACCGGTGAGAAGTTCAGCTCCTACGACCTACATCTTGATATGAGAAGTAAGAGTTATGAGGTTTCAATTTGGTCTTCTTTTTCCAGTAGTGCTCAGTTTGACCTTCCCTATAATGTTTATTATTTTATATACCCTTATTATGTCAAATATTTTCCACCTCTCTGTAAATTAATCTTTTAGACTCTTCTCGTATGGAAACATCCGCAGGCTCCTAAGTATTTCTATTGCTCTTTGAACTTTTTCTATTTCTGCAATAGTTGTGTTATTGCTGTCTATATTTTTCCTGGAGCAACATAATGTTTTATCTGCAAATACCACCCCCTCCCACAAAGAATTAAAAAAATGAATCAGCAAGGTGCCCAGGAATGAACCTGGTGCGCTGTGTGGTTATTTTCAGAGAATCATTGAGACCTGCAGGTCACTTCCTCAGTGCAGCACAACAACAGGTCATAAATTGAATGTATGAGTAGTTTAAACGGATACAGGGATTCGACCTATTTATTTCTTTCTGTATTTCAACGCTTTGATCGTGGCTTTTTGCCTTAGCATGCCTGTTGTAACACAGCATTCCAGGTACAAACGCTTTTCCATAGTCTGCAATTTGGGCTGCTAATGTCCTGGTTGGGTTGCATTGCTCTAGCTCTCCTGTGAAGAGGTGTCACCTAAGGTGTCTTATGATAGACTGGAGTTAAACTGTGAATTAAGCCCGGAACTTACACTATTGGCATGCTCCAAACTATATCCTGGTAATAATTTAAAAATGGTATCTGTTTTTCCATTTTTCAGTCCCTGTTTTACAAGGGTATTTTAATGTGTGCCATTGGGTTTGTCCCTGCTTTTGTGCTAAATTTGGAGCAACAATTTCCAAATCTTTTGTTTACTGTAGCATGTGAGGTAATGAAATTGCAGCCACCAAGATCTTCAAAATTATCCACTAGGAGTGTGAAAGTGTAAATTTTATCCAGTTGATAATTGGTAATTAAGGTCAGATTCTGTTACTGAATCCCGGTTTGAGCTGTTAATGAGTACTTGTTGAATATTCAATTTGAATAAAACTTAATTTCTGGAAGTTCTTAAAAATAGAACAGTCACAGTTTAATATAGTTGGAAGTAATTACTAAATCAGTTAAAACGAATGAGAAGTAAGGTATTAAAACACCTAAACCATAAACTTGACATGAATGGGGTGGGTGTGTTGGCTTTTTGTTTGTTTGTTGGGTTTTTTTTGTTCAGTATTATATGCTTAAAATTTATTCTGAAGCATGAAGCCAAAAACCTGACTACCTGTAAGAAATTGGTTAATCTTGCCTCAGGAGTAACCTGAGGTTATTTGGTTTGTGATTATGAATTGTAGCTACAGAAAATGAGAAGCTGGACAAGAAAGACTGCCAAAATTATGAAAGCATCAGGTCGTCTTCTCCAGCAGTATATGTTTTAATTAAATGTAGTCACTAATAAAATATTGTACAATGTTTATTTACAAGGGAAAAGAAATGGGATATCATGTGTTCAGTATTTTCCTACTTGCTGTGATGTCTCCTGAGTAGAGTCCTCAAAGTATGAACTGATCTATCATCTTCTCAGGAAGGACAAAGCAAAAGGAGAAGAAAATCATTTCAGTGCATCATTTCTACATCGTTAGACACTGTTCATTGGCTTTGTATTGTACTACATCTTTTTCTTTGGGTTCCCCCCCGTGCTATCTTTTTTCCTGCCTTTGTTCTCCTGTCTCCTTTCCTTCTCCCTCACCCATTTCAACGTGGAGCAAACTATTTGCCTCTTATTTTTGAGAACCACAAAGAAAGAGAGAGAAATGCTGTCTGAGTTCTGTGCACAACCTGAGGTCTTCCCCAAGTTGGAGGCATCAGAAGCCTTTGACCTACTGTGGGTCACACGGGAAATACCAGATGTGTGCATTCTGTGGATGCCCACTTTGTCCTGCCACTCACAGCCTTAAATATCAGCAGCGAGTGAATCTGGTGGCAATAAAGGGGAGCGGGAAGGTCTTGCTGGTGTGATTCTTGCCACAGGAGGGGAAACCTGAGAGAGGTTGAAGAGCATTGATCTTAGCCTTGCTCCTGGTTTTTCTGTACTGGAAACTACTCATCCCAGCAGTTTTGCATGATGGTTTATAACAACAAACAAAGTGAATTTGGGGAAGATATAAGCATTAGGAAGAAGAATATGTATCTGGAGAGGAGTAAGTATTTAGGGAAGCAGCACTTGCTCCTTGGCAGGCGATCACTAATGGTTTGCCAAGGAAGTCCAAGGAAGGAACCCCCGAAGTGCAGAGGCAGAAGGTGTCCACCATGTGATCTGCCACCGGCTGCCTTCCCGCACCCCCGGTACCTGACTGTGGGACTGGCCCAGCTGTGTGCATCGGTGCAAAGGAATGCACCTCTGTCTTCCATCGCAGGATGCCATCCGGAGAAAGTATCAGGTTGACAGCCGTGGACTCTTTTTTTCCTCTTCCCCAACACCTTTTCTCTTTCTTTGGGTGATGCCCCTTCGGTGTATATTAGGTTTGGTTGAAACGCTCCTGGTGTTTAGTAGGGCTCTCATAAGCTTTAGCAAGAAGTTGGCGGAGCCTTTTCCTTCGACACAACTCCAGGTGCGTAGGTCAGGGACACTCCATGGTTTAGTAGCCACTGTGAACCTCCTTGGAGAAGAGAAATTAAAGAGTGAGAGAGGTTGTCCAGTTGGCCTCGTTCTCTCCTCCTTCCCTTTGTGCGTTCAAAGTTTCCGATGTTATTTTTCTTCCTATTGACCATGCACAATTTTTGTCTCAGTTACCCTTTCTCTGGCTGGAAATGTGGAAACTTTGAGCAGAACTGTATTTTAGCTGAGCTATTGGAAAAAAAAAAAAATGTGAGAAAAATACTTCTGTAAATAGGTAAGACACTTAAAACTGAAATAAGCAGATTAGGGTATATATGGGGGAAATGCCATTTAAAATCTTAATAGTTTTGGAAATTTGGGGCTGATTCTTAAGTCACTAATTTTAGTGCTACCAAGAAAATGTCCAAACAGGCATATTAAAAAAAAACAAAACCAAAAAGCAGTTCCAGGACATTATACTAGGTTTGCATTTTCATTGTTTTAGTAAGTAGCACATTCTAATAATTTCTGCTCCCATTCACCATATTTTCCAGGAGGCATTGTTCCAGCAAACCAAACAAAAAAAAAAATCTTACTGTAAATGAGTTAATAAAGTGGGATGTAAGTCCTTCTACTCTGTTGTGGCACGGGGTTGATTTGTGTAAAATCTTTTTGTTAAAAGCCAAAAAAAAAAAAAATTAAAAATATCTATTTCAGGACTTGAAATCCCTGGATGCTCACTTCGGCACATCGCTATTGAAGCGAGCGAGCTCCAGGCTTAATTGTTCACTTCCAAATGCAGGGTGGGATGATGTGTGCAGCAGCTTGCTGTGGCTTTCTCCCCCATGTTCCTCACCGCCCCCTCATCTTCAATCAGACGATGCAAAATCAAGTGTGAATTCTAAATAAAAAAGGAAAAAACATGCGGGTGATGTTCAGATTGCAGAGTGCTATCATTTTGTAGGTGTATAAGAAGCAGCTTAGTTAATTATCTTCCTTAGCTTGCAAGTAGAGAAAGAAAATTTCACCAGTGAACTCAGAAAAAGGAGGGAAGAGGGTGAGGTTTTGGGGATGATTTTACTTGGTTTTGGGTTTTATTTAAAGAAATCATAATGGTTTGCTGTTCCACAGCAATAGAAACTGTACTTCTTGTGGGATGAGGTGAATCTGAGTAGATTATACAATTTTTGCTTCATTTTTCAAAACATCATTTAGCATATTAACAATGCACTTAACTATCTGTATAGTAACATGTTTGTTTCCTATTCTTTATTTACTGAACAAAACCTTCCCAGCTTCTTGTAATAACTAGCTTTTTGTATAAAAGCTAATAAACTAAATTTGCAGTGTCAACATTCCAGGATTTTTTTTTCAGGAGCTTATTTGTTGTCTACGGGTCTCTTGGAGATAATCAGAAAAGGAATGCCAGGAGGATACCTCAGCCTACTTTCTTTTATTTCTTGAGGAGAGAAGAAGAGAGAGAGCGCGCTCATTTCAGTATTTTTTTTCTTCATATTTGATGCTTATTACGATCCAGAGCACATAGCAAATATTATAACAACAACTCCCACCCCCACAAAGAAAAAAGAAAAAGAAACAAAATCAGTTGCGATCGGGAATCTACTTTGGAGGAGTCATTAAAGATTTCACTGGTTTATTCCCTTTCTCTATAAATTCAGCCTCAGAAAAGACCTTCTGGGGCTCCATTGCAACACATTTTTGTTTGTCAGCAGAGCTTATAAAGCACGTTGGCTTCTTCATCTCTGCTGCCTTTTACCAGACTTGTATGACCTGAGCAATTTTGGCTTTTTGCTGCAGTCAGGGACAGGGCAGCGCTGTCCGGGACAGGTGAGCTGGGGTGCTCAGGGTGCCTGCTGGTGGGACCACGAACAGGGATCCGGCATCAGCGATGTCCCCCGGGGACAGCCTTGGCTCCCCGGGGACAGCCGGAGCAGGCATGGAGGAGGAGAGAGGCAAGACGTGAGCAGGCTGCACTGGAGACAGGTTTTAACAAGTGCCTTGGGACCAGCACAGCCCTGCTCCGGGCGGAAATCTTCGTTTTATGGGACTTGGGGAAGAGGAGCTTGAAAATGGCTGGTGCGGTTTTCAGGGTAGTCAGGTAGGTGCTGAGCGCAGCTTTATCAGGCCGGTGTGTGGCTGTGACCAGAGAATAATCCCTTCACAATAATGTGGACGTTTGTCACTTGGCCACCTGTGAGAGAAAACTTCGAGTCCTCTATTTTTCCTGAAGAAATGGATGCCTCTTTAGATGGGAGGTTACCAGCTGGCAGGACACGGCCTGAATCTGGCCCCCAGGATGTTTTCCCATGCTCCATCCCCTCTCCCTGAAATAAAAAGCAGTTGTTTTATACAGCCTTGTCTTAGAAGGCTTATCTGCCATTTGGCCCCCGAATAAACAACCCAAATTGGGGGGACACTTAGGTTTTTATGGCGCCGGAGGGTTATGGTGTAGGACCTGTTGCTGTGTGCCGGGAGGCGCTCTGTAAGATCAGCTTGCAATTTCTACCTCAGTTAATGGTTGGCGACTTAGCAACTCATGTCTAATAGTTCTTTAAAAGTAGTAAAATAACAAAGCTGCAGCATTGCTTGTCGTTTCAGGTCATCCTGATTTGCTGGGAGTGTATTGGTGAATATGCAATACATTTTTATTTCCTTTTGGTATGGAACATCTCCCTTAGTGCCTGCTTTCCTCTGCGCGTTCCTGCCGAATGGCCCCCTCCTTCCCAAAATAGTGCCTTGGGAAGTGTCTAGCAAATCTGGACAACTTAGGGTCATCGACCACAACTTCCCTGCCTTGTTTTGGGTCCTCCCAACCCTGTGTAGGGCGTGCGCAGTTTCTGGAGAGGTGGTTTATCCTTGCTTCCACCGTCTGTGAGGGGAGTGGCTCATGGACTGGAGAACACCATGTGCTCAACAGGATACTGGGTACCTGGTTTTCATCTCAGGCCTTGGGGGAGGATGGGAGCAGGTAGAGCAGAACAGTAGAACAAATCACTGGAGTGAGGTATTGGCTGAATACGTATATTTTCCACCCCCAATTTGTGTTTGCCCTGAGAAGAGAACACGAACTGCCGAGGGCTGTTTTGTTTGTAAGCCTCTTAGAGTGGCTAAGCCCCAGTTCATGGCTGGAGCAGGCTATTAACAAGAAAATATCGTACCTTTGTGTCTTTCCTTAAGTTTTGCGCTTCAGGTTACACCTAGTCCTACGTCAGCTTGTATTGACTAGTTTTTCAAAGGAATTTTTCTTTTCATCAGTCCAATTTCTGTTGCTGTTTTTCACTTTAAAGCTGCAGCTAGTAACTTTTCATTCAGCGTATATAAAAAAAAAAAGGGCAAAAATAGATTATTACTATGGAAAGATAAACTTGCAGAGTCCATAGAGCAAGGTTTACTGTAACAAGTTAATTGTGGATTTTTTCAGGGTTTTTTTGATTTTTAGCACTAAAACGCATTGGTGCCATTGTGATTGTTCATATGTTGGACTGCGTTCGCACGCTTTGGTTTGTAATATTAAGTTCTTGGAAGAACGAGCAAGCAAAAAATGACACACCTTTGTTAAGTTAACGAAAAGCTTTAACTTTGCATTTAATGTTTAGTGATGCGAAAGAAGGATTTTGAATTTGAAGGGGAATGGGATTTTTGCAGCCTTATTCAAAAAGTGGATGTACCAAATAGCAGAAAATGGCAGCTGACTGCTGGTCTGGAAGAAATCCTAAGTTGTGTGTTACATGGAAGGTATGTGAAGATGCTCCAGCACTGGGTAGGAGCTGGTGAGGAAGGAGCGGGCAGGGTGGCTGGAGGTGGTGGCTGGAGGTGATGACCCAGAGGCACTTTCTTTATGGTGCATGGTGAAGGGAAGACGGTGTTTGAGCAGTCTGGGTTTTAAAGACAGGCTGGAAATAGGGCAGGGTTTTAAAGACAAAAGACAAGAGTATTGAGTGAACTCCCCTGACACACCCCAGAAGAAAAATCTCTTGTGTGTAAGTTTATTGAGAGGCTGATATTTGCACGTTTTTGCAGTCGATACCCGTTCCTTAGCAGACAAACACTGCTTGCCGTCTTACAGTTAATAAAAATGTGCCTTCTGTCGATTCCCATGCTTTTGATTGATCCGGGAAAGAGCATGCATAGTGAAGTGGCAGCGCTGCTGAGTTGATGGAGTTATCCATGGTGGTAAAGATGAAGATGCAAATGAAAATGCAAAGGATTGCAAAATGACTTAGGTTGCTGTGCAACCATATTATAAAATGACAAATGAAATTCAGTGTGGATAAATGCAAAGTGATGTCCACAGGAAAAACATTCTAACTTTTCATTTAAATTGAGTTGCTTGTTAACACTCGGGCATGAGATCTGGGGGTCGTATATTTGTGTGGAGAAGTCAACTGTATACTCACTAGCTGTCAAAAAGCAAATAAAACATTAGGAATGTTGACTGCACAAGTAGAGAAAAACATCTGTCATGGTACGTGTCTGTGCTGTGCCTTCGTCTTGAATAGTGGGATGGATTCTGGAGTCTTCTTCCCAACTGTCTTTCCCTTCCTCACTTCCACCTCCAAAGAGGATAAAATAGTACTTGCAGAAGCTGCAGAGGTCATAAGTCTGTTGAATAGCTTTTGTATAAGGAATGGCTAAGTAGGTGAGGCCCTGCAGTTTGAAGGAGAGAGATGTGAAAAGCTCACACGGATTCAAAGCACACTTGGAGAAACTAATGTAGGAACATTGGTGTGAGGTTCAAATACAGCTTCTGGGGCGGGCTTCAGAGCTGCGTGGTTTTAGAGTCCAGGACTTGCCGCGTGTCCTCTTCTGCTTTTCCCTTGACTTCTGCTCTTGACTGCTGTTGGAGGCAAGACATTGGGCTGGACTTTCAGCTTGACTTGTAGGCTTTTGCTTTGCTTTGTTCTTCATTAGTGTCATCAAAATATTTTTTTTTTTCTTAGCCAGCAGTACTATTTATTGTCCATCATAATATCAGGTAATTATAATAACTTCAGTATCTGAAGTCCTACTAAAGATCTAATTATTTAAACCATTTCCATCATGATTTCAGGATCTCAGCAGAGAGGTATTTTTTAAGGTATGCTGAGCTGAAGAGAATCAAGCTATTTTTGAGCAGCGTTGTTGGTACTTTAGGTTCCTTAGTGCTGAATTTATCTACTTACATGATTTCTGCCTTGTAAACTCAGTAACATTTGAGGAACTCCAGAAATAGAAGAAGAAATTACAGAGCAGTTTGACCCCTCGGAGAACTTGAAGAAATCCTCTCGCTGTTGTCTCGGGTGATGAAACATCGGCTCTTGATGTTCTACCTGTTGAACCAGTTTTGTGCCTTCCTGCGTTGGGCAAGCCCTCCCTCAGCAGCCTTCCAGTTCAGGACAGAGTGTTTTCGGAGTACCAGAAAGATGGATTTTCCCCCAGGTTGGCTGGGGAGTGGCTGGCTGGACTGTTTGCTGCTTTGGTTATGGTATCTGTGTTTGAGAAAATACAGAAACTGAAGAAATCTTTTTGGCCCCCCGTGTTGTTATTTTTACATATGTTTCTGGTGAGTGGAAAAGTTTTTGGGTTGGTTTGGGTTTTTTTTCAAGAAATACTTGCAGGGAGCAATGCGCTGGCATTTATTCAATTTGTGTCAGGCTTTAAAAAGAATGAATACATGAAAAACCACACTTTTTTCCAGTTTTGGGACATAAGGTCAAAGGCCAGTAAACCTACCCGGGGGGAACCTGTCTCAGCGCAGAAGGTATGAGGGTGCTCACGGCAGCAGCTTGGAGAAGGTGGTGAGCTACAGCGGCTCGTGGTGGGCTGTAATATTTTGTTTTAACTTTTAGCACTGATACTGATTTAGGTATAGGGAGAAAAAAAAAACGAAAAAAACCCAACAAAACAAAACCCAGAAAGCCAAAATTAAGCCTGGAACAGTGAATGCCCTAGAGGCTGTTAAATAATTATTAAGCAGATTTTAGTGATAGCAATCACCCTGTCCTAGGTACACACAGCAGGGATTTGGCAGCAAGGGCAGAACAATGCTCTCGCATCAGCATAGCAATAGTGTAATTATTGTGCTGGGTGGCTGATTAGGAGTTATGCAAATGGCACTGCAATCAGTACCTGTGTCTGTGCTTTGTTACCCGAGTGAGACAATGTGTAAATGAATTATCTCTGGTGGCACAGCTCCTGTGGCTCTGAGAAGAACACAGAGAGGGTCTAAGGTGGCCTCAATCTGTGGGGCAGGTGGGAAAAGGGCTACCTGGGGAAAGTGCCACCCTCACAGTAGCTCACACCGGGTGAAAAGGTACCGGCGGGAGATGTTTCTGAAGATGCTTCACCTACACTTCTGAATTTTATGTGTTTGGCAGCTCTTGTGCCCGTCCCCACAGGTGCCTCGCCGTTCCCTCTATCCTTCTGCCACCAGCGTGGCAAGGCGACAGCCATCCAAAAATCCTTCCCCCGTCTTGCCGTGCTTGGTTTTTAATGAGTATAAAAACCTCATAATAATAATAAAAAAAAATCATGTAAACAACAACAAAAAAAGTTGAAAGGTCCCCAATGGTAAATCGATGACACAGGGACTGAGTTTGGGTTCATATGCAAAGTGCTTCTGTAATTTATGCGCATACATCTTGTCAGCCTCATCAGGAGCTCTTGCCATGCTTAAGAAATACATGTGATGGCAAGGATAAAGCTATTATATATTTAATTTATACACAGCCTCTCCATTGACTGTTTTATTGTATATACAGTATAGCTGTTCATTGCTGATACTAATTTAATCTGCAGATTACAGATTGTATTTTCAAATATGCAAGCCTCTTTTTTTCTTAAAATGAAGAAGAATAAGAAGAGGATTTTTATCTTCTATTTTCAACGGGGTTATGTAAAGTATCTGTCACGGGTTTTTCATTTTTAAATGCAAATAATTATATATGGCAGGGAGTATGATGAGCATTCAAAGTTGACATTAAAATGAAAATGCATAAAATTTTCCTGAAAAACTGATCAAACAGGTCATTAGTCAAGTTTATAATGACTAGTAGAACATTTTAAGATGTTTTAAATCTCATTTAAGATGTTTAAAAAAATAGCTGATAGTTTTTAAAATGACAGCTGCTCCTGCATCATCCTACTAGTTTCTAAGAGTTTTGAACTCACATAATTTTTAAGAGGTCTTTTTTTCCCCCCCCCTCTCTCTTACAGCTGTACGAGCAATCATCAAACCCAGTAGCATCTGACAAAATGAGATTTAATCTGTTTTACTCTGCCCTTATGGTAGGCTAGGGACATCCGTGCTATCAGGCTCAATGTTTGGCAGCCCACTGAGCCGTGGTGCTGTGATTCTCTTAAGCCCCGAACTGGAAAGGAGAAACCACGTAACAAACCGTACGCCAAAAAGTGTCAAGTTCCCACACGGTAAAATTACAGAGAAGACATAGGGACGGTTTTTCCCTCATCTGATCTCTTCCTTTTGATCTTGAGTGTTCCTCAGTAAATTAGGAAAGGGAAATGTATGGGGACGACAGAAGAGTGGTTTCTAATTAAAAGTAGATTTAAATTTGAGTGAGGAGGGTGCCTCGTCCTATGAGTTTCGTGAACCGTCTTTTGCTGCTGTTTGCCAACTCCTATTGTCGGTGTTCGTTTTGTGGCAGGAGGGTGGCGGTGGGAGCTCTGGACCATCAAATTGTGTCCCTCAGGTGCCAGGCTCTTCCAGCCCTTGCGCCTGCTGGCCACTGGGTCCCCTCCTTCCACAGCAAGGGCTGGTGCCGCCATCCCTCCTTCC
>NW_009648242.1:1730345-1786234 GCF_000708025.1 Charadrius vociferus | reverse complement strand
CAGGGACGGGCAGGAGGCAGCATCCCTGCCGACTGCCCCACCAGCTGTGTCGCGCTCCCAATTAACCTAATGGGCTCCTTGTACAGACAAGGCTCTTGCCTTTCTTTTTTAAATTGGCTGGTTTAAGGAAGTCTTGGGATTCATCTCAGTTAACCGAAACACATTAGGGCTATGGCGTTCTCGTTTTCGCGGGTTGTAAAGAGCCTTTCCTCCTCCTAGTGAAGGGGAGAAGCCAAGCATCGCAGCCTCCTCACAGCGGGGTGCGGGTGCTCCTGCATCCTCTCCAGCCCCTGGTGGGTACCCTCTGCTGTGGGCAGGGTACGTCGGGATTAATCCCTGCCCCTGGCGCTGTCGTGCTCTCAGCCGGGATGGAGAGAACTTCCTTGCCAGCAGCTGGTGCAGTGCTGTGTTTTGGGTTTGGGATGAGAAACACTGTTGGTAGGGCACTGATGGTTTTGGTTGCTGCTGAGCAGTGAGGGATTTTTCTGCTCCTCACACCGCCCCACCAGCGAGTAGGCTCGGGGTGCACAAGGAGTTGGGAGGAGAAACAGATGGACAGCTGACCAAAGGGATATTCTGTGCCATGTGACATCATGCTCAGTATATAAAGCTGGGGGAAGAAGGAGGAAGGCGGGACAGTTGGAGTTATGGCATTTTGTCTTCCTGAGTAACCAGTATGAGTGATGGAGCCCTGCCTTCCTGGAGATGGAGATTTTAGGAAGAAGTTTTTCACTTTAAGGGTGGTAAGGCACTGGAACAGGTTGCCCAGAGAGGTTGTTGAGGCCCCATCCCTGGAGGTGTTCAAGGCCAGGCTGGATGTGGCCTTGGGCAACCTGGTCTAGTGGGAGGTGTTTTTTTTTCGATTCTCTTCCCCATCTCAACGAGGGCAGAGAGCGAGCGGCTGCATGGTCCTAGTTGCCAGCTGGGGCTAAACCACGACAGCTGCCAAGGGAACCCACTACCTGGGGAAGCACTCCAAGCTTGCATCAGCCTGGCGTGGTACATCAGCTCGGCGACGCTGCCCTTCCCACCTGCGCCCCTGCCCACGCTGCGTGGGCACAAGATGGTTGAAGCATGAGGCTTCCCCTTGGGGAAGACGTGATGTGGTTCCAGTGGGACATGGGGGTGGGCTTGGGTCCCTCGTGTCAAATCTGAGCTCTTTCTTCATGCGCCCTGTTGGTCTGCACCACCCATCCAGTGCTCAGGGCATTATATATTTATTTACTTATTGATACATGGTGGTCTTCTGATGTTTTCAGAAATGCTTCTTATGCAGTGAAATGCAAAGCACTCTGTTTCTGGTGCATTGGCCTGGTGGGTTTCAATAGTCAGAAGATGGAGGTTTCCATACCGAGTTTCAGCCTTGTTTCACTTGCTGTCTGAATTTAAGTAGCGATGGGAAGTGCAATGTTTTGAACTTTCATCAGTGGTTTTCCCAAGCTGTGTGTCCCGTCCCCCCCCAGAAAAAGAAACCCCACCTATGATGCTGTTTTCAGTAATAGTTCTCAATGCATACAGTGTGATTGTGTTAATGCACTTCAGCTGAAGAATATTTTGTTACTGCAGTTCTCTGCTAGTGACGTAGGTGATCAATGCAAGAAAATATAATTACATCGGTATCTTTTTGTCCACTGAAAAAAATACAAAGTCATTTTTAAAATTACTTTTCAGATGTCTTCTGATGGAGTAAAGTAAGAGAGAGTGTTTTTTGAGAAAGCAACAAGAAAAACTGTTGCCATCTGAAGCTGTTTTGCTGGAGGTACTTTTAGGATGACTCAGGCGTAAGGCCCGAGAGTTGTTCTTGCCTTTAACTGAAGGGGGAAAAAATGCTGACATTTTCCTTCCAGCTGTTTTGGTTAAATGTTTTGAATATAAAACCCTAGCCTTTCAGGCAAGATATAAACTCATATTTGTTAAAGTTTTGATGAAGTAGTCTGTTCTTAGCACCCAATGTGGTGTAAATCTGCTAATTTTCCACTTAGCCATAAACAAGAGTACGAGATTAAAAAAAATAAAGTCCTTTTTATTGTTTTAGAGCAGAAGTTTCTTCATCAAGAACCCCCAAAAAAGCCTTTTTACAGTGATACAGATACATGCAAATACGGACAATGAAAAATATTCATGTTTGGGCATTTTGCTTAAGTTTAATGAACATTTCCCACCCACCACCCCCACGTAAGCTTTCCTGGTAGCTTAGAAGTAGTCCTCCACAATGACTGCCACTTCATTCTTCTGTGTGTTGTCACTGTACAGGGCGACTTGTTGAGTAGGACAAGGTCATCCCATTACACTAGCATGGGAGCTCTCTTATGTGAGCAAAAAGAGAGGAGTTTTCGTATGTGCTGTAAAAAAAACAAAACAAACCCCATAACTGTAAGATTTCTTTTGCTTCAGGTTAAATTGCTGTCAGGAGTTACTGGTTTCACATTTTGCAAACCTTACATTTTTCATTATTTTTGCTTTCCTTGCTGAAATTCCTAACCCTTTTTTTTTTTTCCTTCCTTAACTGACCATATAAATAAGGTCTTTAAATGTTTTCTTGAAAATTCCTAATGCATTTTTAATACGTGTAAACATGTTCAAGTTTGTATAATTTGATATGCTGATGTCTTTAAAAAAAAAAATCTTTCTAAACTACATTTATTTGTGGTGTAATTAAGATCTGTGAGGTTATTTCTCCCAGTGAAGATTAAAAATAGAGAATGTCAAGCTGGTGAAAAATCTAGTTTATTTTTTCATTTAAAAACCTACCACAGCAGCACCGTATCTAACTCAGACTGTTGGTATCCATTTAATGATCTATCACAGCAGGAGGCGTGTAAAACAAGAAGCATATTTTACTGCGTGCCAATCTCTTTCCTCGCATTCCTAAAAAGCGCAGTTACATTATATATTTAAAATCCCAAGGAATTTGATGATATTTCCACACAGCACATACCTGCTGGGAGAGCCACGTTGGACAATAACATGAAAAGGTTTAACACTGGAGTAAGAAAAGCTAATGCACCCGTGTTGTTTCATTTTATTTTATGCATATGCACATAAATATATATGTGTGTGTTTGTATATATATAACTATTATATATTATATACCTGTGTTATGTATTATATACCTGTACTTTGCTTTTTCGTGGTATGCCCCTGCCTAGGATGACCAAGAGTTGGCTCCATGGCTTGTGACGCTGCTATCATACGGAATCTCCTCTCTGTACAGCAGCACATATGAAGATTTCCTATTTATCGTTGCTCTGCTTTTCCTCCCCTCTAGTAAGCACTTAGTGAGGAGTGTCCCATCTTAAATGAGAGTGTCTGTCACCATCATCATTTGCTCCTAGGTGTGTGCTGCTCCAGAAGGCTGTCTGCCGAAGGTTAGGGATGTCAGGATAGGTCTTACAATAATCCAGTTGTTAAGATATGTACTATTCCGTCATTTTATGGGAAATAAAGAGGGTGCCGTGCCTGCCATGTATTAGAAATTTCCAATAGTTAAATTACTTCCTCTGGTCCTAGTAGATGTAAATAATACTCCAGTGATAAAGCAATGTTTCCTTTGTAAAATTTTCAGATGAGATGGTATCATTAGTTATCACAGGTTCAAATCTGAAATAATACTAAATCAAGTGAGTATTGGATCGGATAATATTATTTGGAATTAATAGTGGACTTTGCAGTTTTCATTTTCTCCTGGGTTTTGTGGATGATTTTTGTGTAATGTATTTTTGCTTATACAGAGTTTTCAAAGGTGTGTACTGTTAGAGAATCTGTAATATAATTACGAAAGAATATGGTGTACTCTCTGAAATAATTCGCCTCTAAATGTTTTGCGTAATTTAATGAGACAAAGGAGGAGGAAATGACTGGGTAATCTAAATTTGATGGATATCAGCAGGTTCTTGTTGGCGTAGGTGGGAGCTGTGGGAAGAGCCATGGTGGGGACTGCGTTTTCGGTGTGGCTGGGGTGGGTGGGTGGCAGCCTGCTCTTCCCGCCTGCGCCCCGGTGGGTCGGGATAACATAGTTCTTCCCTCCACCCTGAAGCGCAGCACTTTGGAAAGTTGTCGCCCATATAGGATCTGGGGTTGTAAAACGCGGCAGTCTGGGAAGCGGCTGCCACAAATTTCGGTCAACGGTGTTGAACCTGCCTTGGTGCAATAGGAAGAGCAGGTAGCAGTGAGATACGGGTGGGTACGAGGATGTAGTCCTCAATCAAACGTTCTGCAGGCAGACCCGTGTTAAAACCCATGCCTCATTTACAGTCAAAATCAGCGTCTCGGTTTCCAGAACCAGCATTGATTATTTTTTTTTCGGTGTTCATGATGCTCGAAAATGTTCTGCACACACCTCCATAGGAAGGAAGACGCATATGCAACACAAATATAATTCATTGGGGAAACATTTCAGGAGATGCAGGAAGCGCAGGAGACTTTCTGGCTGTGCACCAAGTATATGTTTACCTAGTTATTATTTCCATTATCAGTGTTTCTTTGTTTGGGCTTACAGTCTGACAAAGAAGTGGTTGGGAATTTATGATAGGAACTCAGTATTTTTTTTTTAGTTTTTTGTTTGTTGGTTTTTTGGTTTTTTTTAAAATAAGAGAGAGAGAATTCAGCTAAGGAGATCAAAGCATCTAATCTTTCTGGCAATCTAATGTAGCAAGCTTCCAAAATACTTCAGTAATTTTTCTCTATAAAATAGGATGATTGTGAATTTAAATGCATACATTTATTGCAGCATTTATGTGAAATATGAAGATAATTCTTTTAATAATGAAACTGCAGTTGTCTGTGTACTTAAGTATATATTTTGGTGACAAATCGTTTACATGCTCTCAAGAGATAAATACCGTATCTCATGCATTAGATAGATCTCTAAACAGAGGAGAAATGAGTTTGCTAGCCAGTCTGTGGTTTTGGTTGCTTGTTGCTTTTTGGTAAATCTTACAGCTCCATTTGCAGGGTTAATTTGTTGATGTTTTTTTCCTGTGTGTTCATCTGTTTCATCAGCTGTCATGCAACTTTTTAAGTTGCTTGTTCCATCACCTTTCTGTAGAACAATAACCTGTGGGAAAACAGTCTAAGATTGTTAGATATGCTTTTCTCTAATAGCATTGGTGACAAGTGTATATAAAAGATGTTTTGATTATGTTTCTTCTTATTTTTGTTAGAAATTGTTACTTATAGCCCTTTCTATAAAAAAAAAAAAAGTATAGATACATACAGTATTTCAGCTGCAGCTGAAATCCAGGAAGATGTTAAATATCAAGTCTTCATTGTTTAAAGTCAGCCTGCGTAACTGGGTTGGTAAAGAGTTGGTGAAGGGTTGTTCTCTTTGAGTTGCTTGTGTTTGTCTTCAGCAGCCAGTCAGTCAGTACAAAAGAGACTGCATAAAAACTTCTCTTTAAATACGTACGTATGTCTCGCTAACGTCAGAGGAAAAAGGAAGAGGTTTGGCTTGTAAAATCGTGGTGATAGTCTTTCTCATTAGCAGCTTCATTTGCTCCAGCTCTGGAGTCTGCCCAGTTAGCATCCTCCTGAGATGTTCTGATCCGTTCTCTGAGACAACGTACAGGAGAGGAGTGATTGAGCTTTAGCAAGGAAGGGAACCTGGTACAGGTTTTGAAAGGCAGAAATGCAGAACTGGACAAGCTGAGCAAAACTGGGTCTTAAAACCTGGGAGAAGGGTTTGTTTCAGTTATAATTTTTTAGTCCTCCTGAGAAGATAATTGTAAAACAATTTCAGACTTCAGCTGTGAACAAATGGTTCCAACGTACTTGAGTGGTTCAGCTCATAAATATTAAAGTCATTTAAACCCACTGATTTAAAAGTCTGTTGAAAAAAAGGACCATTTTCTAGAAACCTTGTGTTGTATAGAAATGGTGACTACAAGTCAGACTGAGTAACAGCCTCCACGCTTGTGAAGAAAGAGGTGAGGACTTGGCAGAGCTGTCCTTCTGCTTCTACGTATGGTAGCCAAGAAGTCTGGTACTTCCAGAGTTGTAGCAGCACAGTTGGAGAAGTTTAGGATGAATCCAGTTGTGTTCTATTCTTTCAATTTAATTTTATAAAAATTGC
Organism: Charadrius vociferus; assembly: GCF_000708025.1. Lineage (NCBI taxonomy): Eukaryota > Metazoa > Chordata > Aves > Charadriiformes > Charadriidae > Charadrius > Charadrius vociferus. The sequence continues at coordinate 1,780,164 of NW_009648242.1, read as the reverse complement.
CCCCTCCCTCCCCCCAAGAAGGAAAAAAAAATAAAGCTTTCACGGGTGTCCTGGAAAATGATCAGTGTTATATGAAAGCCACATTCCAAGCTCAGATCTTGGTTGGTCAGGCCCCGGTTCAGTGTGGAGCTCAGCCTCTCCCAGTGCCACTGCTTCTTATTGGCACAACTTCTTATCCTGAAGCCGCTCGGAGGACTGTTTGCTACCAAAAAGAAATTGGTCTCAAGTTTTCATTCGTTCCAGCTGCCCCTTTTCTTGTTTCATGCTCTACACAAAGAGGTCCCCCCCTTTCCCGTGGGATCTTCTCTGCAGCTTCTCTGCGGCAGAAGCACAATCCCCCTCCCGACACCAGTGCGTTTGGGGGGCAGCAGGCGATCTGCGAAGAACAGGGCGAGAGTCAAGACCAGCAGCCTCCCGTTTGCTGGTGCTGCGTGGGGGGGAATTCCGGGTGGTTTCGCAGAGGAATAAGGACAGGGCTACTGCTCACCCCCCGCTGCTCCCATGTGACGGTATCGGCTCCGTTGCTTTGCGTAGCAAATCCTGTTTGCTCTTTGTATCCCCCTGTTTAATGCTGCATTGTCTTGTTCTAACAGCATTTTTCAAAAATGTTATTAAAATACTCTGTAATGCACCATAATACCTATTCCAAAGAGTCCCCTGACTGCATAAATTATTACAGATGGTACGAAGCTACGGCAGCATTAGCTGTTGACTGCAGGTCCAATGCCAGTGCTTTTCTTTTCTGCAGTTCCGTGTAATTTAACATGTCAGTAGCCTTGCTGGTAAAACATGATAAAGTTTTATGTGGCCGTATTAGTCATAATGTACTGCATATTTACGTGTGAATGGTACCGCTCCTAAATATAAACAGATAGCTCAAGACAGATTTCAGTAAATGACTTTCTAAAATCATGTGGTTTTTTTTATATACGTATTTTAATAATGACTTCTCTTTCTTGCAGACAAAATTGAAGAAGCACAAAAACAACTTAATGGAACAGAAGACCAACAGAGAGGTAATAAACAAACCCAAAAAACAATGAAATGGGAAAAGACGCATTGCGATTCTCAAGGCTGATGCGAAGCCTTTGCTGCATGAATGAGAAGACAGGTCAGGGCCGGACGCTGGCCGAGGCCACGGGCACGGCTCTCTGCAGGGCAGGGGCTGCAATCTGTGATGTCCCGATTTTCCTGGGACACAAAGGCTTCGTTTTAGCCGCTCGAGTAGCCGTGTTGACCTTGATGAGGCAGCTGAAGCGGTAGCGTTCGGGATGGGCACAAGTTACTGGCTACAGCCTGGACTGTTTGATTCGTTATATGATTTACTTGGTGATTAATAACCATATTTGGTTTACGACTAGCAATACGTGATGATCTCTAACAGATGCTGAAGGGGGATTGATCATCACAGGTTATTTTAAGAAGCAGACGACCTGTGACAGATTCAATTGTGCGTTAGAGCTCAGGAAGCTGGTGCAAAGCCATTGGGTTTCACGGCTGGCTGAGTGCAGTGGTGCCACTGTGGTGGTGGGGTAACACTCATCCGCACACCCACAGAGGGGCCCAGAGGGACGTTGGTGGGGGGACCCCAAACAATACCTTGGTGGGCTACTGCCAGGCCCATCATGGGAGAGCTGTGAAAGGCCCGTGTCCACAAGCCCAAAGGAGCACAGGGACAGGTGGAAACCCAAATGTAAGGATCCGGAGGGAGGGAGACCCTGCCCAGTCCTCTCCCAGGGCTGTCCCAGCAGTGTCCAGGCATGAAACTTGCCACCGTCAGCCATCAGGAGCAGCTCTCTGGGTTGCTTTTTGGACTGAGGGCATTGCTAGCTGGCGGGGTGTGGAACATGTTGGGGGATGCAGGGGAAAAGCTTTTGGGGATTGCACAGGGCTTGTTATGGGATGCCACGGGAAGGAACCAAAGGTGGGAAAAGGGAGGGATTTAGGTGATACGGGGAGAAACAAATGTGGGAAGTAGAGGGATAACAAAATAAAAGGGTCTGGCCGGGATGCTTGTCTGCCAATGCCCTGCTGCTGACCGGCACCGTCTGCCCTGTCTCCTCATTAAGGTCCACCTTCAGCTGTTTTCCAGTGAGGGGCTCTTTACTCCCTGTGTGTGTACGGGGGTGTGTGGTGCAGCCACTGGAGTGAGTGCGGGTGTGTGGCTGAGCGCATGAGTGTTAGCAAGGATCAAGCTGGACGAGACAGCGAGTAGTCGAAGTGGGCTGGGGCCAGGATGGCTTTGGAGGTCTCCAAAGGTCAGTTCTGGGTGCGAGAGCAGATGAGGCCATGAGTGTTGGTGTGAGTGCTCTGAGTGTATCTCTGGGATCTGTCTGTCCAGCCATATATATATATATGTGTGTATGTGGTGTACATGTGTGCTGTGAATGCACATGCCTGTTGGAAAAACGTGTTGAGCCTTGCTACTGGTTGGACGTGAGAACCTGGAGCGGCAGCAGCGTCACCTCTCTCTGGCTGCTGGATTCAGCTTGAGATATTTCCCTCTATTTCCCTGTGTCAGTGCTTTGTCTTGTTCTGGGTAGGCACTCACCTCTTGTGGTAATGAGCTGTCCTTCTGGCCTGTGACATGTCTGTGAACACTGTTCTAAATGGTTGATGTTCTGTCCCGGAATCAAGGTTTGTTATCTTTTAAAACAATGAACTTCAAAACTTTTTCAAGATTACAAAGCATAAGAAATACCCAAGAGGATCTCAGCAGGGTCCATCTGGCCCAGCATTCTGCCTTCAGTGGAGGCAATAGGACGTGCTGTTTAAGGACAGCACATAAGCCTGGCCACATTCGGCAGTCCGTGCCCCTCATGCTGTCCACAGACACTGGGTTAGGGATTTTTGCCTCGTCCCTGTAGACATTTTTGGACCTGTTGTCGATGAATCCTTTTGATTAAATGCTGTCTGCTTCCAGCGTAGTCTGGCAGCAAACTGCAGAAGTTCGCATAAAAAAAAAAAGTACATTATTTTACCTTTTTTCTCAACTTCTGACTAGTTTCAACAGGCATCCCCTGGTTCAAGCATTGTGCGATTTGTTAAATAGCAGTTCTACATTCACCTTATCCACTGCCTTGGTGATCTTATGAACGTCATCCATCTCCCGCTCAGCGTTCTTTTCTCCAAACTCGTAACTGGTTTAGTTTTTCAAGGAAAGGTCTGATTCAAACTGTCTCATACGGGCACCAGGACTGTGGTGTTGCTCTACGTATTTGTAAAAGGTGGGAGAGAAAAAAATGAGTGGGTAGGTGGTAATAGCAGTCCTTCAAATATTTACAAAGACTTTTCAACAAACTAGACTTCCTACTAAACAGTTTGGGTGTATCTTTGTTTAGTGGATCATTATAGATAAGTGGTACTGCCATCCAAACTTAAAAACTTGGCGTGTAAAGTATGGCTGTGTGCAATTGTTGCTGTTGGTCTTACAGAACTAATACGGTCTGGAGTATTTTTTGTGATGGACATGTTCAAACTAAAGATGAGCTAACCTCTGCTTTCAGGCGTTTGTTCTCACATGTGGCCCAGTAAAACCTTTGCACACAGGAAGACAACTTCTCTAGTGTAAACATAATGATGTACTCTGAAAAGGATGGGGTTGCAAAGATTTATGTGATGGTAGCACTTGGCTTTAAGCATCTCAGAAGTCAGAGAGATCATTGCTTAATTTTTGAATCTTAATCTAAATTCATATGGCTGGCAACTGAAAAATATTTTTTTACATAGCATATTGATATAGGAATGACTGAGATAATAAGGCTACTCTTTTCAAACGGAAAATGTCCTCTGCCATTTTTTCTTTTAGTCTCTGAAGTGTCTGAATAGATAGATTTCTTGGTAATATGAAGTAAACAAAATTATTTATTTGAAGCTTTAGAGTCTGAAGGCCACTGAAAAAAGAAAATACATGTTTTGAGCTAAACAAGTAAACAAAAATGTGTGCATATTCACATACGTTATTTTAAATCACAATCAAGTGTATACAGATTCACCTGAAGTATAGTTATATATTTTTCTTTTTTGTTCATTTATTTTGTCTTTCAGTTTATCAAGATCACTTTAGGTTTGTTTATTTCCTCTCTGAAATGAATAGGGAGTGTAGTTTTGTGGAATTTATCATAATTTAACTACTGCTCTGTCCGTACTGGAGTTGTCAGTGGCACAGCATTTTTGCAGGGAGGAATTTTTTGTAAGTTTGATCATGCTGGGTTTCTGCTGACTAGCATTGTGCACTGATCAGTCATAACTTTATACATCTATGGGATTTCAGTTAAATTTAACTGACTACTAAAAGATATGTATTTAACACCTCATTTTGCCATTAGCTGTAGTAATCCAATTAAGTGCAAATTGGAATAGGTCTCTATTAAGCACAGAGGAGACAGTAAATGAGCAGACATAGTTTTCAAGTTTGTGGACTTGGGTTATTTAGTACAAAGTTGCAACTGGAAGACCTACTTTTTTATTTTTTGGAGTGGTAGTCCACGATTACATTCATATTACAGATACTTACATGGCCTGCCACTTGAGATCAGAAACGTGTTCATTAGGGAACATGCTCACCTTCCCACTCAGTGAGCAGGTAAGGTAGATAATTCTTGTGTCATTTCATTTTCTCTCAACTGCCCAATTGCTGCTATGAATTTTCATTAGGAGAAGCTGTGCTTCTCTTTAGCTTTGATATTCCCCACGGCTGTTTTACAACCTGGATATACCTGGTTATAGCCCTGCTTTGGGGTTGAGTTTCATCTTCTGACACACATACAGGGTTTCGTTATCATGACAGAGGTCTTGCTGCTACTGAGGTGTTCTTTAAAACCTGATGGTGAGCTTGAACTAGACAAAATTTCTTCTTGAGAAGGCAGTGAAAGCTTTCTCTGATGAGGGACCCAGTGGGTATCATGAGCTGGAAGGCATTCAGCCAGACCTGACTGCTGTCTTTGATCTACCGCTGGCCATCCTCCTAGGAAAGCCATCCCAAGAAAGTCTCTCTGTCTTCTCCCTTCCAGACTGGTAAAGTCCTCTCAGATCCTTGTGATTACCACAGAGGCTTCTGATTTGGTCATCCCCAGAACCAGTTCAGCCACTGAAGGCCAATGTGAAGCGCTGCAAGCATTTGTTTTCTTCTTTATCTGTTGCAGCAGTTCTCTGCTTATCACAGCAGCCTGGGTCCTAGGTACATCAGCTCCACGAACATTGTCATTGCATTCGTTAGGGCTAGTGGAACTAACTTGGTTATCTCCATGCTTGGCACTAGTGATGCTGAAACTGCCACCTAAATCTCTCTCTCGGCTTCTGAAACTGTTCAGGGAACTAACGTCGGTGACAAACTCCAGCAACACCAAGATTTGCCATAAAGTGGATGGCAGATCCCCAAAAGAACCATCTTGTGGCCTGATGTGTACTCTGCATTGCCCACCAATCCTGGGGTCTCTCTGGCTGTTAGGAGTACTATTCTGGACTCAACTACCTCATTTCAGATAACTGCTTCTTGCCGCGTCACAGCCAAAAGGATCAATGATAAATGACTAGATCACATGGAAGATGGGTTTCCTCATTCTGCTTCTCAGTCATGGCAATTGCTGTGTCCTCAGAGTATAAGATGGTCCGGGGACACGCGTGTGTTCCTCAGCCTCATTGCAGTTGAGACTTGCAGACTGTCATAGTTGTTTGTCAGGTACGAATTCATCCCTCTGAGTAAGCTGCAGTTCTTGTTTGAATTTCTACTCGAGTTCTTGACTTTCTGCAGTGTCATGGCTTAACCCCAGCTGGCAGCTAAGCCCCATGCAGCCGCTCACTCACTCTCCCGTAGTGGGATGTGGAAGAGAATCGCAAGGCTAAAAGTAAGAAAAATTGTGGGTTGAGATAAAGCCTGTTTAATAGGTAAAGGAAAAGCCGTGTGCACAAGCAAAGCAAAATAAGGAATTCCTTCACTACTTCCCACTGGTAGGCAGGTGTTCAGCCACCTCCAGGAAAGCAGGGCTCCATCACGCATAACAGGTACTCAGGAAGACAAAATGCCATAACTCCAAACATCCTGCCTTCCTCCTTCTTCCCCCAGCTTTGTGAGCTGAGCATGATGTCATATGGTATGGTCAGCTGTGTCCCCTCCCAACTGCTTGTGCACCCCCAGCCTACTCGCTGGTGGGGCAGTATGAGGAGCAGAAAAGGCCTTGACTCCATGTAAGCACTGCTCAGCAATAGCTAAAACATGCTTGTATTATCAACACTATTTTCAGCACAAATTCAAAACATGGCTCCATACCACCTACTCTGAAGAAAATTAACTCTGTCCCAGCCAAAACCGGCACATGCGGGGGAGGGGGGATATAACAAATCCCTCCTGAACTCAGACTGCTAGTCCCTCTAATGGCACGTGGGCATCTGCCAGTCTCCTCTCCTGATCTCTTTCCAGGACCGGCAGGTGTCTCTCAAGCTTCAAGGGGAAGCCTGTTTTCAACCTACTGAGGTTTGTAGTATCAGAGGCTTCGTATTATCCCGCTGCCTTAACAGTTGCAGCTGACTTTACGCAGACAAAGTGCAGGAATATTTACCTGTTGTACATCACCATTCTGTCAAGGTCTACACTCCATAGTATAGACCGGGATCCATGTTCCTGTGGCTCTCTTTGTTACAATGCTCCTGGTCTCACCCCCTGAAAAGACGATGTCGTAAATCACAGAAAGGAATAAGCTGTCAGTTAACTTTCAGATCAGTGTGTTATGTGGGTCCCCTCCAACTGTGGTAGAGTGAGTACTCATTTTGGAGTACCCACTTGAGCTGAAGGGATCAGATACATCCTTAAACTGTGTTAAGGTCTATTTAGCACGCATTTGAGCCTGTCATTTGCCTTTCAGCCAAGTTGCTATGCTTTCTCACTCCATCATTTTCACATTCCTTAAAGAGCATTTTCAGTTTCTTGCCTGCTACTGGAAAGGCTGCACGTGGAGTTTGAAGACTATGCTGTGTATGCTCCTGCATCCTCCGTTTCAGATCCTCAGCATAGCTGTTCACTTCTTGGTCTGTGAAGGTGGATTTCTAGGTTGCTCTCACCTCTTCCAGAAGTCCAAGCTGTTATGACAGAACTGTCTTGATGATAGAGTTCCCTTCCAGAGGTACCACAAGTTTCTCCCTCAGACAGTATCAGAATTTCACCCAGATCAGTTCTCTTTCTAGAGTCTCGTGGTTTGATATTAATAGTGCCCTCTTCATTTGCAACCTTAGATACAGAAACACTGTTGGCTGGTCTGAGAGTTTTGTCTGACTTGATCAGTGGTGGTTTAAATGGCAGCAGGCTCTGTCGGTATTTGCTGAGAAACCACCGAGGCAGAACCATTCAAAGCCCTGGTTTGGACTCAAGCAAGGTCCAAGCAACTTCTGGGGTGCTGTTGAAAAATACCTTTATTTCCAGCCTCTGTCACGGGGCTACTTAAAGCCTCCGTCTGCACTTTCAGCGGGTGCTAATCTCTCTCTGAAGCCTTACGGTTGACACGGCATTTGGTGGAGTGGCTCCGTAGTCACTGTTTGCATGTGGGACCGAGACTGTCCGTTCGCTGGCTTACGTCCCTGTGTAACTGTGCAGGACCACCCATCGTGTGAATATACATTTGGGCTATTGAGGAAAGAAAGAGTAAAGAAAGGAGAGACTATGTTCCAGCAGCAAATATTCTCTGAGATGCACAATCCACATGCACATATGTTCCCCTCCCACACTTGCAGTCCCTTCAAAGTAGTGTGTTGGCATGGAGGAGAGGCAACTGAAATTAAATGCCCTTTACCTTGTCTGCCCATCTGCTGTTTTTTTAAACCAGAATATTATCTTTCTAGTAAATTGAACGGCACCGAGATTGAGGTGTCTTTATAAATGGAAGCATGAGACATTAGTTCAAAAATGTAGATTCTGCTGCAGATTCATGGTAGACATATTTTGTACCTTCTGAATTCTTCGAAACCCTCCCTGCCTCGTCATCCCTCCTGTTAAATGAATGCATGTTATTGACACAATTATAGAGGGAGTTTCAAATACGGTATTGTAAATATACCAGCATTCTCCCCAGATAAACAAAACCTTGCATGTGTCTTACCCTAGAGATTGATGCCCTTTTTGTGTTGCCGTGTCCCAGCTTACAGCCGACTCTCGTCGATCCACCATCTGTCCTCGAAGGAGCGGCCAGGTCCCTTCGCTCCTCTCCCCTCCCCGCCGGCGTTCCCGCTCCCTCTTCCTGCCACCGCACCTCTCCCTGCCAAAAAGCAGGTGGGAGCACTGCGTGCTGGTGATGTACCCTGCTCCCTAGGTTGTCAGCTGTGGTCAATACTGTATTCTTTCGTTCAAGGGAAATAGGAAACTGGATGAGAAGGGGAGAGATCAAACAAGAATCTGGAATTGTGGTACTAAATTTAAGCATTTTTGATTTACCGGCTTAGAGTGACCTCATCCTCCACAGATGTTTCCCTGAAATTTTCCTGTGGGTTTGCAAGCGTGTGAGCTTTCTGGATTCTTTGCTGCTGTGGTACCCACGTACTATTGTTAGTCCAAAACGTTTTCTTTCCATTTTGTATTTGTAGGAAACTGTGCCTTACTTTTTGAGCAAGACACGTAACCAAGATCCAAAGTTTCATTTGATTCTTTTCATCTTTCCCTCCTTATCTTCAGCAACCATATGGGCTCGAAATACAGTAGCTCTAAATAGAAGTATATAATCTTCAAAAGTTGCAAGTTACAGGAGTGTCTGGTTTGCTACTTAACGCTGGTGAGAGGATTAGCTTGCCTTTTTATTTTTCTATTGCCTTGCACCAGAGCTACTTACTTTTCACTTTCCAAATGCTCAAAACTACAAGCTAGCAGTGATATTTCATGCAATTCAGTTGTGCATTTTCTGATGTCTGATTTCATAAAGTGTTTCTGTCTACATTAAAATATGTCAATACATGTGTCTGAGAGGTAATTTATTTAAATTGTTCTGTGTACGTCAAACTATAAGGCTTTAAATCAAGGCTGAATTATCTTCCTAAAATATTTACAGCAGCTCAGGCAGCCGTGATTGGCTTAGTGCAGGAACTGTTCGTGTCTGTAGCTCATGTCATGCAAGAGCTCGCATTTTCATGAAGTCCCATCTATTCTTAAAATCTCTGGTGTTTTCACGTTGAAGAAGCATTGCATGCTGCTAATAACAACAATGACGACTTGAAAGGTTCTTTCTGTCTTCAGGCACATTCAACACAGGGTTTTCTGCCCACGAAGGACAGTGAGAAAACTCTTCTGACTTCTGTGGGAGCAGGAATAGTCACTGGTATCACTTAAGCTCATTTTTCATTGCTTTTGTCTATCAATAGTTAAGTACATTTTAATGTCTTCATTTTACCAGTGGGGGCAAACTGATAAAAATTGAGATGTTTACATGTTCTTTGCTCTGAGCAACAACGTTAGAATATGGGAAGATTTCTGGCTCTTGTAAACCTCCTGGGTTGTGAGTCAATGCCTCTATCTGTTATTTCTATTTTAATTTTCTTTGGTTAGTACATTTAGTTTAGACTACTAGCAGCTGAAATCTGCTTGGTAAATCCACTGCTGGTGCTAGACACAGCAAGAACTGGTATTGTTTTGACAGGCAGACAAACAGATTTACAGTTTTAAATTGAACATTTCATCCTTTGGAGCTATTATGAGAACTTGGTTAAAGCATTAATGGGATGTTAAAGTAATAGTATTTTGACTTTTTCTGACAAGTATAGCAAGTTTTTTGAGTGACAGTTCAGCAAAAGAGATTCCAACCTGCAAGTATCATTTTCAAAGGGACATTATACAAATTAACTTTATAAAACAATTCTTGAAAAGGCATCTCCTGATAGTAAATGGGAAGTGGCTATTCCAAATCACGGTACAGTTAAATCAGTGGCTATGTTTTCAGACACGGTAACACTTTGAGCTTGACCATGCTTTAATGAGTAGAAGGATTTCTTGCAAGTTTCTAAAACCTGAGGCCAGAACAAGCTTATTTTTGCGGTGGGAGGACGCTGAGCTAACGAATTAGCTAATTCAAGAGGCATACCTACGCATGTGTAGTAAATGCAATAGGTTGCTAATTTTAGCTGATGTGAGCTGGGAGCAAGCCAGTTGTGGAAATGCAAGATTTTTCACTTGTTCGCTTCCTTGTAGTCTGCCTTGCATATGAGTAATGAGTGATTTTTTTCATACTTTCCAGATACTCCTTAAGCTCCTTTGGCCTCCTTCTGCAGTGAAAGAATAGTATATAAGTGGATGGTGAGTTAGATACAGTGTACCACTCCCTGGTAGTTGTATGCTACTGGCTGACCTGGACGGAGTCTTTCATAGGAATCTCCTAAAAAGGTGCATGGGTGTATATGTGAGAGGGAGAAAAGAGACTGTGCATCTGTGGAAAAGGACACGCGGGGCTGGGGAGAGGAAGGACCTCCGAGTAGCTCAGAGGACTAGGCATTCAGGACGCCCCCTGATGCTGAAGCAAACCTACACTGAGGGACGTCACCCTTCCCACCTATAGAATGCCAGACCAAGTTTCCACAGTTAGGACATTCCTCATGTCTAGATCAACTGGACAACTGGATCAACTAGGTCAACTTCTCCTGCTTATGTTGTGTTGGTAGCGCCATTTAGTCCTCAGAGAACGACCTGCTACGTAAGGCTTTTCCTACTCGCTCTGCCAGAGCTCCTGTTCCTTTCTCTGTTTTTAAATAGTATGGTTGTTCAGTCTGAGCTCTTTGCTGCTGCTCTTCGCTTCTCTTCAGTTGCTACAGGCAGTATGGAAATTTCTCCATTTGATCCCTGCTTTTCAAATGGAAGATTATATTAAAGAAATGCAGAAAATAGGACTAAGGAGCTTGTTCTGTTTGAACGTCATTATGTGCAAAGAGAGTTTAGTTAACATCTTGTTCCTTTCATTTCTGTTTTTTTCCCCTCAGACTCATGTTTGGGGATTTTATATTCAGTATCTCATCCGACCAGATAGCAGTTGCTTGTTGCTGATAACCCTTAAACTGGTTGCTGGTTCATGAGCCAGTCTCTAATTCTGTCTTAATGGCCTTTCTTCTTCTGTGTGTAAGGGATAGAAGTTGTTCTAATGATCTTTTAGCCAAATTCTAACTTCCCAGTAATAAGTGATAATCCTTAACTTGCAAACAGATAATTTAGTCGTGAAACTATTCACAATATTGCCTGAGATTCTAGGAGGATTTCCAGACGTCCCTGAGGTATTTTAGTTAATTTCTGGCAACACACTTAAACTGGTTATATTCAAACAGCTTTATTCTTACAGGCATAACTGGGTGGAACTGGTTTCTGATTAGACTTTCACTGGGAGCTTATTAATTTGCCTTTGGGAAGGCATCCTGGCTTTTTTCATGTCTTTAGAGTGCCCAGCAAGGAAGAACTTCTCAGGCTGGGATTGCTGGTGATGTTAGCTATCCTAACATTGTCTCTCCACCTGCTCGTAGTCAGTGTGCTTTATTTTAACAGCACTTAATCGATGATGACTTTTCTTAGTTTAATATTAAGGCTTCTGTGTAGATTAGGAATATAGAGTTGCTAAATGGCTGTAATGCATAGCCAGTGCATAAACTCCATAGGGCTACTTAATATAGTAAATATTTATTTTTTTTTACCAGCATTTTTAAAATACTGTAGTATATGCCCTTGCTGAATGTTCATATCTTGACATTTTGTGTGAGCTAGTTAGGCATTAACTATAGGCTGTATGGTTGGCATTTGCTGTTCTTGTATTTCCTTTCCTCTGTCTTTCAATGAAGTGCTGTGAAACTTTACAGTGGTTCAGCCTCTGCTGGTCTCTTACACGCATAATGCTGGGAATTCTCAATCAGTATCAAATGTCGTGTTTCATTTAACATGTTTCATGCTGGGCAGGAAATTAACTCTTTTTGGGAAAAAAAAAATAATCCATTTCACTTTGGTCAGAGATTTTCAGATGTGCTGACATGTTGCATTGGATTCCTCTTCACATGTGGATGTTGGCATTTCACTGCTGAGGCTCTCGTGTTACCTCAGCGGTCAGATGTTTATTGCTGTTGGATCTTCGTGGTCTTCCTCGTGAAGCACACTGGTTTTATGTTTAAAAATCTGCTGGTTGTTACTTTCTTCACTCAAGCCAAGAAGCAAAATGCACAAAATGAGACGAAACTCATAAAGAAGATCTTGCTTGATCTCATCAGGTAGTTATGTCCTTACACCCCATCAGAAGTCTTGCCGTCAAGGTTGTCTTGATGTGCGTGACCATGACTTGAAAAGAAGCCATCAGAAAGGCAGCCCCAGACAGCAACTTGTCATTTACTCTTTACCTATCCCAAGGCCAAACAAGAGTTGGCAGGCTCCCACGTCTGGGATGAAACTGTATCACAGGAGCGCTCCCTGATAAGCCCAAGCTGTGTGCCTCGGGGCGAAGGTGTCTTGCTTACCTTATGCTAAAATGTTATTGCACAATTTATCAAGCTAATCCGCTCTGCCCTCGCTAACGGTGCCACGGTATTTCACGAAGCGTGTGAGGAGCAGCCCAGAGTGCGCCTTTCTCTGTGGCTGCACCTTTAAACCTCTCATTTGCTTTATTTCACTTACTAGGTTGTGTATATTCTTGATTCTCAGTGAAGAAACCTTTGTTTTGAATTAATGAGTGCAATATTTCTGTATCTATTTACCCTAGCTTTGGTCAGTCCAGAAAGTTATTTTGCCCTTTCGGCTTTAGTGTACCTTTGCCACTCAAACACTGGTGAGAGAGGTGCCGAGACGTGGGGTGTGAGCAGCCTCTTCCAAACTCCCACTCCAGCTCTCCTCTCTCTCAGGCTAGTTTGAAATATAGGCAGGCCTGTTATTTCAGGAAAATGTTACTCAAAGACAAGAAATACTTCTTCCTTTTCCCAGTGTTACCTTCAAAGTGACAATTCGCTCCCGGTAATATAGAATTAGTGGAAACAGTAGATTGTCTAGTTTAAGCATTGCATTTTGTACTAAACTTGATTAAAGAATGTTTGCCTATTCTTAACTATTACTTACTTTTCATAGCCAACAATACAGGTATTTCTTGGGACATACTTATTTGAAAACCTATAAAATGCATATGACTGGACTTAGATGTAAAGCAATGCCAGCCACATCTGCAGTTATGCCGAAGCATCAGGTGGAACAAACTGAACGTTTTTAGATTGCATTGCTTTTGTTGAGGTGCCTGTTAGTTTTGCCATCAGTGAGGTGAACTGTGCACAGAATTTACTGATGTGATTTGTTTGATGGTGGAAGTTGGGAATGGGAAAAGGAATGAAGCAACAAGAAAATTGAAAAGGAGGATTCCCCATGTAGCCAGAGTGTACCATAGATATGTATTCTGATCCAGGTGACTTAGATAAAGACCTATAGAAGCATGCAAACAGTATATTGAGTATAAACGTGAGCAAAACTACTTTGCAGACCTTCAGCTTTATGTATTCCAATCTCGTAACAATGGAAATTGATGAAAACTGTGATAAAATTACTATGATAAAATGGCTTCTATTATAAAGTGACTGTATCTGAGGACAAGAGGAGAGCAGTGGATGTCATTTTTCACCTTGACTTTAACAAGGCTTTTGACACTGTCTCCCGCTATATTCTTGTATCCAAGTTAGGGTGTTATGGTTTGGATAGGTGGACAACCAGAGGAGTAATAAGTCTGGTTTCAACAGGTACAAATGCAAAGCCCTGTGCCTGGGCAGGAAGAGCCTCTGCAGTGAGACTGGCTGGGGACTGACCAGGGAGCAGCTCTGTGGAAAGGCCCATGGGGCTGCGGTGGACACAAGCCAGCAGTATGCCTGGCAGCAAGGGAGGTCACAGCCTGGGCTATATGAATGAAAACACAACCAGGATATCAAGGGAAGGGATTATCTTCCCTTACTCAGCAATCCTTAGACCACATTTAGGTACTGTGTCCAGTTTTGGGACCCCCAGTGCAGGAGGAACATCAGAAACCTGGAGTGAGTTCAGTATTGGGACACCACAACCATCAGGGCTGGAGCACTTGTCCTATGAGGAAAAGCTGAGGGAATGGGGCTTATTCAGCCTTGAGAAGAAGTGGCTTTTGTGGGGGTTATCATGAAGATGGAGTCAGACTCTTCACAGGGGAGCATGGTGGGAGGATGAGAGACAATGGGAATAAGTTGAAACAAGAGAGGCACAGCCTGGCTTGTTCCCCATGAGGACAGTCAAGCAGTGGAAGATGTTGCTCACAGAGGCTGTGTAGACTCTCTCCTTGGAGGTTTCCAAGACCCTACTGGGCAAATCCCTAAGGACCCTGGTCTGATCCCATAGTGGGCCCTGATTTGAGCAAAAGGTTGGTCTAGAGATTTGCTCAGGTCTCTTCCCACCTGAATTATCTTGTGATGGATGTTATAAAATACTAATTTTTAAAATTGTGAAACTTACGTAGCAGTACAGGTAGTGGGTATCATTTCTTGGTATATATATCAGTATACATTTTCTCTACAATTACCTTTAATATATGAACTTGAGTTACACTGATTTTATGGGCTTGCCAGGTTGTGATGGTAGAGAGCATTGGAATTTAATTTGACTTTACAAAAATGTATGTGTCATTGAGCACTACTGAAATGAGTGCTGGTACCACACATTAACACAGGTGCACCTTTCCTGGAGCTTGTGTTAGCAGGACTTTTGCTGTTTTGGTTAATAGTGAGAAATTATGCTAAAACAATATAGTCTTTCCAGTGTGAAAACCTCGTGTGAAACGACCCTTGAAAGAGGATTGGGGAACCTGTCTCTTGCTGACAGCCAATACAATGTCTTTGATGGGTCCCATATCAACCCAGAGCTTAGTGTTGTCTGTTAAAAACACCAAGAAAAATAGTCATGTGTTCAAAGGGAGTAAGAAATCATGAAACTTATCCATGATCTATGGAATAGTCCAGTATTTGCTGATATGAACAAAAGGACCAGACATTGGCATAGATGAACACTTGATCCAATCCCTATCAGACTGCTTTAGCCTGTGAATGTCAAAGCTCGCCCCTCACCCTTTTTTAATTAATTAATGTCACATTGTGCTTTACGTACAGATCAAGTGGGTTTTAAGGATATGTTTGGACTGGCGTTCTCAGCAATAAAATCTCTTAAACATAGATTAAGCCTACTGACAGAGGTTTTCAAATATCACTGCTAACTTGGAGTGCACCAAGTTCTTTGACTTGCCTCCTGACTTCTGGAACAGGGAGTGACCACCATGTGGCCATCTCAAGAAGTCTGAAGTTAAGCACCTGAAATAAGACCATTAAAATTGTTGGTGGTTGACTTTCAAATCCTCTCTTATTTGTGCTTAAAATTAAGCATGGTGCTTGGGTTAATCTTGTTCAAATCTTTCTGTTGACTTGTTGACTGTGAACATTTTCATAGTTGTATGTGTGGTTTATGTAATCAAGGGGGTTTTGTTTGGGGTTTTTTTTTTGGCTTTTGAAAAACTATAATTTTAGGAAAAATATTTATGGCTGTACTTAGCATGTAGGAGGCAGTATGAAGCTGAAGAGCTAATTTAATAAGAAATTAAAGTTTAGTTACTCCCTGCTGCGTATAATGTAACTTCTGGTGGTCTTAAATTTGCTGGCAAGAGTTACTTCTTTATCTCATAATCATGTTCTTTACTTATTCGTGGAAACAGACCCAGTGGGGTGATTCATGAGTGCTTTCAATAGTTTCGGTGAAATCAAAATTGAGTAAGTATCAGATGTCAAGAATGAGAATATTTTGACTATCTAAAGACAATGGGAAGCTTAGCTTTAATCAGAATAAGATCCTTAGTAATGGTCTCTCTCTTTGAAAAGCCTTCCACCTTTGAATCCTTACCAATGTTAGGTGTCACAGTAATCTTTTGGCTTTACGTTTAGGACATCAATTAGTATTTGAACACTTTCAGAAGAGGCTTGATCTTACTTGCAGTGGCCTGGGAGCGAAGTACAGATTTAGGAGCTAAAGTTTAAGTGCTTGGATTTCAAAATCTGGTCTCTGTATGTAAGCCTACAGTGATTTATTATTATTTTTTTTTTAAATTCTGCAACATAAAGTGAGGACATGAGATGAAAATTGAGCCATTCGTTGGACTGTAGGGGCAGGTAGCAGTTGCTTGCTGCAGTAACACTGAGGGAGAAGGGAGCTTGGTGCCTTGCTTCGGTTCCCTCTTATTCTCTTCCTTCTTTTTAAGTATGATCACGTAGCTCTATTAGAAGGGAGAAAAAGAGAGTGGGTGTTATAATAACACGTAGGCTTTGAGACAGGCAGTTCTGAAAGTTACTTAAACAAAACCATTGAGATCATTTTGTCAAGACACTGTCTAGTTCACCAGTGAATGCTACAGAAGAAAAAAATCAGATCATTTATACCTTTCCTTTATTTGCTGCATGAGTTACTCTGCCAGATTGCTATCTACACCATCGCACTTGTGTTCTTTTGCTCAATTTCCTGTGCAAAGTGCAGCAGAGAAATTACAGGTGAGCAAAGTCATGTTTAGAAACGTCAGTTTTTCTTACCATGTTTTGAGTGCAGAATTCATACCGAAGCAAAAGAATTAAACAGAGAGAGTCCTTATGGCAAAGCAGAACAAAGCCAACCAGTCAAAGCGTGAAAGAGATGCACCGGCGTCCCTGGGATGTGAAAAGTGAGGCGCTGAGCACAATGGCATTGTTACCTCTCCTCTTGGGCTGGGTAACTTAATCCTATTTGATGTAATACAGCTTATGAAAAAGATACTTTTTAGACATCTGATTGAGGTGACAGCACTTCTCAACAGCACCACTTCACCACCTGAGAAAAAGGGGAATTACTGCCAAACGATGAGAAGGGCTTTGTGATTGCAGAGGGAGGTGAGCAGAGTGCGTGGAGTGGCAGGGAGAGAAAGCAAAGCAGATCAGCTTCATGTTTTCTTTTCACATGAGGATGTTTTTACTTTCTCTTTGTTCAGTGTCAGCTTGTTGATGTGGGTACAGGGCCCTGGCAAGTTATCGCGCTCCTGGAAGTTTGTAGCTTCGAAAGGCAGAGGAGTGTTGAGCGTTCTGGGACTGATGCGTTCCACCGGTGGTGGTGTTGCCTCTGGAAATATTGATGCAGTTGGTCTTTGTGCAAGCAGGTAGCTGCAGATTAACAGACGTGGAATGGAATATCTTCAGCATAAACTGGGAATACAAAAAGAAGACAAACAAAAGGAACGAAAAGCTAAAAATAAGTGAAACGAAATTGTCGGGGATTCCTTTTTTTTCCCCAAATACGCTAGAAATTTGGTTGTTAGGAAACATAAGGTGAATATTTCCATTAATAATAAGGACTTCTAAATTATCCAGGAGTGGAGTAAAGCACAGGATATTAAGCCTTGTAAAGCCATTGTCAAGAAAGTACATTTTACAAGATTTTATAGACAGGTACACTCAAGCAAACCTGCAGCTGCATCTCTGGAATCACAAAAGACGTAGACTCAGAAAGGCAAATAAGAAACTAGTTCTCACAATTTCTGTAGACTGGAATTTTATTGGTATAGCAGCAGCACAATTAGTGGTTGTGAAGACTAAAGAAAATCGCAATTTCTGTGTGTAATGCAATGCATAGCTTGCCTTTGTTTATTCTTTTTTCTTTCCTTTTAAATTTCCCAAACAATTTTTACAGTTTGGCATGTGTTGAACAACATTTTCAAAAAGTAATGAGGTAAATAGGGTGTGGAAAATTATGATCTTGTATTCATAATGAATTCATATCTTTAATTGCCTGATTGGTAGATGAGAGATACATTTGCACTTTCTTTAAGGCTTTCTTAAGCCACGTTGTATTTTTCAGCTGTGTTAGCTTCCAGTTCACTAGCATGGTGCAGGTTGAGTATGCTTATTACTCTACACTATTATGGTTGAAAGCCAGGAATATTAGTTACTTAATATTCTGAGGCATCAGGAAGCAGCACATCATTTGATTGTTCAATTACTGCAGTATAAAACACCTTAGTCTTTTTGTATGCGTTTGTCTGCTTGGACGTTCGCAATTCCTGGCGCTCTTATCTTCCTAGCTCTGTGTAATCTGCCCAGCTCTCCCCGTAGCGCTCCGGTACAAACACCGGCAGTATGATCAGTGTGGAGGCGTGATTGTGATGGGATAAAAGCTGCAGTGTGTGCATAAAAGGAACCAAATTACTTATGCTCAGTCAACGTGGCCGTGCTTCAGAGAGATCACCAAACCATGGCTAAAAGCACCCTTTTACATAATTACCTTGTTATTTTCTCTTTGATTTGTGTAAAATTGTTTTTTGTTGTTATTGAAGAAAAAACACTTGCAGTCGACTGTGTATTGTAAAGAAATCACCATTAATAATATTGACAATAACTTATTAGTGTAAGCCACTCATCTAATTCTGAAGCAATGGGAAGGACAAAACATCGTGATGGAAGACTGCTCAGCTTTGAATATGTTAAATCCAGTCTAATATGAATAGGTTTTGGTGATAAAGCAATAACTGCAAAGTTTGTTTAAAGGTTAGGTGAACGATTACTGCAGAAATTTCTCTCTGGATGCACAAGAGGAGCACAAAGTCCCCGTAACCAGGATTCAGAGCCAGTAGTTTTGGTGAGGGATTCTAGCATCTCTTCTATGGGACTGCAGAATGTGACAAAACAGTCTCTTAGTCTTCACAGTTAAATTTCTTCTAGTTGGGCTGTGAGAGGAATGAATGGGTCAGGTTCTGCAGAACTTCCGCATTTGCAATACATTTGTGTGATGTGTAGCATTAATCTTCCGGTTTGCGTGGAAATCTCCTGAATATCCATTCACCCTCAATGAATATATGTGTACATTAAGTTGGCATCAAGTTAGAAATGGGATTTTGAACTTCCAAGTGTCTGGCATTAGTACGCATCCCTGTTGGGTTGTGCTCTGGCATGGAGAAAACATAACATCTTCTTGCCTTTCTTTTCCTACTAGCTACTTTGCATTCTCTTCTGCTAGGCAAACTTTAGGCAGTGCCTGGATTTCCTTTACATGGAGCAGGAATTTCACCCTGGATTCATCAGCTCCAGTATCTCTTGTCAGATGCACACTATGCGTTGGCTTTCCTCCCACCGCAGTATAGAAGCCAGCTGGTGCTTCTGCAAGAGGATAGTCCTCATGCCACTCAAAGGGGGCTGTAGGGTTGATGGGTACTGGGAAGTCTGAGCTGTCTGCACTTAGCTCCTTGTGAAGTTGACTGTGAGAATTTTGTCCCTTTTTACGTTGTCTTAAGGCTGTTCTTTACCTAGAAGTGCACATAAACCTCTGTTCTTGAGTAACTGTATGTGCAGGTAAACATACTGCATGGAGCTACTCAGTACTGCTTCCCAAAATGTGGATGCAGCTGCACCTTTTCAGAAGCATCAGCCCTCTAGTCACATCGTATTCTTCCTTTGCTTTGAGTATTGGCAATCAGATGAATATGGTTTTGGCTAACAGACTAATGAATGAGTTGTAAAAGCTTAAGAAAATGGATTTACATCCATTTAATATTTGGCTTCCTCTGCACTACCAGTGATGGTAGCTGAGGCAGTGGCTATGGCTGAGTGGATGTTAGGAAAGAAGTAAAAAAAAAAAATAAATAATTAACTAACAGATTAAATATCACACTGTTGAGGTAAACGAAGGTGAGTAATATCAGGTATCTATAGAAAAAAACAAGCTTGTAAGTCTCATCACTGAAATGCAGTCTATATGTAATTTTTTTTGTTATAGAGGAAATTGGACCCTGTACAAATATAAGTACTTGCTACAAAATTATTCTGCTGAATAATATTCCAATTCGTTTGCTCTTCACTACACCCCTGAAACTCCACGTGCATACCTGCTTAAAATCAGCAATAAGTGTAGCTAGTAATGAAATAATTCAGATTTAGTTTATTTTGTTTCATGATGCACAAATAGAAAATCATTTAAGTGTGACTGATTTTATTCATCCACGGTAGTTGCTCATCTGAAATGCTATTGAAGTTCAGTAATTGGAGCTCTGAAATACAGTATTTGACAGATGGTGTGGGTGGTTGTGCCATTTCCATGATAAATCTACTTACAAATATAACCGTGAGGAAGTTGTCTTCATTCCTTGACTACTGCAACATATAGATGGAAAAAGTGACAAACACGACATGAAAACAGATTTGTGTCTTGGTTCTTCATTTTCCTGCTATAATGATTTGAATTTTTAAACAAGTGCAAGAGAGAGGTTTCTTTTTACTTTATCTGAAAAGGGGTTGCTATAAATGCTAAAATATTCTTTCAGTAGCTTTTCTTTTCTTACATTTCCTTTGAAGCTTTTCCTATAGTGAATTAGTTTTGTAATGTCTTACAGTATCAGTTAGAAAGCATTGCTCTTTTAGCTGAAAACTAAATAGATCTTCGCTAAGATGAAATTACTGTTAAAAAAAATATTGGAGGCTGGAGAAATGGACAATCCTGTTGCCCCAGGGCTTACTGTTGAAACTTAGAGATGATAACATGGTCTAAATAGAAATATACCACATTATCCAGTTTTAATATTCTTTTTTGTTCTCTTTGTGTTTTAACAGAAATCACTGATGCTGGTACTAGAGGAACCCAGGATACAATTAAGGGAGTGAAAAGAAAAAAGATTGTGACTGAAAACCATCTAAAAAAAATACCAAAATCGCCTTTGAGAAGCCCCGCCGAAACCAAGGTTAAGCAAAATGTAGACCCCTCGCCACTAAAAGCTCTTCCAGATGCCTCTGAACACGCCACAGCACAGGATCACCTACCCGTGCAAAATGGAAATCAATGTACCAAACAAAATGGGAGAGCGCTTAGTAGTGAGATAAGTGTTGAAACAACCAAATCTGAGACATCAATGCAGACAAAGCTTTCATTGACGCATCAGTCCTCAGATTTGGGTAAACAGGCAGCGGAGGATACTGATGCGAACCAACTGAACTCACCAGAGAAGAAGTCTCTCTCAAACTCCTCATCAAGTAAAACAAAGGCTGACAGTAATGAATGTATTAATTTTGTTGATTGCAGTACGTCATCCCCATGTACACGTACTGCATTCGATGTCTTATTAAAAGCAATGGAGCCTGAACTGAACACCTTAGCACAAGAGTGCCCTCCTTACGGGATGCAGATAGAGAAACTGAGACCAAATAAAACTGTAAGCACCTCTTCTAGTCTCGCGTCCAATACAATGAGCATCCAAAATCAGTCTCCTTTGTCACAGCATGAGTTTGCATCTGGACCTCACTATTACCCGTGTGCATTAAACAATGTGCATGTAGCAACATCAACCAAAACTGGACAAGCACAAGGCCAATCTGTTTCTCATTCACAAGACCTTATTACCAAAACCAGTCAACAAAATCACCAGGTTGTTATGTGTCCAAGTTTCACTAGATCGCTGGTGCAACAGCAGAGTCAAGAAAACCCTAAGGTCCAGCAGATATACAGCATAGCAGTAACTTCATCTGTCGTTCACACCTCATCGTCCACTGTAACTCAGGTTTTTCCGCAAAACCAGTTAGTAGCTAGTTCATCTTCACCTTTGTCAATTAGCACATCGAGTTCAACACACTTGTCTATAGGTCCCATGTATAATTCAACCCAGATAGCATCAGTTGTGAACCATGGTGTAGAACAAATATGTAACCTCTTGAAAGACCAGAAGCCTAAAAAGCTGGGGAAATACGTCTGTGAGTATTGCAATCGGGCCTGTGCCAAGCCCAGTGTTCTCCAAAAGCACATCCGATCCCATACTGGAGAGCGACCGTATCCTTGTGTGACGTGTGGGTTTTCGTTTAAAACCAAAAGCAATCTGTACAAGCACAAAAAATCTCATGCACATGCTATCAAACTTGGGCTTGTCCTACAACCAGATTCAGGTGGCCTCTACTTATCTCATGACTCAGACAAAGCACTTAGCATTCATTCAGATGTGGAAGAAAGCGGTGAAAGTGAAGATGAAGGCACTGCTGATGAAAGACAAGATGATCAAGAACTGGAACCTGCACAAATAGTGAAAGTCATTTCAAGTGCAGAAACATTGCGGAAGGGAAGCCCTATTCCATTAAGCAACCCAGACTGTATACCAGGTGACTCTTCATTACGTGATACAGAACCTCAAGTAAGAGCAGCTTTACCAAAAGTAGTGGTTCATCCTGTAAATGTTTCTCCGTTAAGGGCCGATAGCCCAAAAGTAACAGAACCAGCACCCGAGCTTGCTGCAGCACAGAGAAAAGGAGATTTTAAAGTAACAAGTCTTCAATCAAATTCCACGCATACAGCCTCATTCAAGGAGAACGACATAAAGCAACATCAGAAAGTAGAAATGGGCCTGTTAGAGGAACAGCTGGGATCTGCAGTTGGAGCAGTGCATGCTCAGCTCCAGCGACAACAGGCAACCGATGGTTCCCAAGATCAGCAAGGAAAATGTCTTTTGAGCCCTAGAAGTTTAGGTAGTACTGATTCTGGTTATTTCTCTCGTTCTGAAAGTGCCGATCAAACAATGAGCCCACCAGCTCCTTTCGTAAGGGGATTGTTGACCTCTGAGAAAGACCCAAATAAAAACCTGCCCTGTGTGCCACGAGCAAGTGGTGTGGTGGCATCAGTGGTACAAACTGTTTGTGCTGAAAAAAATCTGATTCTCTCTGGCCAAATGCGACCTCCCATGGCAACAAAAACCCTTGAGGAGCGTATCTCAAAGTTAATTTCTGATAATGAAGCTGTTGTGGATGACAAACAGTTAGATAGTGTGAAACCAAGAAGAACATCTCTTTCGAGAAGAGGCAGCATAGATTCGCCAAAATCCTATATATTTAAGGATTCTTTCCAGTTTGATTTAAAGCCCATGGGAAGAAGAACTAGCTCAAGCTCTGATATACCAAAGTCTCCTTTCACGCCCACTGAGAAATCAAAGCAAGTTTTTCTTCTTTCTGTACCATCCCTTGACTGTTTACCTATAACACGAAGTAATTCCATGCCTACTACCAGTTACTCAGCAGTACCTCCAAATGTAATACCTCCCTCTCATCCCCTTCGAGGAAGTCAGTCGTTTGATGATAAAATTGGCTCTTTATACGATGATGTTTTTGTATCGGGACCTGCTACTCCACTGAACCAAGGTGGACATCCTCGGACCCTTGTTAGACAGGCAGCAATAGAAGATTCTTCTACTGGTGAAAGCCAAGTTCTTGGACCGGTGCGATCTGTAGAAGAAACTTATCTGGGATGTAATTTATCAAATGAAACCTTATTGCAAAGGAGCAAGTCCCTGGCACAGGGATCAAATTTAGAAAAAACAAAGAAGTCCCCTCAGGTGCGAGGAACAATGTTTGAATGTGAAACCTGCAGAAACCGATATAGAAAATTGGAAAATTTTGAAAACCACAAGAAATTTTATTGTTCAGAGTTGCATGGGCCTAAAACTAAAGCAGCGATCCGAGAGCCTGAGCATAAAACTGTTCCAAACAGTACACAGCCTCAAATTCTACACTACAGAGTCACTACTTCAACTGGCGTCTGGGAGCAGACACCCCAGATAAGAAAAAGAAGGAAAATGAAGAGTGTGGGCGATGATGATGACCCACAGCAAAATGATACAAGCATCCCATCAAAGAACACAGAAGGCCAAAGCAAGCAAGTAAATTCTTCCAGTCTGCAAAAACACAGCACAACAGCAGTGGTAGGATCACAACAGCCAACCAATCTTCTACTTCAAAGTTCCCAAATTCAGCTTGTGGCTCGAGGCACGGATCAGACTGCTGAGCCAAAGATGGCTCCGCTCACTGAAAAGCAGGCAAGTTCAGCTGTGCAAGAAAAGGTGGAGTTGAAAAGACAAGGGACTGGCATTTCAGTAATACAGCACACCAATTCACTGAGCAGAAATAGCTCATTTGAGAAGTCAGAATCATTTGAAAGAGTATCACCAGTTTCTTCTCAAGAGCCCAACAAGGTTGCACAGCACCGATCTTTGAATACAGTCGTAATCCAAGAGGACAGACACTCTCATCTGAGTACTCCCCAGCATCATCAACCCCTGTCGTCAGAAGCACCAAGAGGGGAAGTTCAGGGAAGCCAAATAGTTTCTAATGAGAGAAGCGCACCGCTTCAGCCGTCGAGACTTGTTCGCCAGCATAATATCCAGGTTCCTGAAATACTGGTCACAGAAGAACCAGACAGGGACCAAGAAAACCAATGCAGCGATCAGGAAAAGACAGAAAGGTTTAATTGGCCACAGCGCAGTGAAACTCTGTCAAAATTGCCAACAGAAAAGCTTCCACCAAAGAAGAAAAGAATTCGCTTGGCTGAAATGGAGCATTCTTCTGCCGAATCAAGCATCGACTCCACACTTTCCAGAAGCCTAAGTCGAGAAAGTAGCTTGTCTCATGCCTCCAGTTTCTCGGCATCACTCGATAAAGATGAAACTTCGAAGGCTGAGAACCTTTCCAAAGTAGAGCTCGTTAGTAAGTCTTCAGAGTTCCTCATGATTCCCGCTGGCTCTCACGCACTGGCTGTGCCTGGCCCTCATTACCGGGAAATGAGACGAGCCGCCTCTGAGCAAATCAGCTGTACGCAGCCATCAATGGAGGTTGTGGACTACAGGAGTAAGTCTTTTGACTGTGGAAGCATGTCTCCATCAAAACCTGCCTCGCTTGTAGAGATAGCTGCTCCGAAAGTGTCATCTGCAAATGGAGTTACTGGACACGTGCCTCTGCTAGAAAGGAGAAGGGGGCCATTTGTGAGACAGATATCTTTAAATATTGCTCCAGAAAGTCATCAGCCTCAAGTTAAGTCAACTTCTTCATTTCAGACAGCTCATGGTACGGATGTGTCCACAGTGCCATTGCACAGGCTGCAGACCTCCGGCAAATCTTCGGTGGAGTTTCCTTCAAGTACTCAGCATGCACAGACTCACTCCAGGCCTCATTCAGCAATTCAGAATTGTAATCCTGTTAGCCTGTCTTTGGTTCAGCAGCCTCTAGATCATGTATTGAATAATCAAGGACAGCCATCCTCAACTCATCAGCCTTCCCAGACATCTACTAAAACATCAGCCCATGGGGTACAAGTGAGCACATATGCGCTCTCTTGTCATACCGATGAAAAAAAGGATTGTTTTGCTCCAAAGTATCAACTTCAAGTTAAAACATTACATATAGGTCAGCCGTACTCTTCTAAATCGCTAAAAAATACTTTATCAACTCAGACCGTTCCAGGTCAAGTTGGGGTGGACCAGAACGCATCCTCCTTTGAATTGCAGACTAAACTGTCTGACTTGTCTAATCCATACTCTGTGCCTCCTCTAAAGCAAATTGTCCCTAATAACTGCAGCAGCCAAGTACATCCGATTCCTCCTTTTGTGGTTCCCGTCCGTATTCACAGCAGTATGCCGTCCTATGGCTTTGCAACTGTTACACCCCTCCCTCACATTTTAGTGACCCAGGATCAGGGAAGTCAATCTGTTTGCAAAACAAATGTTGCAACAGTGCCAACACTTGAAGGCAAAACTCAGCTGCCAAAATCTCACAAAGATCATCAGAGGACTTTGCCAAATTCATTTGAATTCGAAAATTCACTACCAGAAAGCGGAACCAGAAATTCACCTTTGTCAAGCTCTTTGAATATTATTCAAAAAGTGCCAGTTAGTGGACTCTTCCCTCAACAAGAAGCTACAGCTTCAAGTAAACGAATGCTTTCCCCAGCCAACAGTTTAGATATTGCCATGGAAAAACAGCAAAAACGTGTTAAAGATGAGAGTGGAGCTGCCTGCATGACAGATGCTAGACCATTGCATTCACTGAATGTTAGATCTAATGACCCTACTGGTAAGCAAAAGAAACCAGTTTTGGTAAGGCAGGTTTGCACCACAGAGCCTCTTGAAAATCACCTCTTAGATCCTGATGGTGTTGCACAGCATGAAAAAAGCAGCAAAGCTAATACTTCAGACCTGCTGTTGCCTGACCGTCATTCATCTGACACTGGGGTTTCAGAAACCCTGAAGGAGTCACCAGAATCTGAAGACCTTAAGTCTTCGGCATCGCCGGTGTTTGTAGCTAGAAAACCATCGGAAATGTCTCCAGTGAATAATCAGAGTTCTCTTCTCAAGGCTGTAAGTAGCAGCCAAGAAAGAAGGTCCCCAAGTAACAGTAATGAGAGCAAGCACATCAACAGTCAAGGCCAAGCAAAGCCCGTAACTACATTGGCTGCGATGAATGCAGGAGAAATGCAGAGGCTGTCATTTCCAAGCCTCAAGACTTCAACAAGTTTTACCTGGTGTTATCTCCTGAAGAGAAAACCATTGCATCTGCTGCAAAACGATCAGAAAATCTCAGCCTATTCTACCTGGACCGTTAGTCCCAACAATCCCAATCCACTTGGTTTGTCAACGAAGGTAGCGCTCTCCCTCCTCAACTCAAAACAAAAAGTTGAAAAGCCACTGTACACTCAAGCCAGAACTACTCATCCCAGATCTGATGTGTTGGTCTATTCAAGCAAGTGGAAGAACAGCTTAACCAAGGTACTTAAGCTATGCTTGATGTATACTGATGGTTTACAGAGGATTTGCTTTGAAAATCATGCTTGTTCATACTTCAAAGAATGCAATATGCCCGACATGTATAGTCTATGTGCTTATTTATTTTAGCTATGATGGATCAAACTGCTAAAAAGATCTTAAGTAATTCCATTAAGAAACCTGTTCATAAGGATTTATGGCTTTTCGTGGAAAGTAGTTCCTAGTTTTAAATCTGTATATGAAGTGTTTATCATGTCAGGAATGTGTTTGGCTATTTTTTAAATGCAAAAGGTAGAACAAAAATAGTTGTGATGTAAATATTTTTTTAAACACTTTTAACTTATAACAGGTTAATTTAAAATCATAATTGCGTGTTTTGCCTTAAAAATCAGCTGGTATTTTCTGTTATAAAAGAGTGCTTAGCCTGAACAGGTGTCCATGGATACGCCATGAAAATATTTTTCACCATCACTGATCATCTAACTGTAAGAGGAGCAGTGAAACGTTTCCCTTTCTCCCACCTGGGTTAATCGGTGGTGTGAAATAATGACAAAAATAGCCAAGTTTAAAACAAAATTACAGCTGCCATAAAAACACTGACAACTTCTTGGATCGATACGGCTCCAAAGATGACGTTAAATCTTGCGCAGTGGAATATACTCTGGGCAATATTTGTGACCCACATAAAACACTACATCATTCCGGAGTCAGATGGGGAAGAGCAAAACGGTCGCTTGTGATTTCCTTAGCTGTCTCGGGACTGCACACGTGTGATCAGGATTTCACTCACTGGGTGGTTTTGTTATGTACAGGACCAAATCTGTGCTGGTTTGTGCTGGGTTTGGTGTTCCTTAATAACTGAACTGCCTCTGTGAATGGGTAAAGGTGGCTCTCTGCCCTATAGTATGGCAAGAGGTGGCCGTATCTATTTAATGGATCCAGTGCTAGCTTTTATTGTCCCATCTGGTGAAGCCGTAAAGCTTTCTGAAGAGACCCTCAGCGTACAGCACGGTTTCATGCTCTTCTTCCTCTTTGCTGTGTACGCTGTGTGTGTGGTGCCGAACTTCTTTGGAGCTGGCCAAAACAGGGCATGAGCTGTGGGCCTCCATTTCTCCAGAGTCCTTCAGGGCACAGAAATCTTTTTTTTTGGGGGGGGTGGGTAAAAGTAATTATAGCTTGTCCTGATCCTGCAGTCTGCCATCAGCAAAACTTTCCAGGCATCAGACTGGGAACTGGGGTCCGTAGAGTGGGCAGTCGCTCTAGAGGCGACATACCACAGCCTGGGGAAAAGAGGCGTATTTCTGTGGATGTTGAGTGACAGAGACTTGCCGTCAGTGGTCACCCTGCGATGTTTCTGTGTTTTCTAAATGTTCTGCTAAAATACAGGGTCGTCAGTGGGGAAAAGAGCAAGAGGATGAGAAACGGTGTAAGAGGAAGAAATCATTACAGAATTACAGCAGATATGCTGAAACCCCTCAGGCCAAAAGAGCATTAGAGTTAAATCTGGTCCTCCTGAAATCAGTCAGAGGCACTGCTAACATTTATATTGAGGGTCAAAACTTTATCTGTAGTGTTCTGTGCAGAAAATACATATAGGCTGCTGGCTTTGTGTTAGTGCTGTAACTGAATCGAGTTGTTGGTTCCATATTATGTGCGGCCTTTGTTTAAACTCTTATTACCTTTTCAGCCTGCTCCCTCATACACTTCATGAGATGTTGTCCTTACATAGTGCTAATTTTTTTTAAAAAAGAAAAAAGGATTCAAAGATACAGCTTTTTTCATTGTACATAGTTGAGCGATTCTAAGGCAAGTCTCACATCAGTTGTGTCATTGACTCATGTTTGGTTTATTTTTAAAGAACAGTGTACCAGAAGAAATTCTCTGATAACAAAGCTATTGCGTGCCTCTTGAAGAACAAATTTTGTCTACAAACAAATTCTGTTTAGAATATAAATAAAGGATAATAATATTTTGAAAAATATTTTGACAGCACCCTTTTAAACACTCTAGGAGTACTTAAATGCTGTAATAGGCAGCTGTCAGGTACATTTACAGTGCTTCTGCCACAAAAGAACCACAGTTAGTAATCTTTCTTCAGTCTTTCTTGCTGACGTTTTGAATGAAGCACATGAGCATGGGGAAAATGAAGAGTTCTTAAGCTCTGCTTGCGGCTGATTTACAGGTTTTACTCAGAGCCATTACAAAGGAAGAAAGTGCAGTGAGAAAGCACCAATTAAAGTTTAATTGGCATCTCAGATTGTACGAGCAAGGTATAGGATGGCAGAAATTAAAAATTTCAAAGACCTGACATGACCTAACACTTCCAGAGTTTGTCTGCTTTCCCTTTTAATGACTCAGGCAGCGGGATTTCAGCCGCTTTGCAGGATGATGCTGTTACAATAGACCTCTGTATTACCAGTCTCCAGTTAGAACAGGTAACAGAATAAACGCTACTAACTTGGAAACTTCCTCAGGGAAGCCATGTTTAAAGAGAGCAAAATCTGAAATTCCTCATTCGGTTCATGCCCACTGATTCTCCTACAGTTTTTTCTGGTTGAGACTGAGGATGGAGAACGTTAGAGGTCCTTTTGGAAATTAATATTCCATTGAAAAAAACCCAACAACAAAGCCAACAAAGCAACTACAAATAAGTCTTAAAAAAAACCCAGTTGATTGATTTCCTGCTTAAAAGCTTGGTAGGGTCCCGAGTTCCTTTGGGAACCGCAGTTCTGACTGCTAGTCTCTGGGGGTCGTGTTTGTTCAAGTGGTTTGCACGTTTTCACCCTGACCTAGCAGAGAGCTTTAAGTGCTACTATAATCCAGTTTATAAAGAATAATAAAAATGCAGCACTCTTTTATGCCTCACCTCCTCTCTCACAGTCGTTAGCCCTTTCCAGAGTGATTTGGTGTATTCTGCTCGTGGGGCTTTAACTGCTGATCTTCTCACCAAGATAAAGGGACTTCCTGAACTGTTTCTGGGTTTGCCCCCAGAACTAAGTCTCATGCTGCTGCATAACCGCTAGTAATCACTGTCACAAAAAAAGGCAGTTCTTTCAACACTAGATGCCACGGGAAATGAAGAGACATGTGAACAACATGCAAACAATAAGGAACCCCAGGACTTTGTTTGCTCTTCACAATTCGCTGATCAGAGGCAATAGGTGAAGTTGCCACGTTCCAGTGATTCAGAGGACAAACCACAAAATGTTATTGTGAAAGAAGCTCCTGGAACGGGTATAACACGTTAAAATGTAACAGGAGGTTCACCTGTATGGAAAAGGCTTATTTTATCTCCTTACTTTTTTATTTTATTGTTTTATTTTATTTATTATTATTTTTTACCAGTTTTCCCCACCTGAAATCACTGGTGGTGTACCAGGAGCCCTTTCTCAAGCCCCCTCATTGATCTTGGCTTCCCTCTCTGAAGCAGATCAGTAATGTGTGCGGTATTCCAGCATGAAGATTTTCAGGCAAGAATAGGCTGAAGAATGGAAAGTTTCTCCTAATTGGAAAGCTTTTCTTTCTTGGATGAGGTGCCACAACAGTCCAGCTCACCACTGGAAAGTAGTTAAATGTAGAAGATTTTTATGTGTAAACTAGTAAAAGTTTAAAGATATTAAAAACATTTTCCTCAAGTGGCTATGTGCCAATGGGAAAAACATTTAATGAATATTATAATCTGAAATTTATAACTTCGATGATTCAGGCTGTGAGCATGTTTTTTTTTTCCAAGGGATGTTATAAAGTACCAGAAGTATCTATTGAACTCTGGTCTCTGGGCAGCCCTAAGAGCAGGTTTTTTTCCAGTTTTATGCCAGTAATTGAAGACAGTGGAGTTAAACTGGAGCAAAACGGGTAAAGTAGAAATGAATCATGGTCCTTGTCTCTACAGGAGAAGAGAGAGAAGACTGTGTTAGAAACAGAAGGCATTTAATTGTGGAGAGGAACATTTTACCATGCTGCCATTTTTCTACCCTTTCCACCAGTATGGGTGGGGTTTTGGGGGATTTTAGGTGAGGTACATTAAAGGATTTCCACACAAGAAGCCTATGCTCCTTAGAGACTGGCTGCTGTTTAAAATTTACAGAGGACCCAAGTCCTCTTCAGCATCAATTTGGAATTTTTCATAAAAACTAAAAAGGCCATTTTTTTAATTATCAGTAAGCATTTCTGGAGATTTCTGTGACAGAAACTTGGTGTTTCTACTAGAGCATCTCTGTGATAGCAGAATTTTGCATGTTCAAGACACTGAAATGACTGCTAAAATAGCATATAACCAGTAAATTGAAGTACATCAATGGGAGACAGATAGTAATTTGAACACCTCTGTTAGAGTATCTTATTTCTGTACATAAACATTTGTGTTAAAAAAGGGGGGGTGTAGAATCCAGAGGTATTTGGTCTTGTGTTAGTTTTTGTGCTCTAGGTGCTTTTGTGAGTATACAATGTATTGTAACACTGTTTCACCGTAGTCTGGATAACAATGTGGGCCACATCCTTCTGGGATCTTTCTTTTTCATTTGTCTTTTCATTCTTGAAAATTAAATCTGGAAAGAATACTTATTATTTAGGATTGAAAGATCAGGCACTTAAAGATTGCATTATTCCAGCTGCTGGGAATATTTATGTGGTGTTTGGCTTATTACATATATTCTGTATTCTCCACTACTCTTTTCTTTGTTAAATTATAAATGTCACCTTGTTACTCTTTGTTTGCAGTGGAAACAAAAGCAATTCATGTGCCAAGTAGCATATAGGCACTACTGCGTGGTTGGGTTGCAATTAGTAGAGTAGGCTCCACTGCTGATATTTCTCATCCAGAACATCTTCTCCTTTCACCTTGCGTGAATGCTGCTAAAACATGCAGGGTGAAATTTCTTTCTTCCTACACGCAGGCAGAGTGCTTTGGTAGAACTGCTCGGCTATTTGAAAATCCAGCCCAAATCCATCAGAGGGCTGCGTGAAAGCGCACCGTTGGGAGTAGTACTTGCAGCCTGTGTGGATTCCTCAGGCTTGGAATCGAACAGGAAGATGCTTTTCCTCTGATCTGTGCTAATTCCTCATCAGCCACATGGAGGACTATGGGCAAGGACCGGGTGCCAGAATGATGTCACCCTTCAATATATGTAACGACCGGTGTAATTCATCAGTCATTTTAAGTCAGCCAGTGAAGTCATTCCTCTTGCCAAGAATTCGCAAGCTTACAGCATTAAATTTTATAATGAGTAGAAAATACAAGGCCAGGCTTTCTTTCTCTCATCATTTTATTCACTTATCAATATGAGCAAATGTGGTAAGTGTGCCAGCTACGTGGGTAGAACAGTTTATAAATACAGCAGCAATAATTGCTGGCTAATTGGATCATTCCTTCATTGTTGCCCATTTTATAAATATCCCAGACTTGGAAGGAGTAGATTTTAATTGGCAAGTATTGGGGGAACTCATCCTCCTTAAAAAAATAAATCCTTAATTAATAATCAGGGGAAATGGAAAGTCGTACTTTTTTTCTGCTAGACAACTGGTACATTTTTCTTGTAATTTGGTCGGGCAGTGGGAATTAAATGTGGAGTCCTGCCTTGGAAGGGTTCTGGAGCCCCTGTTAAAAACCTCACCAAATTGGGAACAGTCAATTCCCACACAGAAACAGGTGTATTTTTTGAAGAATGTTAGCAATCAGAAACGTTTCTTGTTAGTATCTCCCCATGGTGTACACCTCCTTCCCACCCTTCCCCTCTTCGCTGGGCTGGGGGAAGGCAGCTCCTTCGTGGGTTGGTGGGTGAGACCCGAGACCCACAGCCATGGGATGGAGGGCGGTCAGGGAAGTCCTTCCCTCCCCTGGCAGCTGGAGCTGGGGATGAGCTGCTGCAACATCAGGACTTGAGCAGTGGGGAAAAAGCAAGAATAACTGATTGTGCACTCAAGTTTCCCCCTTTTTGTCAAATGCTGGGGGTGGAGGGGGGAAGTGTATCATGCCGCTGCAGAGCCCCATCTGTGTGGTCCAGACGTCGTGTTGAGGGCAGAAGAGCGAACCTGTAGCTGTTCAGGAACCAACTGGGTTTCATTGTAGGGTTCTTTTCTCTGTAGAAGGCTACTTGTGAGCTCAGACATGTCACCTTCACCTTCCCTGAAGAAGGAAGAGGCATCTGCTATGGTAGATTCAAAGCGCTCCTGGTTTTCTACAGTGGTGTCATCTCCATCTCGATCTGCCAGTGCACAAATAGTCAATGCACAGTAGAGAAGTTGTTTAGCAAAAGATACTTCATTTCATGTATCTTAACATTTTTAAAAGTCTGTTATTATAATTGTGTCATTTATGCTGCTTTTATTCATCATAACTTACAGGTTTGAATGGTATACGAAAGATACTAATTTTAATGATATGCATATCTCGTTTTCTTTCAGCGAGCATTAAATAGAAAAAAATTGACTGCAACTGAATTCAGCAATAAGGAAAACTCCGAATCAAGCACTGAGCACGATAAAGAAAACTCCTTTAGCAAAACTGAACCAAGAAGAGTTAAAATATTTGATGGAGGGCAAGTATTGTACTTTGTATACTACATAGCGTGGTGAAGGTATTTTTTCCTTGATTCTAGACTTTGCAGAGATGTTGCTTCCTGTTTGATTTATTTTAAACAACAGTTCCCATACTGTGGTCTGTGGATGTTGGTTTACGTTTCCAAGAAAAATGGAAAGTCATCAGAAGCATGGAGCCAGGAGAGTTACGCGGGGGGGTAATGAAATAAAGAACAGTTTTCAGTGCGATGCTTTTTTTTTTTTTTTTTCCCCCAAAGGACAAACATTAATCAGCAGTAAAGGCAGCTAGATACGGCCATAGATGTAAATTTTTTTCCTATATTTCTCTTAAGTGATAAATAATGCCTATTCTGCAATAAGGTTGTATAACTGTAGCCAGAGAGGATATAGTCCAGGGGCTAAGCAGCAGACTGCGGTACAGTCTCCGTCTGGCAGTTCGCTGTGGCATACACAGACTGGAGAACTCCTGATTTGAAAAGTGCCATGGAAATATTTACTGAATCCATGCACTGTAATTCATTAAATCGGTTGCCTGATATGAATAACATTTGCTTCAGCCACAGCGCTGTGCCATGTACAACATCTTATAAAACAGATTTTTTTCATAGAAAAGTGCCAGTGACACTTATAAAATTTTGAGCACAAATGGTGCGTATTTTATTATTCTCGTAATTGGTGGCGGTCTCTAGGGCTTTCCATTTCATGTTTCCCTGTTTGAACCCAGTCTAGGCCAAGTAGTTAAGCCATTACCAGCTCCCCAGGTAAAATGTTGCTACGCCTGTCTGCTCAGATCCAAATGTTGCAGGGACCAGATCACACAGGCTGAGCACAACCTTTGGCATCCTTGAGCAGAGATATGAAGGGTGTGTAACTGAATCCGAATGACTTTTTCCATCTAGAGACAGTCCCAGTGGGCTGAGTCCAGAGCACATTGATAGGGAATTTTAAAGACTTTCCCATTGTCGTAACTAATGCTGTTCCTTTTCTGCGTCCAGCACAGAGCCTCAAAGATGCTTTTTAAAGCTCTCTCATGGTGCCCAAATCCGCTTCCAAGAACTGACACTTTTAAAAAGTATGTTCCTGTGTTGCAAAGAGGAAATTTGAAGTCTTGAAATGCTTAGTATCAAACAGTACCTTTATTTAAAAAGATGCATTATTCCTAAACAAGTCCATGATTACCTAGTGAAAAATCTAGGTGTGAGTTGAACAAACAAACGCGTAAGTTGAGGAGAAAAAAAGCATGATTGGTTTTGTCAGTCATTCATTTTTTGATATAATTTTTAAAATTCTGGCAGATTATGGTTTCTAACTAGAATCATTTTCCCTTTACAACTAATTGCCTTACTCTTATGATACTGTCACTAGGTACAAGTCAAATGAAGACTATGTGTATGTTCGGGGGAGAGGAAGAGGGAAGTACATCTGTGAAGAATGTGGAATACGTTGCAAGAAGCCCAGCATGCTGAAGAAGCATATTCGCACACATACAGATGTCCGTCCTTACCATTGCAATTACTGCAACTTTTCCTTCAAAACTAAAGGTAAGGGCACTTTTCAGTGTGCATTTTCCCGCTTTTTTCTTTCTACTTTAAAGTATATTTCTTTTCCTCTCACATTTGGCTGTTCGTAAGCTAAAGAAGTTGCCTCTCTGTGGAGTTTTTACTGTCCATTGCTTCAAATATTTGTAGTTTCTGATTTCCTTCTTTTCCTTTCTTCTGTATGTTCATTCAGATAATCACATCTTTATATGAATGAATTGCGTGGCATGCCACGATGGGTGAGAAATGGGAGTGGAAGAGGGAAACCATATGGGAGTGAGATGAAAGTTAGGTGAAGTGAGCTGGTTAGATGCTCATCCTAGGTTGGGATGGGAGCGCAGAATTTTAAGTCCCTCTTTTGGAGGTATGACATCGACATATATTGTACTCCTGTTGGCACTCAACTACTTGCTCTGGGAAAGAAATTGGCCTTTATTAAATTATTGTGTTAAAATAGTTTTTATACCCTTGAAGGACAAGGTTCACTTTCCATTTGATCTTCTAAGACCCACAGATGGACCCCTACTTTTTGAGACCTGTTACACCAGATACTTACATGCATCCTAGTTTAAGCAGGCAGTATATTAAACAGTGGTAGATCCAGGACTCAAAATAAGTGAAACAGACAGGAGAAGTTCACAGCCAAAATACTTTCAGCGAAAAAATTCTAAGCAGTAAAATTTTTCTTGGCTTTGAGCATCATTTAGCAATAATTCCCCCCATCTGTAACCTCAGAAACATTTGTATCTTTAGTGCGTTTGAGACTACTCGGCACTTGAGTGGAAAGCTTCCAAGAAATGACCCAGTGCTGCAGAAAGTGGGATGGATAGTCTTTAGATGTGTCAAAACCTATCACTGCATCCTGACACACTGGGTCATCACGTTGCCTTTAAGATGAAATGCCGGAGTGTGAACCCAATAAATGCTGAGTATGGTTTTTTATGCAGAGGAGGCGTGCTGGCCAAGTTTAAGTAATTCAGTTCTGCCCATTTGAAATTCTCCCTGTTTTCAGCTGTAGCAGGTACTTGCGTTGGCTTCCTCTTCTGCAGTTGCTATGCCTGGTTGTTGCCATTACCACCGCAGAGTCAGTTGCACGGTTGGGTGCTTGATGTTTGGTAAACTGCCCTTCCTGAAAGGACGCTGTGGCCGGTAACTTCATGTAGTATATAAAGCTGGGAGATGTGCTATTTGTGAGTCAATATCGTCATATAGCTTCATAGCAATTATTTCAAAAGTTGGGTTGAACTCCTAGCTTCATTTCAAAGCAGGAATAAAGTACTCCATAACTACAGAAGGGCCACCATTTCACCCACTGTAATTTCTTCCATTTGAATGCCTCAAAGAAACAGGTTTTTAGAGACAATACGAAATTTAAGTAAGTCAGCGGTTACTCGTAATAGTACACATTTCACAAATATCATCATTTACAGATCTCTGATCTACTCTTAACCTTTTCTTGATGGTATTTGCTGTATTTTATTTTCAAAGGAGGAGGGGAGAGCAGCCTGTGGGGCCTCTCAGCAGTTACGCATTCACTTTTGAGATTCGGATAGAATATGTTCATGCTTTGATTTTGAATAAAATTAATCTGTTTGTTTAGGTCAGCAGTGAAAATGATTACACTAAAAATAGAATCTATTAAATACTAAAAGAGCTGCCAGATACGAACTTTAGTTTTACGCAGTAGTTTTCTTCCAACATGACTTTGAAGACCGAATCGGCCTTTTTTATACTTTGCCATAAACAAACAAGGGATATTTTACACCACTGCAAAATAAGTCATCATCTAGGATTCCCATCCCATTCTGCTTTATCTCAATAAAGACCTTCATGTAGCCAGAGAGCTAGTAGCATTCAGGATCGTGAATCTGCTGCAGCCCTTGACAGCTTGCGTTGAGGGGCAAGGCTCTGTCAAGCGTGAAATCAAGTTATACAGGTGGCTATGAATGCAGCTGAATAAGACATATACATGCTGAGTGTATATTTGTATACATTTGTATAGTTACAGAGCAGTTAATTTTTTTTCATTTTTTTTCTTAAGGAAATTTAACAAAACATATGAAGTCAAAGGCACATAGCAAGAAATGCATGGATTTGGGAGTCTCAGTAGGCTTAATAGATGACCAGGATGGAGAAGAAGAATTTGGTAAGAAATTAAAATACTCTTTCTTTTCTGCATTTTTGTATTTATTTTGTCCCCTCAGTTTCTTACCCTTTCTTTTCCAAAGCTTTTAAATTCTCGTACAGGGAATAGATACAGAGATAAAAATCTTAGAAACTAGTAAGAAATATTGGAAAAACCTTCACTAAAAGAAATGACAAGCATATGCTAAAGATAAATTGCTGCTGAATTCTTCACAAAGTGTTATGCAGTTTAACTTTATCAGTTTCACAGATAAATATGGCAAGACTGAAAATACCAGAAAAACAGCTGTTCGCCTAGGAAAAAATGTAGTAAAATGTAGTGTTTCTTTGAAAATAGTTGTGCATGCAATTGTCAGTTTTGAGATGCGCGTTTCATAAAAGTTAGATCGCTAACGTGCCACCTGAATCACAAATATGTTGCTGAGCGCTTTGCAAGGAGGCTGATCATCTTCCAGTGTAGAGATCTGTCCTCTTTCACAAATAATTGGGCATAAATCAGCAGATAGAGATCATTCAGAAATGAGGAATATTTTTCATCCTGAGCTGTTCTACTTCTCCATTAGTGATGAGAGTGCTATCAAAAGGAATGTATTTGCTAATAATTGGAATTCGGCATTTCCCGCATCCTGAGATGGCTCCACTGAAGAGGAGATGAGATCGAGGACAGCCAAAGAGGGCCAAAACGGGTTCCACGTGGGTTTGGCTCAGCATGATAAGACAGATGTAGCTGCACCAGACCCAGTGAGACGGAGAAAAGGATTGTGCATTAGGACTCTGTTTCGGATCTCGGCACGTCTCAGTGCAGTGGTGGCATTTTCTCCTTCCTGCTGTTTCTCAGCAGGGGGATGAGTCCTGTTGCCTTGCCTTGTTGTATTTTTCTTCCTTCAGCGGAATAGTTTATTAGATTGCGGATGAGGTTTTGAGAAAAGAAAGCAGTGGGGATCTTTATTTAAACAGTAAAGGGCAAGAAAGATGAATGCACTTGCTCCCATATGACAACCGCTAGCAAAATAAGCGAATCAGCTTGAATCTAATTCTAAATAATGCTGGGAATAT
This sequence comes from Charadrius vociferus, assembly GCF_000708025.1. NCBI lineage: Eukaryota > Metazoa > Chordata > Aves > Charadriiformes > Charadriidae > Charadrius > Charadrius vociferus. The sequence goes on along the minus strand of NW_009648242.1, from coordinate 1,742,351 downwards.
GACTCAGCTGGTATGATTCAGTAGTGCGCTAGGTACAAAGAAACCTGCATTTTCCCTTTTTTGGCATTCTTTGATATATTCCTTTTTGGTAAACTAAAAACATGTTCCCGTTTGCAATTTGAGGTACCAAATAAATAACACGGAAGATAAGCAGCAGTAAAAATTACTGTCCCTTTCTCACAGAGGAACAGTTTTCATTAACATTTTCAGCCTTCACATGACAGAAAAATGGTTGCAACTTTTTAAAGCAATGTTCTGTAGCTTTCGACATTTTATTTAGTTTCATAAACTACAGCTGAACAGGTATTTCCATTTATTAAAAACTGAAAACATTTTATTGATTGATAAATCGATATTCCCAATTGCATACATTAAAATCTGCACTTGTGCTTATATGTAATGGGAAATGTTCCAAATGTTAACAGAATTATCAGTAATACCCGGTAGAAGTAAGCCATTTCAAACATTTGTTGAAAGATAGCTTTTCTTTGGCTCTAAGACTATGTAATTGAGAGAGAGAGGCTCTCTCTTTTTACATAACATGTACAGGTGTGTGTAACCATAGTATAAATATATTATATATTCCCTGAAATACGTTCTTTGTTTCAGCACAGTAATTACTTAACAAAATAAATACTCTACTTTGGAAAAAAAAGCAAGACAAACATTCAATGGGATTTGCCACATAATCCATTAAATTCTTCCAGAAATTTAATTTTAAGACTGCAATGGTTCATTGGGTGTTCGGTTTTCTTTTTTTTTTTTCTTTTTTTCCTTTTTTTCTTTTTTTTCTTTTTTTTTTTCTTTTTTTTTTTTCCCCCCAAAATAGAGCGGTAACCCTTCTTTCTTTAAGAACCCCAAAACAAAAAACAACTTGGTGGTAAAATCCCTATCTTCTCTAAACGAGCTGGCACAGGTACCCATAGCAGAACCAGCTGTGCAGCGTAAAGCTCAGTACAAAAGTCCCGTCCAAGAAGCAGGGTAATTAAGCCCATGATAAATATGCGTTTGCTGCAGCCAAACCAGTTGAGCCTCTCTGGTTACTGCCTAACACAGTGGATTTACAATTATCCATGTAAATTCAATGAGTAACTGTGCACTTGAAAAATGAGATTTCATCTCTCAGCTTACCTAGCCACACTTGAAGGTATTTCTCGTGATAATTCAGAAACTTGCTGTTGGCTCGTTTTTAAGGCAGAGAGTCAAGACAGGGAAAAAAAAAAGGTGTGAAATATTTGCATACATGTTTTTTCAAATGTAGGTGGTTCTGATGCCCTCTCTGAAATCCTGTAGAAGCTAAATTTTTGGCTACATTTGAATGTGACTGAGTATATTATTTTTTTTTTTTTTTTTGAGGTGTCCAGGGAGTCTCAGTTAACAAAGCGGCTTCGACCACCTCTTTGGCTGCCCTTTCCCCAGAGCAGAGCCCTGGAGCTCGCTTTTGGAAAGGGCAGCATCCCTTGTGCCAGGTCTGGGCTCTAGGGACATCCCTGCCAGCAGTGTGTCACCCGCAGAGGAAAAAGAGGGTGGGTGCGGTATTGAGCTGCACTCGTGGCGTTACGTCTTTGGCCCTTTCACCCCTCCTCCCTCTGGCGTGTGGTCATGGCGGGTTTGTGTTGCATATCCTTTTGGTGCCTTAAAAGAACCCAACGTCTTTAAACACGAACATTTTTTACTTCAGGAATTTTGTGGTTGTTAAAAGTGATCTGTCTCTTAAAGAGTGGTCTGCCCAGTCCCATCTCTCTCCTCAGTTGGAAGGCAATGGGAGATGATGTAGAGGAAGGTGCAGAAGATCTGATAAGAAATAATTATGACCTCAGAAAAAAATTTTCTTCTTCCCGTAGGCCATGTGAGATTGGCCTGTTTCCTGACCCAGAGAATGTCTGTCTGTCAGTCGCTAACTAATTTGTTATCCGAACACGTGGAATACTGATTATTCTTATGGCAATAAAAACGTCTGCACCTTTGCTTAAAACAACTAAGCTGTATGTCTTCCACCAGACGTTGAATTAGAGAATTAGCCAGAAATTTAACAAAGCCAACACCCTATTATTTAATAAGGAATTTGCTGGTTCTGGTTTTACGTCGTTTTTTTAAAGCTTAGGCAATCACAATTATTTGAATATATAATTTTTTTAGATTCACATGAGAAGTCAGCATTGACCTGATAGCAGTACAGATTAATGGTACATGTGGATTGAATGAAGAGTGCAAAATTGTGCGCAGTGCTGAGCGCAGGCACGTGTGCTTGCAGGCAGGCACACACACACAGAGCCTGGTTTTTCAGTAATCTGAGAAGCTGCAATTTTGTTGTGCTGTAGCATCTAGGGAAAAAACGAAAGAGATGCTCTCTAGCTGTCTGAGGCTATATGTGATCAGAGCTTTTAACACAGCATTCTTTGTATTTGGACTTGTCATCATTTGGGTATTAGTAAATACTTTCTGGCCTGGCTTTTTGTATTCAAAACCATTCCCTCATCCATTTATCTTTCATCTTCTGCTCTGTGGAATGTTCTTGTCACCAAAATACAGGGTTACAATGTAAGGAATGTTAATATCTGAATTAAATTGTCAGACGAAGTGAACTGTTTAGTGTGACAGACTGCAACTGGGGATATCCTCTTTGGCCATGTTGACCCAACATTTTGCTATGCGGTCTTAAAAACAACAATAATTTGTCTTCACATGAAATCACTTACGAACTTTAAACCTGTAATATTTCATATGTAAGCTAATGTATGAATGGTATGGCATGCCTGAGTAAACTTGCACAAGATAGTTATTTAATAGTGAAATCAGTAGATGGGCAGAACTTACTTATGGTCTCTGTGGAGAAATTTTATCCCAAAATACTAATTACTTTACCAGTGAAAAGACCTAATTGTAAGTTTCAGATATGTATTTATATATATACACACACACTAGATATACATAAAAAAATCCACTTTTATTTTCTGCAGTATTAAATAAACCCTTCTAGACACAATGGTTCTAAGTTAATTAGCTATATATTACTTACAGTAGATCTTAAGTGAGTTTCCATGGCTCTTGATTAGCTTAATCATGACTCAGTCTGTGTTTTCACTGCACCTACATTTTAAGAGTGAAAATAAATTAAAATCTTCGCAATAATATCCTCCATTGGCAAATAGAATGGAAGGTTGGTTCTGTGTAACTTATGCAAAATATTTTTTAATTATCTTTTTTTTTTTTTTACTGTCAGTGTCTGATCTTCAACTAGATATACATTAAGCGTGCTGGAGCCCTACACCTACAGCCTGGGAATAGAGTTGCTAATGCTCGGGTTGATTTACAATGTACAGATTACCCAGGAAGGCTTAGGTGTAAATTATCTCTTCAGAGAAGCAGAGGTTACTCTTATTTTTTTTATTAGTTTTATTTTGTTACTTTGCATACTCTTAGGAATGAAAGTCAAAAGCCCACAGTTATTTTTTCTCATTTCTGAGGAGCACTGGCTATTACCAGTCTGAATTTAACCCAGTAGATGTCACTGTGAGTCCTGTTTGATGATGATGAGCAGTGGACAGTAGCTGAAGGAAGGCTGAAATCGGTCAAGTAAAGCCTGTGAACAGACTTAGAAAGTCAAGGAGACAGCAAGTTTGGGAATAGTGCTAGCATTGTTTCACAGTACTATGTTTACCCTTACTTTTTAAAATTTGTTCAAAAGGTTGTGGAACGGTCTATTGCAAGACTAATAGAGCAGGTAAAAAGGACAAGTCTAAGTTTGTAATTGTTTAGAAAAATAGAGAGTGGGTTGATGACTTCATTCCTTTCAAGTTTATGGTAATGTGATGACAGACTAAAAAATATTTCTGCCTTTATTGCCTTAGTATGTTTTTTTTTCTTGAGTTTGATGGAGAATAAATAATATAGAACAGACATTTTATCATTAAATGCTTTTTTGTAGATAGTAATCCATAACTGAAGATACTTACACAGTTGGAGGTGATAAACACTGCTTTGAATTACTCAGGTGCTAAAAGCCAATAAATTTAGTAAATTAAAATTTAGATGGGAATAGATAGTGAACAGACCGACAGATACTTAGTAAGCTATGTCTTTAACCTCTGTAAGAGCTAATAGTGGTACCCATAGTTACCTATGTAACTGTCCACTTGCTTAGGAACGTGTAAAACTTCAGCAGTCTGGACTTATATTTTCATGTCTGTCTTGTCTTCCTGACAATGAAAGAATGAAAATTAACGTTTTGCTCTTTATTTGAAAATCTACCTAAATATGATTCACTTATAAGCAAACATGATTAAGCTATAAGCCATTGAACTTGATCACTGGATGCGGCGTAGGAATTGCTAAGTCTGTAGCGGGGCCTGATAAGTCAGGTCATGTGATGGGCTAATTGGTGATAGCATCACAATTAAAAGCCATAAGTTGAGATTCTGAAGAACCTTGCTAACACTAGGGTTGATTTACAACGTACAGGTTACCCAGGAAGGCTTAGGTGTAAATTACCTCTTCAAAGAAGCAGAGTTACTCTTACTTTTTTGGTTAGTTTTATTTTGTTACTTTCCATACCCTTAGGAATGAAAGTCAAAAGCCCACAGTACTTTGCAGTATGACGATAATTAGATAACCATTGTTAAAACCATGTACAGTAAGGATTCCGGTAGGAAAAAAGCTTTTAAAATAAAGTACATGGAGAGACCTATCTCGGTTACCTAATTCATAGCATCGCAACTGGAAAAAGCAGTTCATGGCCTTATCAGCCTGAGGCACTTCACTAATGGACATATTAGGATGCTGATAAGTCCAGTTAATGCTATTGTGCTAAAGAACTCGGAGCTTTCTCTTTCCCCGCTTTGAGGTAAAATGTCAATATAACAGAGCCCTCGCCAACACGCTCATCAACACCACAGACACAATACAGAGCTGATTAACTAACTGAGGACTGACAACAAAATAAATGAAGGACTAAGATGATTTTTGCCCATGATTTGTATAGACTTACTTCAATACCTAGGATTAAAACCTCAATTTTATGAAATACGGTTCTAGCTGGCATGTGAGCAAAATCTCCAATCCAAAGTTGTGTCCACGTTTCTGTTACGCTTTTATTTCCAGCTGTTCCTAATTTTTGCTGAGTTCATGTCCGTAGCCAAAAGTTCCACTTTCTCCTGTGAAGTCCGGAAAGAAGAGAGAGTCTTGCTAAGGGTTTAAAAGAAAAGATTGCAGCAGTTGACAGAGGATGAGAAACATTCCCTGCTCTTCCAAAACCACTCTTTATAAAAAAATGAGGCAGTCTTGAACAGTCTTTCTGTTAAAATGGTGAGAGTTACAAATTTGCTTTCATAAAGCAGAACAGCCTTCACTTAATAGTGTGAAACCTTTTTCCTGTTTTCTCTTTTTTTTTTTAAACCTGTGAACTTTCATGCCAAAAGCCATTTCCCCATATGCTAGTGGCCTTTAAATTTATGACACATCCTTCATTCTAAAATATCCCACACTGCTTTACAACCTCACACAAAGTTAAACACGGAAGTAATTTTGTTCCCTGTGGAAATTGAGTCAGTTCTAGTTATATATATCAGCTACATAAGCATATGGTTATAATTGTGCATAGTTTAAGATAGGAAGTGAAGAATTAATTTTTCCCCAATTAAAACTGCAAGGGAACTTTAGTAGCCCGCGTAACATTACTAAAATGGATCGGGGCCAATACTACTTGGTTAGCAAGACAGTGCTTATGACCACAAGGAGTTGTCACAGCCTCAGCTTGATGCTTCATTTGGAGAAGACCCATAACTCCCCTGGATCTTTCACCGCTTAAAAGTCCAGCACGGGGTCCTCTCGCAACTCCACTGATAAGCAGCGCTTAAGGGGATCACTAATTACAAAAGCTCGGGCATCTCTTGTTGCAGCAAACATGCACACAGGTGAAAAAGGCAGAGCTTTGTGCATTGCCAGAGCAAGCAAGTCAGGAATGGGGTTTTTTTTAATCTGATGTTTCGAAGCAGTGTGGGAGTAAGGGAACCACATTCATCGCTGTCACCTCGCCTACGCTGCAGGCTCTGGCTCCAGGTAACCACACTTAAATAGAAGCTGGCAAATGCACAAAGGGTAGAGGTAAACAGGGAAACAATAGAGGGAAATGATATCCCACGGAGTCCTGCGTGTAAGGAATCTGTGTCCCGCACACGGTTCCCCTTTCCCTTTCCATGGTTTTATTCTAGAAAGCCAAGACGTGTGCAGAAGATTTCTATATAAGCAGCATTTGCTAGTAAATCCTGTAGCGTTTTTAAACATCGATTTGAAAAAAGATAGTTTCTTATTATAATTCAGGGCATTGTTTGAGCATATGTTTTCCTTGCTTTACAGATGTGACAAGTCAGTCTAATCACTTCAGGTAGTTTCTCTTGCCAGTGGAGACACTCATTTGTGATTGACATCAACTTTCACAAAAAATGTGATTCATTTGGAGAGAGGGAGAAAAAAGACTAGAAACAGTAAGATGTTAGTAAAGAGACCAAAGTTATGAGGGAGTCCACACCGAAATCCAAGATTTTGCAATGCCCTCTGCACTGTTTAAAGAGTTGCAGGAAATGCATGGGTCACCTTTTAGATGTAACACATGGAGAAGTCTTTGAGATCTGTTACAGAGGCATTGAGAGAAATTATTTCCATTCAGAAATCAAACGTATGTAGAGGTCCTAACATTTTAGATGTGTTTGCTTTGCAAACTAATGATGAAGAAACACTTTGTGTGAAGAACAGAAATGACAGAAGTATAGAGAAAAAAGATGTTGAATACCTCCATGTGGTTTTGTTAATATTTTTAACAATCCTACTTGCCATATTTTTGGAATGGACTTTACATTTTTCCTCTAAAATGTTTTTTCTTTTTTGAACAGCTTTGTCTGTAGATGAGAATTATAAATGAAGACTATTTAAAATTCTAAAAAATATTTTTGTTAGCATCGTTCCAATGACCTGGAGGATTTTGGGTATTTTTAATGACATTTCAGTTTCATGCCTGCTGTTGTAAATGTAGAAAATCTATAGTTTCCATATTTAGTTAATGTACAAATTACTGTGTAGGCAAAGAGGGGCAAAGTCATTATAGAGGGATTTTTTCAAAGAAGCTATTAGTTTCATTCCTAATTGCATTGCTCATTTGAAACCATAAAGGCTTATAATGGTAACTTATTGAGAGGTAGCTCAATTAAACCCATTTACTTTACTTGGAGTTCAAGATGCTCATTTTGGTTTTGGTAACGTAGCAGTCTAAAGTAGCAGTAGTACATTCAAGTTCTTTTAAGGGTCTGATTTTTTTCAGAATCACTCATTTTGATGGTAAGTTGCTGTGTAGATTTCCCCAGAACAGCATCTCTGAGATTTTAACTAAGCATCCATTATTGCTTTTGAAGAGCCAAATGATTTTTATGCTGATATTTTCTTTGGACAGCTCAGCAGACAGACCTTTAATCGAATATAAAATATTAGTGCATCCAAAGCATTTTGTCTTTTATAAAATATGATCCCAGACAGTCTGGCTTGGAATCAGATACAACAGATGGGATTTTCTGCCTCTTTACTAAAGACGATTCTTTCTTTCCAAGTTATGGTATAAAAGAAGGTGAAAAGCTGCAGTAGAGCTGTATTTTGTAGAGAAATTTGCCACTAGACAGCAATTTGGCTTTAAGACTTGAAGTCAGGAGGGCTTCTTCCTGTGAGCAAAGTTTCATGCACAGGTAAGTTTTGATAGGATTAGGGCTTTCTTGCCTCCTAGGACAACTTTCGAAACATTAGCAAAGTGAAGAAATCTGGTAAGGTCTAATTTTGGTCTCTTTTGCCTGTTAACGAGACGGATTCCTGACTAACAGCCTCCAGTCTTTCTGTTTGCATCCTTCAAAAACCTTTGCAGCAGTGATTCATATTAAGTACAAGGACACCCACTTATGAGTCAGAAGCAGCTAGAGAATGTCCCACCGCTAAGGTTGGCAGACCAGCTTCGTATGTAGTCACTGGGAACTTAATGAACCGGGAATCTGCTCACTTCTCCCTAAGCGAAAGAGTGAAGGGTGACTTTGAGCAAATGGTTATAAATGACTTAAAAGAAAACAGCCAAATCCAGAAGGTTAAAAACAACATGGAAGCAGAAGATGAAAGATTATGTAGCTGTATAATTAAATATGTACCCTAGAAAATTAAAACAAAAATTAAGATGTTCCCTCTTCCTTTGATGCAGTGGAATGTGACTGAGAAATGCCCATGACATGGGGTTTTGGTGTTTCTAATTACTCCCTCCCACCTCCTCTTCCAATCAGTCCGGGACCTCCATTGGCTTACCTTCTAATTCCCATTTTTGCAGGTGAGAAGCAAAGATTTGGCTATGATCGGTCAGGATATGATGTGGAGGAGTCTGATGGCGCAGATGAAGATGAAAATGACAATGAAGATGATGATGAAGACAGTCAGGCTGAGTCAGTCCTATCCACAACCCCCTCGGTGACGGCCAGCCCCCAGCATCACCCCTCTCGACATGGCCTGCAGGACAACGCCAGCACTGATGAAGACATCAGACTTCCAGACTGTTTTGCTGGGGTTCACACGGACTCTATGGATGGTCTGCCAAAAGCACTGCTGACAAAAATGACCGTCCTTAGCGCAGTGCAGTCGGTTAGCAAGACCTCCAGGTCACCAGCAGAATTCACCCATCAGGAAGCACATGAGGATAAAGCCCAGGAGAGAGGAGCGGTTCCCCACTGCGCCAGTGCAGCACTGGCGGACGTCGCTCCTACATCTCCGGGTTGCCAGATGTCTGTGGATTACCCCGATCCAGAAGCTGCCTTGGGCCACTCCTTAATATCAACTGCAGCTCTTACAAAGGTAGGAGTGTATGACTCCAGGGGAGAGAGTGGGATTTTAAATACTCCTTTTAAAGATCTCTTTGGAGGTTTTTCAAAGATCAAAATGTTTGCCCTTCCCTTCGTTCTTAGAGTTGTTGGCTGATGAGTCTTTAAGAGTTGAAAGTAATCGAAGCACAGATGTGTAGGACTCCAGAAACAACGGTGTTGTAGGAACATTGCTTTTCAGATTCTTAGTTTTGATTGTATTCTTCCTGAAAGGATTAATTGTAGTATCGTCCTTTCAGCTGAAGTTTGGAGCTGGTAGATTGTATTTCAAACAAGAAGGGATATAACAGATATGTAAAATGAACATATGGTGGTGGTTATGAAGTTTTCAGGAGAAAGTGATAGGATTCAGAAGCCATTTTACTCTGAAATACGACGATAGAATTGTTGGTAATTCCCAAAGGAAATTAATCTAGTCCCAACGGTTTTTGCCTTATCACTATAACGAAATTGTGCAATTGCTTGTCTCTCCTCCAAATATGCTTAGTAGTAGAATTAGAAAGAGTACCAGATGTTCGAGGAAACCAGGAGATTGCCCTTGCACAATAACAAAAGGAGAAACGAGCACAGAACTGAGATCTGAGTTCCCAGTGCTCTCAGTTTTTCTCCAACCTGAAAAAGCATTTTAATCAGAAAAGGATCAATTTTGCCCATGCCTATTCTAGACACACGGCTCTTCAGAGAGTGCAGAAAGATGGGGTCAGTCTGTGTGGAAGGCTGCAGGAGCGTTCAGTAATTTTGACAACTATTGTCTTTAAAACTCTGCTGAGGAAATCACAGAGGGGAACTGGCAGGTGTTAAGCCTTTTACAATTCAGCAATATTTTAATGGACTGTAATGGGGATGATACAAGTCACATACATGATTGACCCTAAGTATATCTCTTGAAAGTTTTGAATTCTTACTGCAGACCATAAAGGCATTTAGAACAGTAAGTAAAAAGTTAATTTGAGTTTAAGTAATTATTGGCTTGTTTTTAATTTGAAAATCTGTACTACTGGTTTTATTTTTTTTACGAAATTTAAGATAGTGAACTGTTGACAAGGAGAAACAGTAAAAATTATTGCTGCATTTCTTTGTTTGACTCAGGTTCATTCTTGCTTATAAGAACTATGCGTATGTATGGCAAATGTAAATTGGAGCAATTTTGTAGTATGACAGAGAATAAAATGTAGTGGTTTATGATCATTGTATATACCTACCACAATATTTGGATTTTGGGTTTCAGTTGTTGCCAATAGATACCAGGAAGACATTTGACTGAGTTTACTCCCTCATCGAACAGAACCACTGAAGCCTCAAGGAAATGTTCACACAATTAAAAATGTTGAAAGTTCTTCATTAATGTAGCTGTAATAGTTGTCTACATTTTTTTTTTTTTAAAGGCATGTAAATAATACAAAACAGTAATTCCTTTCCAGACTACCTCCTCTTTTCCCAGACCAAAAGAAGTGGCAACTGTGTGCCTGATGTTTAATCTACAGTCTGTACCTATTGTGAATGGTTGTGGATCCCACTTCTTGCAGTCAAGACAAGGAGTTGAGACAGCTCAGGAAGGCTGTATGTTCCTTCGAAAGCATCCATACCAGTTTATTAGGATTTCTTGTGAGGTGTCAGGCAGGACTTAATTCTGAGAAAGATGTTGACTTCCTTATCACACCTGTCTTCCCATTTAGACTGGTCAGCGCTGCATAGTCAGTAAATCAAAGTCTCCTTTAAGCAATACATTTCCTACTAGCAGTTTTCAAAAGTATTTCTGTTCATATTTCAGTTTTGTGCCTGCTCTAGAGATTTCTTGAGAGTTTGGTGAAAAACCACAGAATTACCATTTACGACTATATAAAACTAAATGAGGTTGCACCACTCTGTGTGTGATGAGTATGCCTATGCAGTCCTGAGTAATGTGCTCTAGGCAATCCTGCTTTAGCAGGGGAGTTGGACTAGATGATCTCTAGAGGTCCCTTCCACCTCTGAAGATTCTGTGATTCTGTGAAAACTAAAAGATGCCATGAGATTGCAATTGCAGGTTAAGACTTCTCGGTTTAGTAGTTTTTAGGAAGGGAGTTGCCAGCCTTGGTCAGTTACACAGGCTTATATGAGAAGAAAAGGGAGCATATAAATATGATTGTTGGTCCAGGTTTAATCACTAAATCACAGCAAGCTGAGGCAGCAGTGGGATGTGGGTCTTATGTCTCACTCCAGTATCTGCCCGTCACCTCCGCTTCTGTGGGCACTGTAGTTGTCATCCACAGGTGTAATTGCTTATCACCTGTCTTCCACATCAGAAGCACCTAGAGAAAAAGCGTGCGGTGATGCTGCCTCTGCCTGCCAGAGGCTGTAATGGCTCCAGGAGAGGAACCCGCTGCATCAGAAATGCCAGCTTATGCTTATTTAACCTTCTTGCCTGAGGTGTTTTCCACAGAAAACAGTTCTCCAAAGCCTTCTCGCTCCTTAAAAAACACATACAAAGGATATTCAGCAATGTTTTTGAGTACTAGCGTTCAAGACAAATTAGCCAGGGTAATTAGGAGAGGAAAATTCAATTAGTGGGCGAGGAAGGAGTTGGTAAAAGAACGGAAGGAAATTAGTTCATTGTTCAAGCTGGGCAGTATATACTGTGAACCAGTTTGATGTTGTTTTTTCTTAAAAGGCAGTGTGGGAAGCACTCCCAGCTTACCTTGCGTTTTCATTTCACTGGAGGGTAGCGGCGGCCGCCTCATTAACACACCTGTGTTGTTCTCTCCCAGAGCACACCCTCCGTCAGCTCTCCCTCCTCACCGGCGGACCGCAGCATGCCGACGACGGCACCGTCGCCCTATGCCGAAACCCCAGAGGAGAGGCTGGCCGGGTGCCCGCAGCACGCCACCGAGCCGAGGGCTCCCCAGACTCACCTCTTCAGCCACCTTCCCCTGCACTCGCAGCGGCAAGCCAAGGCGCCCTACGGCACAGTACCCATCGGGGGGATTCAGGTGGTCCCAGCCGGCCTGGCCACCTACTCCACCTTCGTTCCCATCCAGGCGGGGCCGGTGCAGCTCACCATCCCTGCTGTCAGTGTGATTCACAGAACTACCAGCGCCCTCGGCGAGACGGGCAGCGTGGCTACTGCTGCTGGCGC
>NW_009648242.1:1720871-1729964 GCF_000708025.1 Charadrius vociferus | reverse complement strand
CGCCGAGCCCGCCGCCCCGCCGCTGACTGACTACGAGCGGTCCGATGGTCCGGGGAAGGCGGATGCCGAAAAGACTGACTTCGCCAACCCCGCCAAGCCGAAGCGCGACCTCCCTTCCCTCCAGGTGAAGAGGGCTGCCCCGGCAGAGCCCCGCTCCAAGGCAAATCCCGACGCGTTAACCAAGTCCCCGGTCCACCGAACTGTCTCCCCGGACAGACAGGTACACAGGCCAGCCGCCTTGCCCCGGCGGCAAAACACGGTGCAGTTTAGCGATGGCAGCAGTGACGATGAGGATAGACTTGTGATAGCGACCTAGTTTTTGTTTTCCATTGTGTTTTTATTTTTGGGGGGGTTGGGGTTTTTTTGTTTTGTTTTGTTTTGTTTTGTTTTTATAACACTTACAGGTTTCTTTGCAAACCTCTCTTTCCTTAAAGCACATTTTTCTGACACAAACCCATTACTAATCTTCGTGCAATCATGAACTCTTGACCAATAATTGTTGTTTCTTGTCAGCTCCAGCCATTTTTGTACATGTTGTATAGACGATTGTGCCTTTTTGGAGTTTTATGTTTAGAAACCTGTACAGATTGTTGAATATATATATATAAAATATATATATATAAAAAATGTATATTAAAACCAGGTAGTTGCTTGTGTTTAGTAAGTAAACATCCTATGTCAGATAAATAAAGGTTTAAATTATATGTTGCACTGTTAAATGTAAATTTTTATGGCTGTGGGACAAAGTTTCTGTGTACAGATCTAGTATGTAAAACTCCATATTTATTGTATCCATATTAGTCTTGGAAAAGGGTCTGTCCATCTTTCTTGTGTAAGACGGTAGCTTTACACTTCAAAGAGAAATACAGTATCTGTGTTATGAAATATTACAGTAAAATTTTGTTTACTGACTTTACCATTGCTTATGTTGTGCCTTTTTGATGCAGCCCCGGTAGTTGGAGAGGCGCTTGACTCCTTCCTTTTAGCACCCTTCCAGCTGCGTTCAGCTTGAAAGGATCCGGTGGTGGTGTGTGCCCCCGTGGTTTCACCTGCCACGAGAGAAAGCGTATGCTCTTCAGGCTCACTTGGAGCAAAACCTTCCATTTCAAAACATCCGGCGATGGCAAAGCGGGGAGGGAGTCCTTCAGCTTTTTGTAGAGCGAGCATCCATCCGCCTCGTGTTTTTAACACTTCCTAACTAACATTTGAAGACTTCCCTGAGGGAAAATAGCAAAGGGGTCAAGATGAAATATTTTTTTATTTGTAATCTTGAACTATAAAACCACTTTTTATTGACATTAAAATGTTGTTACGCAAGAAAGGAATAATTCTTTGTGTGTTCTTAATTGCAAAAGCCGCCACACAGTTGGTGAAAATGCCACTGCTGTAATGAGGATTTGGCATTACCAATTACCATCAACTTCTTATGAGACTGCATTTCAGGTGATTTTCATTTACAGGTAGACAAAGCCAATTTCTCCCTAAATATGGCTTTGTCTGATTCGTGCAGGGGAAAAAAGGGGACTGGAGGTCCTACATATAATTAATGTGCCCTTATATCAACAAATTCATCATTATGGGCATACAAGACATGGACGGATTCCAGAATAATGAAATCTAATAAAATTCTCTTTGCACATAGTGAAAACAATTTAAAGTTACCAATAAATTTTTAAGGTGTTCAACTAGTGCAGGAGACGAGTCTCACATGTTACATAGCTACACATTCCTGAAAGTTTCAAATTGGCCTAGGATTCATGCTGTAATTTTTAAACAGAGTTGGTTTTCTGCTGTGTCCTTATGTCACATTCTTACAGAAGTTTATAAAACCATTTTAACAACCAAATTCCAGTAGAATACTGGAAGATGTAAATTAAAATCATGATCACCTTTATGGAAATAGCAAGGATGAGCACATATAAAACAACTAGAAGAAAAGGGTAGGCAGCAAATCTTGAAAAAAAAAAAAACAGGAGTGAACATGAATGTGAGCTGGGCTGCGTTGTTCACAGATTAACTGCTATACTCAGCTCAAAGAAGTAATTCATACCTTGTACTGCTCGTATTCAAGAACAGCAGTATCCTGGATCCATTTTTAACTTTACATCAGCTTTTGTACTATACTCACATTGTACTCATTACATTATTCCATTACGGTGTGTTGTAAAACTGTAGGCGATGTTGAGTGAGCTTTATTAACTTTCAGAAAGAGCACTTCAGTACTAGAAAATCATTTATATTACTGTGATTATCAGCCAATTGTACTAATCCAGCAATTAGAAATGTGTGTACTAGAAAGGAGAAATTACTCTCAGCTCAGATGTGAATGTTGGTGTAATTCCTTACTGTGCAGAGCCTCACTGAGGGCCCGAGCACCTGAACCACAAAGCACTCTCAACTCGCATTGAACTTAATGAGAGTTAAGAGTACTCAGCACCCCACAGCGTCGGACTTCAAATTTGTGAGTGTCTTATGTGCAACCGCTGTCTAAACTGTCACTGTGCATTTGAATGTTCTTTCTATAAACATGTAGTGATGTCAACATGTCTTATATCATTATCATTTATACCAAATGTGAAGTTACCTGAACCAGCCAAAGTTAAAAAAAAACAAACATTGCTGCATTATGTATGCTTTGAGAGCCTGAAACTTTTGCTAGTAGAATCAGGTTTGTAGTTAATGAACTTAAGAAACTGCATCAGTTTTAGTGTCTTTAAAATGGACACTTAAACTTAACAGTAAACTAGAATTGTGCTAATTAATTTGAGCATATTTGTCTACAGCATGACCAAAAAAACCAAACAAAACATGACTGGATCAAATAGGTTTACAGCAAAGTAAAACTATCTCCAAAATTTTGAATGCCATCACAAGTATTACTATTTCTCTGAGTTTTATAAGGAAGTAGGGAGTGAAAAATTGCTGTTCCATATGCCCCGAAGTCCTGATTTTACTAACCATTTGGAAACTCCAGAGATTTACTGTATACACATCTTAAATATTTAGCTGACTAGCAATTTGTGGTGTTCTAAGGATTAATTCCAGGAAGTCACTAATTTAACAAAATTCAACCTGGTGAATCAGGCGATCTACATGTGTTTCTCTTCTATTCTAGGTGTTTTGAAGACATCAGGGTCAAGAGATGGAAGCAGTATCTTGCAGAATAAGAATGACAAGACAAGAGATATGTCATAAAGAGGAATGTTAAAACATATGTCATTTGGTAAGTTAATAGAGAACAGTAGAGAGAAAGGACCAAAAGAATGGGTACTGATTGAGAGTGAGCAATCGTCACACTTAGCCAGGCAAAGCAGATGAGCTGTATTTGAAGCAGGATATCCAGTAGCAAAGAAAATATTAGCAGGTAGTTGCCAATATATCTAACCTTGTTCAAATGGAGTTGGGAGGAAATCACACTTTTCTGGAAGATAGACCTTTGTGGTCCTGAACATTATACTGTTTCCCTTCCCTCTAGCCTGTTTCTAAATGGATATGGGAGGTCCACCAGGACCTGGGAGTCCTGGTGGACAACAGAATGACCATGAGCCAGCAATGTGCCCTGGTGGCCAAGAAGGCCAATGGCATCCTGGTGTGCATTAAGAAGAGCGTGGCCAGCAGGTTGAGGAAGGTCATCCTCCCCCTCTACTCTGCCCTGTTGAGGCCACATCTGGAGTACTGTTGTCCAGTTCTGGGCTCCTTGGTTCAAGAAGAACAGGGAACTGCTGGAGAGCATCCAGCAAAGAGATACTAAGATGATTAGGGGATTGGAGTATCTTTCTTATGAGGAAAAGCTGAGGGACTTGGGTCTTTTTAGTCTAGAGAAAAGAAGACCGAGGGGGGATCTTATCAATACTTATAAATACTTAAAGGGAGGGTGCCAGGTAGATGAGAACAGTCTTTTTTTCAGTGGTGCCCAGGGATAAAACAAGAGGTAACGGGCACAAAATTGAACATAGGAAGTTCCATCTAAACATGAGGAGGGACTTCTTTACTTTGAGGGTGGCAGAGCACTGGAACAGGCTGCCCAGAGAGGTGGTGGAGTCTCCCGCACTGGAGACATTCAAAACCCTCCTGGATGCTGTCCTGTGCAACCTGCTGTAGGTGACCCTGCTCTGGTAGGGGGGTTGGACTAGATGGCTAGACGTCCAGAGGTCCCCTCCAGAGGACCATTCTGTGATTCTGTGGATATTCCTTGAGGTGCCTCTACAACTTGTGCAACAGGAAAAAAAAAAAAACCAACCAACAACTAGGAGCGTGACCAGACCTGAGAGAAGGTTCAAGTCCATACCTCTCCTCTGTCAGTGTCCAGCAGTTTCATTTTAATCATGCACGTAACCAACATCTAGACTACATGTCAGCATACATGGGTGTCCTGCATTGGCACAAGCCTGTCACCACTGTTAGCAATTATGTTTCATTCTGAATTATTTCCTTTTATTTTAAATTGTGTTGTATCTTTCTTGTCCTGTCCTGAGTCATTAGTGATGTGGAGATTGCACTCCCCTTGCCAAAGAATCCTTCTGTTCAAGTCAATAGCAAACATCTCAGAGATTTGCCAGTGCAGGATTAGGCTGCTTTTCAGATGGTGTAAATTATCACAGCTGAATTGGAGTAAATAGCACCCGGCCTGTTTACTCAGGGATCAATTTTTAACAACTCTGTCAGACGCCCTCTGGCAAATGCAGCACAGCTGTTTAAACATTAAAAGGCCAGGGCAAGTGTTGCTCCTCAGTGCACCCAGACACAGGCTGGCATCTTCACACAACCTGTTCTCATCAGGAGGGTGCAAGCAGGTGCTAGCTAGAGGCTGGGTACAAATACAGCTACAGTAAGGACATGGCATGGTCAACTTCTGTGAGACCCGTGCAGATGCTTCCCTGTTATCTGCCAAAAGCCCTCACTAGAAAAAGAATCGACCAGTAGCCTGTAGCTCTTCTCTTTCAACTCAGACCTTGATTGATTTCTCATCACAGTACGTGATGTTTACTGGTGATGTGGGTATCTGATTTTGTAGGTAGCATGTTCCCCTGCTGTCCATACAACAATATTGGGTTTGGAATGTGGAGTCTATTAAATCTGTCTACATTCCCCATTTGGGCTTAAATAAGCTACAGCATGACCTACCTGTCACTTCTTAGGACAAGACCTAAGCCAGAGACAGCCACTAGTGCTGTAACTGGCCTCAGATCTCTTGATCTGTAACGTTACATCCCCAGACGCGACTCCCAACTTCTGGGCCATAGCTGAAATAAAACAAACTTACTAGGTTCAGGGCTGCCCTGCCCTGCATTGGTTACTGCTGCTGTTCACACTTTTGCTCCTTTCACTTCTCAAGTAACTTGCTGTAGCTTCAGGTTGCTGCAAATGATGCCCTGAGGCTAGAGCAGCCCACAGTTGGTCCATATCAGCCATCCCCTTACCAGAAAGTCTTGACAGCAGTGTTTTGCATACAAGCAAATTCAAATGCACATCACATGCATTTTCATCTCAGACAACGTACTTCAGCTGAACACAGTCTGGCCCACCCCAAAACCAAAGAAGTACCATAAAACAAAGACATACCCTGCTTTACACTTAGCTAAACATTCTGTATGGGTTCTTAATAAACAGATTTATCTCATCTTGAGTTTACTGACATGTATGTTAAACAGAATATAAAATGTATTAGTCACTATACAGCTTATACCAGAAGTCCTCATTTTTTTGCAAGATAATCCTCGGTTAAGTTTTATAAACACTTTCATTTAAACCTGTAAACTGCTTTTCAAACATATGTTTAACATGGGGATGGTTTCATCAAAACAGAATAAAAAATGCTCAGTTTTAGTGTGAGCGACTTGCCAAAAGCCAGGGAAACCAAACAATCTACAAGTAAGAGTAGGGTCAAGGTAGCCTTCAGCTGATTTATCTGACAGGCCACTGCTTCTGTTGCTTTTGGAAGATCCTCTGAGACCAGTTACATCTCATAGCAGGGAATCCTTACCTTGCTTTCATGGTTTATAATATGAACAATAGGTGTTCGTCTGTTTTAGGTGATGGTCAGTCCTGTGGTCAGTTTCTAGTTGTGAATGTTAAATTATGAATGTCTTAAAAAAATGTGTCTAGAATTGTCTTTCCATGTCTTAAGGAGTTTTCCTTTGCTTATAAGGGGTCTCAGCACCTACGGATGGCCATTTTTAATGATACATAAAAGACCAGAGGATTACACTACATAGAAAACCACTTATGGCTTACATCTTTGAGGATGAGACCACTCTCTTAGGTCTAGACACTAGATTGCTAATTCCATTGCTGGCTTAGGATAAAAACAAGCTACTTTAAAATACTTCAAATTGATTATTAGGTAATTTTACGTGGAATGTCCATGGGATGGATGAGCAAACAGCAACAAGGATTGAACAGCATGTAATTAATTGATTTGATGTCCATGTTTTGTTCCAGAAATGCTGAACCAAAAACCAAAACCAAAACCCTTCTGGCAAAGATGTTGCTGGTGTTACTTTTGTCCTTCCATTTCTCTATACTGGCTAGCCTACTCAAAATGTTAGGAGGTCGCTGGTGATTTCCAGATATTCCATGTGAGATCTAAGGAAACCACGCTGGCTGAATGATGGCAAGGCTTTACATTCTTACGGTTCAGTCATGGAAACAAAACTTGTCCTAAGATGAGTCAATTAGCTAGGCATGCTTAGTTTTCTTTGGTAATAGTAGGCTTGTTTTCCCCAATAAGGTCAAATGTTAAGGCCTGTTTGGTTTTGCGGCTGTACTTTTTAGTGTATTTGAAATCCATTACCATGTGTGAGGCATTTGTGCTGAAAACAGGCCAATTGCAGGCTGCTTGGAAAGCCAAATACCATCAGCATTTCTTCTTTTTGTTAAGCTACATGGTTACAACATCCCTCTCAGGCTTTAGAAGTTCCATCAAAACCAGTTGCAGATCATTCGTGTCTAAGGTGCTTTGGTGTTGGTACCTAAATAGGATTCCTCCTTCTGAGAAACACCACATTGTTTGTCATAGGTGACAGTTGCATCTCATATACAGCAGGTCTCTAATAAAATCGTTGGCCATTAAGAGTCGTTCCCCACCCTGTCAGCTCGCTGCTCTGTATGCAGCCATGGAAGTGAGTTCACAGCCCTCTCGTTAGCACAGGGCTTGTCCCCATCGCAGCTACAGCCTACTTTCATGAGCAGCCTTCCCCGGGACACCCGTGCCAGGCAGGAGTGATCGCTGGATGTGCACATGCAGCGAGGGACCAGCATGGAGGCAGCATCGCCACCAGCATCCACCCACGTCCCAGGAGCACAGGGCCATGGGATGCCAGCAGGGACAGTGCTCAGTGCTGGGCCTCGTGCAGGTGTAGGTTTTGAAAAAGGAGTTGGGGACCATCAACCGGCCCTACCCAGAACTTAAGTGGCTAAGTGGAAAGCCACCATCTTGACACTTTCCCTCCTTCCCATCCCTTATGGCCAAAGCACGTCAAGTCAAAATTGAAGTCAAAATGAATGATTAAAAGGCATCTTTTGCCAGAAATTTTTGACAAATCAATTTTGAATAGAAAAATCCCGACAGCTGTGTTCCTGGTAACACTGAAAAACTGCCCAGCCTGGGCTGCTGCCCTTCTGGCACCCGGCTCTCCACCACAGCGTCTAGCAACAAGGCAGCTTGCTTCTGCGAGGCTCTCCATGCCTCGGGTAGACCTTGCATGCAGAGATCGTGTCCTTTATACAATGCAACCACAAGGGCTTTGTTCTGAAAAATGTGAGTGTAAGGAAGAGGAAATCATAGAATCATAGAATGGTTTAGGTTGGAAGGGACCTTGAAGATCAACGAGTTCCAACCCCCCTGCCATAAGCAGGGACACCTCCCACTAGACCAGGTTGCCCAAGGCCACATCCAGCCTGGCCTTAAACACCTCCAGGGATGGGGCCTCAACAACCTCTCTGGGCAACCTGTGCCAGCACCTCACCACCCTTAAAGTGAAAAATTTCTTCCTAATGTTTAATCTAAACCTGCCCTCTTCCAGTTTAAAGCCATTCCCCTTCGTCCTATCACTACATGCCCTAGTAAAAAAGTCTTTCCCCAGCTCTCCTGTAGGCCCCCTTTAGGTACTGGAAGGCCACAATAAGGTCTCCCTGGAGCCTTCTCTTCTCCAGGCTGAACAGCCCCAACTCTCTCAGCCTTCCCTCATAGGAGAGGTGCTCCAGCCCTCGGATCATCCTTGTGGCCCTCCTCTGGCAATGTCCACTTCTTACACATTCAGCCACTGATACTGCCCCGGTAGCAGCCTCTGCAACTCAGCCGGAGGGGTGCAAGGAAGGATACAGTCACCATCCTCTCGTGGAAGGCTGGAGTACCAGCTCTCTATCAGCCAGGGACTAAGTAGCAAGGGAGGTGATGACCCTCAGCTCCCCCCAAGTAAGCAGATACCTTCGTTAGTTATGCCTCTTTCCCAGGAGGCTGCTCCAAGCTCTGGCGCTCCAGCCTAGCCCAGCTGCAGGTGCTTGCTGACAGAAAGGAGGCCACGACACAAGAATGAGCGAGAAACCAGGCTGCAAGACAGAGCAAGCCAGGGAGAGCGCTGCTCTGTAACCAGGCTGTTAGGTGGTTCGGGTGCAGGAAGGCAGCATCCCGTATTTCAGCCCTCTTGCCCAGCGTTAGGTGTGTCCCTGGTTTGCAAAAGCAACCGAGGAGCAAGAACAGAAGCCAGTGTTGAAACAGCGCCTCTTTGCAAAACAGAAGTCATGTTGTCATCTGGACACCAGAGAGTTTTGCCCCACCATCAAATCAAGTGGGTGGTTCAGAAACCATTTTTGACACTTAGAGGTTTAAATTGTGTTTCTCTCTTTGTTTATTCCCATACCTGTAATCATCTCTGACTCCTTCTTATTTACAGTGTTTCAGAGCAAGAGCTCACACACCTAATGCTGATTAATTCTGCTGGACTGGGTAACTGGCTCCCCTGTGGATATCCTGTTTTCCTGTGAATCATCGTTCCTCCTTGAGACATCCTCCAACTCAGATCAAAGATCCACAATATATTAGATATGAAGACATCAGACAGCTCAAACAGATTAGAAAAGACACACACAAAG
>NW_009648242.1:1698170-1720851 GCF_000708025.1 Charadrius vociferus | reverse complement strand
CCTGCTGAAAATTGGCATGGTGAACACAGTCCTAAGCACTTGTTATAAAAGAAACAGTAGACAGAAAAAAAGGAGGAAAAAAAAAGAAAAAAAAAAGAGACTTTGGAAATTGTTTCGTTTACCCAGAATCTTCTACAAATTACCCTTTTGAAGTATTTGCACTTTTGTACTTACTTAGTTCTCCCTTGCAGTTGGAAACTCTTCGGGCTAGATCCTCATCTGATGGAAGATGACATCCGTAAGCTTCAGCAGAGCTGCACTAACTGTGCAGCGGAGGACTTGGTACTATCCATTCAAGTATTGAGCCTTGCCTACAAACACACAAATTAAAGGAACATGAAAACACACGGTCTGTTTTTTTTAAGTTTACGCAGTCTGTTGAGTTCTTGAGGGTTTTACTCGATTTTCCATTTAGCTATATGAACTGAAAAGCTTCTGTACCAGTGAAATGTCAAAACCTAAGGTCATGAGGTCAAACTAGATTATCTTAATAGTCTCTTCTCCCCTTACAATCTTTGAACACAGGTTTTATCTGATAAAGCAGTTAAAGCTTAAACCATGACAGGTCTTCATTTCAGCAGTGTTTGATCTTGAAGACTGCACAAATAATTAGTCTTTTAAGATTCTAAACTTTTTTTCAAAATAGATTTTAAAACTCTCCTTTTAATGGGTGTCTTTTAATCCTTATGTTTAAGCGTAAGAGCCGTGTTTGATCCAAGACAACGGACAACGTGTTTGGATAGTTGGAGAGACCATTTTTATGGGAGTGTTTGAACAATATATTGTGTTTTTTCAATATGTTGTTCCTCCAGTAGTGGAAATAGCTGAATGAAGGACCAAAGGACTGTCCTTTTTCTGTCATTAAGCTTATATAAAAGGAAGATAAAATGTGCTGTTCTTACATCTTCAAGTGGATTGTATCAGGCTTTTAGTCCTAGACTTCTAACTCTTCTTTTAGCCTTCTGTGTTTGGAGGGGAAAAGAAACACTTTTAACCTTACACACTGTGAACACTCACTTGAAGGCAATGGAGGAAAAAATACCCAGCAGGATTTTTTTAAACTCAGCAGAATCATTAGATCTCCATATTCTTAATCAGTGAGGTTTTGGCAGAATTAAGGGTGGTTTTTTTTATCCAGGCTATAGTTTGTCCAAGTCCCTAGGTGGGGTTCAGCTGTTTATGTTTTCTTTGAGGAAAAATGTCAGCAAGGTCTGATGCCAAGTTGTTCTCTGCCTCCAAAAAACCCATGATGTGGGAGTATCAGCATGCGGCACAGTTGTGAGAGGCACGTGAGCTGAGCCTGGGGTTTGGCCCTCACTGCAACATCCCTGCTGGGGCAGCCGTCAGGGCCACCGCAACCGTCCAAGGGAGGTGGGACTGGGTTTGAAGCAACAAGGGCCAAATAGCATGAAAAAAATTCACCTTCTGCATAGAGGCAGAAACCTCATTGACCAGTCTTGAGGAGAAATGGATAATCTTTTCACTTTTCATAATCCCTTGTATTTTTGTCGTTTTCATGACCCTTTAATTGGACGCATGTATGCAATGCACATGTAATTGTCAACGCACCAGAAAAACGAATGGTAACATCATTTTCCAACATTTGAGAGAAAGAGGAGGGGGCAATTCTTGGTCTGTCCAATCTGGAAAGCAGTTTTTCGGTGCCAGGTAGGCATGCCAGAGCACATGCTTCAAAATTCCCTGGACGTGTAGGATGTTATACCTGATACTTTGCCTCATCTAAAGCTGTCACTTCATCTGGGGCAATGGTTAGGGAGCTGCGGACTGGTGGCTTTTTAACCAGGTGCTAGCTAGTGCCTTGAAAGAGTTCAAATTCCTCTTTCATCCTTTTAGGGACCATTTATTGAGCACATTTTGTGGTTTGTGTGTGTATGATAATGCAATTTTGTCATCCCCATGCTGGAGTACCGGCCAGGCAGTAAGCTGTCTGCAGAATGATGGTGCTAAACAGGGGGAAATGGAGCTCAAGCTAGGTTTGCGCATGTCCCCCTAGGAATTACCTTGTGACTTTCTCATACCACCATAAAAAAAGGGAGCTGTCTGAGAAGGGTTTGGACTTTGGTGCTTTGGAGGATGAGGGAGAATACTCTTAAAATAATTGTTTGGGCCAGAAGATGAAGACAAAGCCTGGCCTCAGTGTTGTCAGGAGCCATCTCCTACCACCTTCAGGAGGGCCGGGATTTCACTCACGGATTTTTGTCTTACAACAGAGCATGGGTATTTCTGGCACAACAGGGCTTGCTGTTAATGACACCGGAAAGTGATTTTTTTTTTTTTTTTAACCTGGCATTGCTCCTTCAAGCAAATTAAAGTCTGATACATTTGCATTTCTACATGTCATTAACCCAGACACCTACTGCAGGGCCTAAAGCTTGTGTCTGCTGGCAAGACTAAATCCTACTAATGCGCTTTGCCTAACGCACTGAGGGAATCTGGAGTCTCTCCTCTTGAAGCTGACTTGCTATTTTGACTAATTGCTTCTGGTAACAGTTAATAGTATTTTGCAAAGGCACTTCATCTGCTGACAGCAGATTGATGTAAGGAAGGGACACAGTTCACATTTCCAAAGGGAGCATCGGGAAACCCATTACCAGCTTCATTAATCTGTTAATAATAAAATTAAAGTACAAATAAAATGTGACAAATTGGGTTCTGTTGTGAAAGTCACTTTAACAGGAGGCTCTGAATAAAGGTCAAAACAGACTCGGATTTCTGCTGTGTTTTAATAGTAGAATCAGAGGAGAGCATTGTAGAAACACTGTAATTAATCTGGCGATACTATAATTGTCCCCAAACGATACAGAAAGAGTTTGACAAGTGATTTTAGGTTTGTTTTTTTTTTCCTTGAGAACATTTACAAAACCTGGAACATAAAGCTTTGTCACACAACATTTAACTGCTAATCAAATTTCACAGGAAGCTTTCAACAACGTAGGTACAGTAGATAGATAGACAGGCTTACTTTCCCTGCCTGCGTACTTGCGGCTGCTAGCTGAGTCGAAACTAAAGTTTACCCAGCACAGGGGCAAATGAGAGAAGAAAAGCTCTGCAGATGCAGATCTTCTAGAATTGGCCACAGAAATGAGCCTGACATTGGAAACAGGCTTCGTCGAGGAGTCAATAAGCCAGATCAGACATCCCTTTTCTGGCAAGGACGGGCTGGGCTTGCCTGAAGCCCTTATTTAAAATGAAAACTGTATAAAATTAGCTTACCGTCCACCCCTTCTCCGAGGGCTATCCCCCAAGTCTGTCAGTGCCCCCTGCATCCCTAACGTAAGCCTTCCTAGCCACATCCTAGGCTAGCAGAGTATCTTCGTCTAGCCTCTACGCTTAAATAATCCTCCTGCCGGGATCTTCAGCTAATACCGCAGAAACAAGACTGCTAAGAATGAGACCAATTCCAGCCTCTCTGAAGCACGGTGTTGATGGGTTCTGGAGAAAAACAGCCAATTTATCTAAGTTCCTTATTACAGTTGAGCAATTGCCCCAAAAGCAGTCAGTCGCAGAGCATAATTTGGGGACGCAGCTGCAATGAACGGAGGGCTTCCTGCAGCCTGGCAGAGCAGCCGTCTGCTGGGAGCACCTGAACCAAAGGCACACTTAATAACGAACCCAGCCAGGCAAACAAATATATAAACATGTTAATGTGAAGTATTTGAAGAGAATGGTTCATTAAGTCAGCCTATATGGAAAATTGATAGCTCTATTTTAAAAATCAGCAGGGGGAAAAGGAGAAGGCTGTCCTTTCGGTTTATGCAAGGCAAAAGGAGTCTGTAGAGCCTTCCTCTCCTCCAGTCATTTTGGGGATAATCTCAGACTCCAAAGACACCAGATTTGCAGTTTGAGAAGCACCACATGGAGTTAATTATGTCAGGAAAGGAGCAAGGGGAGGGGGAGGATAAAGAGGAGGGGAAGGAGGACACATTTGTCACCTGGTCTCTGAGAGGAGTTTGCAGTTGCTCGTAGGAGGTGTGAACAGAGTGGTGAGGAACTGCCCCAGTGTTGCTGGGCTGGGGGCCTGGGAACTGCAAGAAGCCTGGAGCAGATGCCCATCGGCGGGATAAAGGCTGATGGGCTGGAAATTGGATATAAACTGGGCTGAAAGGCCAGGGACTGTGTGGGTTGTGAGATGAGCTATTAAGCAGAGAGGCAGAGTATGGGAGGGAGAGAGGGGAGCAGGAGGGCAGTCTGCTCTGGAGGGAGTAACCTTTCATAAGCGCAGAGCTCTCTCAGAGGAAGGGGCAGGACAGAGACTCACACAGACAAGCAAATTTTTTGTTACAACAGGTACCAGAGTCCTTCTCGTGCTCAGCCTGACTTTAGCTGCTCGCTTTACGCTCGGTTTCATGTTTAAGATCTATTGGTTATTGACATCAAGTCAGATCTCTAATTCATATTCTAGTGATTTGAGCTCTACAAGTGCAGCTATCAGTCCAGTTCAGTTTGGGTTCACGGACAGCTAAGTTGTCCATGCCTGGGAGAAGATTTTGGGCAAAGCGATGACAGGCAGGTCTAGGACTGCAGATGCCTTGGGAGCTGGCAGTTGCCTGATTTGAATGTAGTTAGCTGAGGACTCTCTGCTGCCTGTCGTCTGCTCAGCCCGAGCTCAGGGAGCAATGCTCCTGCTAAGAGAGTGCTATTTCCTACCTCCTCGTTCCCATTTCCTATCACTATCTCTTCTCCTGTCCTTCTGAAATGGGTCTCTCTCATGCAGCATTTATACAGGGAGGGCTGAATAAGAAGGCCAGTCTCCACTTGGTTTCTCTTTCCTCCTGCTTGTATCTCTGCTGTCTAGCAGAAATTTGTGCATACTTGGCCCAGTGTGAGCCTGAGGAAGATGGTCAGAACAATGGTAAAACACCATCCCCAGGGTTGTTTGATACCTACCAGGTTGCTGAATCTTCCTCGGAGCCTTTGCTACCCACATCTGCTGCATCACAACGAGGGGAGCTTCAGATGGCAATTGCCTTTGTATAAGATCCTGCAGCTGCCTGTTGTAAAGGCAGTCATGCCCCAGGCTTTTCGTCTGTTCCTTTCTATATAGTATGTGCCTCATTCATAATTGCTTTCTCTTTCTCATTCCCAAAGAGTTCTGCCTTGTAAAATATTAGAGAGAACAATCCTATGCAAAGAATTCCTATCAAATAGGGATGACCTCAGGCCTGAGTGCCCAAACACGGCTCCTGTAGTCAGTCAGTACAGTATAACTCCAGGTGATCAGCATTTGCTCTAAGGAATTCCAGCTCTGTATTTTTCTTCTTCAAAGGCAGCAATTGCAAAAGCAAAATCCTGGCCTTGATTTTTGGGGTGTCTCTACTCTTTTGAAGACATCTGTGAGAATGTCAAGAATGCATAGGGTGAGAATTAACCAGCCCAAGAGAAATCTGGCATCTATTGCTGTAACAGTGTTATTGCCACCTCTTCCTATCTTTGGACTGTAAACGTTGACTAAAAGTCATTTTTAATCGAAGTTTATGTATCCTGTAACCCTCTAAAATACATTTCTCCATGAAGGTAAAAGAAGATGCCAGGGAAAATCTCTGCCTTTGTGTTCAAATCCTTGTGGCTTGTGGCCAACAGCACTGAACTTCATTTTTTGTTGCCTCTTCAGACAGTGAATAACAGAGCACATGTACCATTCTGCATAGAGGATTGGGATTAGTATAAACAAAGCAAAGAAAAATTTATTTCATGTTGAAAAATTAGCGATCAGAGCGTCTATTTAGAGAGTTAATTGCTTTTTTAGGTTTTCTTTCGTTTTTAGCGGTGGCAGTGTCTCAGCACTGTTCCCACAATCCTCTTACAGTTTCTCTCTGTTCCACCACACATACACACTCTACATAAAGCCAGATGCCTCCTGCTGTACAGTTTTTTCTTTTAACTGTGCAGTGGAACAGCAAGGGACAGCAAGGAGACAGTGACATCAAGGCCATTGGGGTTGGGACTTCACAGATGAGCATGAGGTGCAGTCCCACAGCCCCGAGCAGGGAGGCAGATCTCTGGGCAAGTCCACAGCAGCCAGACAGGTCCAAGTTCAAACCAAGACATCAGCCCATGGGTTGGGGTCAGGGTCAAAATGGTCCATAGCCAGGCAGGAGGACGGCTGCAACCAGTGCAGGTGGGGTCAAGCACCAGAGCCTCAGCTGAAGTTCAGTGTCCAAGCTAAGCATCTACATGCATATCTGTTGTGCCAGGCTGATCTATAGGAGCAACCATCACAAAACTTCCCATACAGTCTAAATGGCTGCTATCTGTCCTTCAAGATGCTCTTTCCTAGCTTGCTGGGACTTCTCACACTAAAACAAAAAAGTAGGAAATAATAGAAAATAAATAAGTTTTTTGCAACAAAATAGAGAGGAGAGGGAAGTACAGCTGTTGGTAGGTTGGAAAACAAAGCTATTATAGGAAGAGCCCAAATGAGGGATTGGGGAAGGGGGGGGGTGTATTCAATCTGGCAAAGAACAAAGAAGCAGCAAAAACCAAAAGCTGGAAGCTTAAGTGAGACATGCATCGTTACAAAGATAGAAGGCAAATGAGGATACATAGCCAATATAAGAACAGTTTAATATGGGATGTTCCCCATTCCTTTCAGTATTATGTCAATATTTGGATAGCTTTCTCCATGGCTGAATCAGAACTTCTGAGCTTGATGCAGAATTTGTTGAATGAGACTCTTTGGCCTGTATTAAACAAAAGATTAGAGAGTCCTAATGCTCCCTGTGGCTGTAAAATTTATGAGCATATGAATTTATTGGACTGGAGTTTACTTTTAAGATCTCAGACTCTGGCTGGTTGCCTGGCTAGGGGGGAAGGATGTATCACCTGAAGGCATGTGTTGGACACTGAGCCATTACTGCTCTCAAGGGACTCAACCTGTCAGCGGTATCCTCAGCTGAGAGCTGGACCCAACTGAGTATTTTCAACAGATTTTCTAAGGGAGAGTTTCTATCCTAAAGTCCAAGCCTGAAACCTGCCATGATTTACGTGTTTGCCACACTACAAGTAGTACCACTGAGAGACTGGGGGAACGGTCACCAAGTCAATCGCAAACCATAAAATCAGTTGTATATCAAGCCAAAGCGGCAACTCATTGCTGCTAAGAGTAAAATTCAGCAACACGAGTGAGTCTTTGAAGTTTCAGGGCTCAGAAGGATCAGAACAAGTATAGATGAGAAAATATCGTTGGGCCCTGTTTTGTGCTTGTGGGCAACTTAATCAGTTTTAAAACATAGATTACACCTCGATGCTGGAGGCATAAGGGAAGATCCACTGTGAGAAAAGATACTAATAACTGCTGGATGGCATTTCCTCTTCACCAGTGGAAGGTAGCATCTCCCAGGCTTGGCAGGAACCCCGATCAGGTTCCCCCAGGCAGCAACATGAGGTTATCAGCTGGGGCATGGGAACAGGCCTGCAAGAAGGGGACAAGCAGAGAACTGAAATGCCACTGTCCTTGTGCCTGGAAGAAGGAAGGTGTCATCAGAGCCAGGAGTGTGGCCAGAGGATGGGAAGAAAAGTGGGACTGCTTGGGTCAAGAGCTCAGGGATCAGCAAGGCTGGACATTTCAGAGCGAAGGAAATAAAGCCCTGGTGTGGTTCAGGGAAGGAGGACTTTATAACTTCTGTAAGCAAGGTCCCACCAGAGACATATATGTATTTATATATATGGGTCTTTACCACAACTGTGTCCCCCTACGGAGGAAGAAAGGCAGTCAGACCCCCAGATTACCAAGTGCTTTGGCAGCCCAACATCTGCAAGAAACGTACAGCTGGGATCCAACTATTAAGTCTTCATCAGGACCGTGAGACCATCCCTAATGGGATTCTCTTCCCCCTCCCTCCCTTCTCCTCTTACACTTGCCAGTCTTAATTTCATTTTAGCTATGAGTCTCTTTGCTCCTGACATTTCCTCATGTCTTCCCTAAGTAAACCTATGTTTATGACATTAAATACATTCACTGTGTATTGGTATCAAGCAATTGCTTTTAAAAGATAATCTTTCCCTTTCTGTTATTACTCCTTTATTTCCTCTGCTATTTTTCTTGGTGAGTTATATGGGGAAGAAATTACTGCTATTTTGTCTTGAGGTTTCCCTGAGGAACCTTGTCAAAACGAACAGTCCTTTTACTAAGCTTTCCTATACAGATTGAGCAGAAATAAAACAAAATAATTAAATGGCTCCTGAAAGAATTCAGTGCCTAAAACCCTGGGGAAAAATAATGGTTCCATCTTATGCCATTGTGAAAGCCTTTATTGCAGCGCAGCATTTATGTTCTGCATAGGGTCTTACAGTGTCATCACCATCACCATCAGATCTGAGTGCTTTCCAGGCGTGCAGTTAAGCGACGCGACTAACAAGTGTCGTCTGTTTGTTCTCGCAGCCTCTCCCCACTGGGAGAAACCTGTGTGGTTGAGAGCCTTGTTTTGGAAGTATATTGCTTTTGTTTGAGGCATATTTTTATGCTTGGTTTTAGTATACTTGTTATCATCTGTTTCTGTTAAAGAAGTTTAGTGGCACTCAGGGAACAAGCGTGCCTCCTAGCTGCCTGTTCTCCTGAGTGCTTTGTTCTTCAATAGGAGATTGCAAAAAAAAATGAGTATTCGGAAAGTTTTTCTCAAGTTAGAAATAAGAGGCTGAATTTCACGCTAGTGATACACAGAGTCTGTGCCTACAAATCAGCACGATGAATAATGTCTTGGCTCGCTCTGCTGTGCAAAAATGTCCTGCATCCATGCAAAGTTGCAGCATGGAAACCCTGAACAACCTTTGTCTTTTTTTTTTTTCTCACAAAGTGCATGAGGGTTCCTCAACTTTGGAATTTGCGCTTCTCGTTGGATCAAACAGTCTGAAGCTGTTTAGTTTTCTGGCTTGTCTGTTCCCCCCCTACTTCTCAGGGAGTGAGAATTAAATATGGGCTCAGTCCTGCAAGACACTGAACTTTCTGGCAGTCGTTCAGCAAACCACTTATGCAAGTGTTTAAATTTTAACCACACATAGGAGTTGAGTTGCTGAGGTTAATGGGGCTGTAGCGGGGACTGAGGTGGGATCATCTTCCCTGACCCTATGGCCTGACCTAATGACATCCCTCTGACTCCTGCGCTGCCATAACTTGGGGGTGACCTCAGAACATGTTTGTTTATCCTGGAGTTAAAACTAGTATATGGGGACTTTGCTGGATCTGCCTTAGACTGCCCAGCCCTAAAGTTCAGATCTCTGCAGAGCAGTCACCGTGGAAAAGCAGATGGGTGGAATCGGCTCCACGATCTTTTCCGATGGCAGCCAACTACCTTGGCCATGAACCCCTTCAGGGATCTATGACATGGGCAACCTCCTGGGACAGTGGGTCTTTATCACCGACCCACTACATTTTCTGAGGGGGTTTTGCTTTCCAAAGGGGTTGTGTGGTGCAGGGATGTGAGGCTGGCACCATGGTTTGGGTACTTGGGTTTATGGGGATCTGGACCTCAGCAGTTTCCTCCAGTGCCATGTTGTAACAGCAAAAGGAGAGGCCACTACCCTGACCAACGACTGCGACAGGAACAGGAGCTCTCACAAGTTCTTTGTTCTGTATAGAAAAAACAACAAAATTCATCTTAGGCATGATCACTCACAAAACTGATAAACCTTCCAAGGCAGCCGAAATTGACCCATCCTTCTTCTTGAGGGGGGTGGGGGAAACAAGCTCCAGTGGTCCCAATTACTCTGTTCGCTAGGAAAAATATTTTTGTGTAATGACCTCTGTAGGGAGTGAGCGGCTCCTTTTGTGTATTAAATTAAAATCTCTGGGGGAACATTAGGCCCTGTAATTTGTATTTCTCAGATGCAATTTAAGTCTTTCATCAAAAAAACTCATAATAACTGAGCTCTGTGATACCCAGTAGATTCATTTTCATGTGAAGGATGAAAATAGCCAGCAACATGTTAACAAATTCCACAGGGAGACCAATTGTAATGATAAAAATAATCTGACGTGGGCATGAATTTGCAAATACAGTGCTTTATGGATCGCTGAAAAGGAAAAGGCTGTCTTAAACATTTTCTCTATATTAAGATAGAGGTAGGGAAAAACTCCCTAGCCTCCTCATTAAGAATGGAGTACATGAGCAGTTTCCAAAGAACAGAGGCCCAAAATGATGCATCTCTCTATCTTATTTAGAAAAAAACCCATGTACCAGGAAGACTGCTTGTGTAAGTTGTCATCACTTCTACAGCATTCAGCTGACTGAGAAAAGGCGAGGTCTGCATGAGTAGCAAGTTTCACGTACTGGTAACTGCAGAGAAGAATGTAGTTTCCCGTGCAAATAACTGATGCTGGATCAAACCTCATGTTTTGAGGAGCACATGTATAATTTCCAAGGTTTTGGGGCTTTTCCAAGAATTGCCTGTGAGTGTAGGAGAGCCTCAAGATGCTTCCTCCGCCTGCGTCCTGGGAGAGCGCTGGTATGTTAGAAAATGTCAGCAGAGACGGACCTTAGACACAACTTAGCCCCTGGGGTGGGTAGGCATTTTCTGGTGGGAAAAGCAACATTCCTCCCCCTCCAGCTGGAAACCTTATCTAACACCATTGCTTATTAAAGCACATTGATGGATGGAGGCATGCCTCTGCAGCAGTTCACCTCCTAAGGAGAAGCAGAGCCTTCGGTAGGATTCTCACCAACACCACTTGGAGCAGGGGGTGTTTCTGTGCAGCCACGGTCTGAACGGAAAGCTACAAGCTGATAGCCCGGGTCAAGGAGAAGGGAGGGCATGGCTGGATGTAAAGAGGGAGATGGGAGAATAGAAGAAAATAGAACCAACTATTTACCAAAATAACAGATACAGTCTTCACACTACGTTGCAGTTCAAGTGACAGTAAAACATCTGGCAGTCTCAGAGAAGGATCGTGGCTTTGCCAGTATATTAGCAGCTTTGCCTACAAACATTTTAATTATGATTTTTGAGCATAAAAACTGTTTTAGCAGGATTCATCATCTGCTGTTGAAACATTTTCCACTGGAACCCTTGGTTTTTGCAGTCCCTAGGTATTTACTGCTATTAAATTAACACATGAAAAGATGCTTATCAGTCCCATCCAAAAAATATTCTGTTGCATACAAATGCTTTAGTCTATTTTTGTATTTAATCGTCCATAAATAAGCAAACTAAGATCCAGTCCCATAGCACACATGCAAGCCACATGAACATCAGGTGCTAATTTTCAGCACACACTTGATTTGTGAAAAAATTGAGCAGAATAATCTTCCTAAGCCCTGGTTAGTAGGAAAGTGGACTGAAGCAGAGTTACAGTTACAGAAAGGCCTGTGAAAAGCAGAACAGCAGATCAGGCCTGTGTTATATATTTTTTCTGATGGAGTTGTGAAGGACGGAGTTTCCAAGGAGATATGGCTGGTGAATGATGCAGCTACACTAGAAAAATTACTTGGAGTAGACATAGCTGTCAAGTATGGGCCTACAGGTACAGGTTATTCTGCTGAGATAAGTGATACTGGAAAAAAAAAAAAAACGTGCCTCTGTTAAAAGTCTTTTTCAGAGATAGTACAGACTGAGAAGACTTAGCACACCCAGATATGGCCCAGGTTATGGGGGTAACCCTTCAAAGAGAGACCATGACTCACCATCCTTCGCTCCTAAACTCCTTATCTTTTGCAAGATAGTGAGTGAAATTATTTGTTTTATCAAATCCTGTCAAATCACTTTATCCCCAGAAAGCTGTCTGGAAAACCACGAAGGAAGTGTAACAGGCGTGCGTGCCCTCAGGCAGGGGAGAAGCCAGCTCCCGTTTTCTCAGGCGGAGCCAGCTGAAGCCACCAGAGAAAGAAGGGACAGAAAGTTGTCACACTGTGGGTACTGATAACAAGCTCCCTTCATCATTGCAAGGGGTATTACCGATTTCCTTCTGCCTTCTTCCTTTCTCTAACTGTGCATACCTTAATGTTGAGTTTACACCATGCCGTTTAGGCAGAGCTGATCAACAGGCTGTTCCTGCTGTAACTCCCTCCACCAGCTTGCACTGGGAGGGCACCAAGGAACAAGCCCAAAGACCAAGAAGGAGGTGAACTGGCAGAGAAAAAGGCCAGTGTGTTATGTAGGAATTTCTTTGTAAGCAAGAATATTAAAAGGGTGAAAATTGATTCATAATGAATTCAGGAGGCGCTCTCTACATATTTTAACTGCTTGGTATTATCTCATTGAAGAGGCACTTCAGGCTCACTAATGTGCATTGTTACACAAGCAAAGCACTCCAGCATTGATTTTTCTCTTGCAGAGGATTATGAATCAACATGATTTAGGTAACTCTATGGCTGCGAGTAATGGCCAGCCCCTGAAAGTTTAGCCAAGCACAGGAACTTTCTGGACAGAAGCAGTTTTGTATCAGTGCTTTTAATTACATTTGAAGACATAGATTGTCCGTTAATATTTGACCTCTAATTATGTTTTTAAGAGGCAGCTCTATTGAAAAACAGTTATATCATGAAGATGTGTGCAGAAGCTTAAACCAAAGCAATTTTTTTTTCCCTCTGCGGCCCTTTCAGGAACTTTTCCTTTAATGAGCAGATCTGCTTTTACAGAAGCAGAGGCCAGAGGGGCTAACACATGCACCATCACTAAGGTCCCGGGGGGGCTTGTGAACCTCATGGAGATGTTGTAGGTGTATGTGCTACAAGGGTCGAAGCCAAGAAGCAAGTAGGTGCTGCCCTTGCTTGCATCTGGAGGCACTGAAAGGATGCAATTGCAAAGTGGTGGCTGTGCGGTGCAACAGCCGCAGCAGGCTCCACTCCGCCTGCACGCTGCATCCCGTGGTTTTCCTACCAGCAGGACTGAGCAGAAGTTGCTCCAAGGCATCCAGCACCTGCCTGTTGTGCAATACTTCTCACTTAGGCAAGAGGGGGAACAAACCCTCCCCTCCACGGATCCCTGAGAGCATAAATACAAACTGTAGCTAAGGAGTAAGCATTTAGTGCTGGAATCACAAACGGATTTGCTTGGCCTTGCACTTCCCACTCCGGCAATCAGCAGCTATTTGCTGTCTGTGATGGCTGCCAAATTCGGTGACCTTTTGGACAGCAGAGAGCCAGGCAGGGCCCTCCTGGGGCCGGGGGAGTTTGTAGTTCTCTCTCCAGGATCCCACTACCTGCCCTAAGCTGAGAAAAAAAACGAGTTTCTTTTGTGTTTGTCTCCTCTTTCCTCAAAACTCCCCAGTCTCCGAGCTGTCCAGATGTGCTGATATCATCCAGCAGGCCTTGCACAACTTCCCTCTTGAAAGAAAAAAAATAAAATAAAAGTGCTGCAGTAGCAGTTCCTATGGAAATTTATTATTTTAATAAGATCCTCTGAAGCACTCAAAACCAAACTAACAGCTGTTCGGAGACCAGTTGTTTCCCCTGAATTCATTGAATTTCTGGGTGAGCATGGACATTTGGGATATAAATTTGAACACTTCTAAAACTGAAGCTCAGAAAGCATCCAAACCAGAAACAATATCTTGATGAAGCTGAAACATGGATTTAGCATTCAGGTCCCTGTTTTCTTTTCCCTCTGGACAGGGGAGAAAAAAACCCACCAGTTTATTGCTCTGTTACTCATGGCGTCAAATAGATTTAGGTGTAACATAAGGAAATCTCTTGTGTTAGATTTAAGGCCAAACTGCAGGTGTACGCCCGAGCTTTCATTAAGAAACCACACAGCCATATTCTCTTCTGTGCCTCCTGTACAGCCTCTGTAGGATTCACCACGTTACTTCTGACTTAGACCAGCACAGAAGAAAGGGAAAGTGGTCCCAGCATGGCAGGGATGACTGCGGGGCCATGACAGGATTCTATAAAGCCCTGCGTGTCAGGAAGGAGCTGCATAAGGGTCCTCCATGATGGGAACTGAGGATCATAAAGCAATGACCATGCAGCAAGGCTGAAATGATATAAAGGATATATTTTCTTCACATCAAATACAAGTGAGCCATAGAAATTAGCCATGAGATGTTGTGAACACTAAAACTCATCTGTTTTCAGAAAACTAGATAACTCGGTGGAATAGGGATCCATGGAGGGCCGCTATATTCAAAAGCACCACCTCTGGCTCAGGAAGCTTTCAAGTCACAGACTCATGGGGGTGTCTCAAGCTATTACTTTCCTTGTTCTTAGACTCTTTCCTAGGAATTTGCCTTGGGCTGATGCTGGAGGCTTTTGGTCTGACGCAGCACAGCTGTACCTGTGCATGGGAAGGGAGTATGGCAGCATGACACCCTTCTCATGACAAAAAAATCCAGGCCAGAACAGGATGCACAAGGGATTTGAATGGATGCACAATGGATTTAAAGCGGATGCAGTGTAGCACCTGGACCCTGGGAGAGGGTGAGGAAGCTGAGACTACCCTTTGGGGCAGGACTTGACCCAAAATTTCATGTGCCTTTTTGGTTTCTCAACTGCGGGTTGACACAAACTCTCCAGGATCCCACTGAGGACCCCCATGGCAGTTCAGCCCTTCTTGGGTTTTGACTTCAATGTACAAGCTTCAAAGACTTGCCAAAATGTCAGGTTTGTTTTTTTTTTTTAAATATAAACAGTACTCAGGTTGATATTTACCATGCTTAATTTAATCGTGTTTGGTGCAGAGATTGTAGAAATTCTTTTTCATACACAGACATCCTTAAGAATTAATCAGGCAATTTCCCCCACCACCTGGAAAGAGCAAAGAGCATTCTGTCGTAGGACCTTTTTGTGAAGATTTTTGCGTGTTGCACTTTGTTTCGTTTTTCAACTAGACAAGTCACTGGACAGCATGACAGATGTGAAAAAGCTGTTTCCTTTACATTGTACATTCAGATGGAATTTATTTCCTTATGTATCACATGTGATTAAGCCCAAAACCTTGGTCTTACAGCAGGTCTGCAGTATAATTGCCATAGATCTGTGTCGTCTTCCTTCACAGGTATGCAAAGGAGCGTGAGAGCTGGCTACTGCCTCTGCTCACATAGAAAGCGACTGCACGAGGATGTAATCTGTTGAGAAACTGTGACCCTGGCAGAATTTTATTTGTAGAAGGAAAGTGGACAAACTTTCTGGGCTGTGTAGGAATATATCCGTGCCTTTTCAAGTCCGACAGTGGTGTCCTTGTGCAGGGGTGTGGGATGAGCTACTGAGATAACTCTGTCCCCTTGGGTGGATGTCACTGTTTTGGGTTGGATCAGGCATTGCCTTCCTCCTCCTCCTCTGCGTTCGGTTCTTGCACCATCACACACTGACTACAGAGCTGTGCAGCTACTGTCCTCAGCTTTCCAACTTCCTCTCTGTGCATTGCCTCTCTGACAAACTTTCCTTAGAGGAGAATGGGAGAAAGCTGACAGTCCCCAAAATGCTGTCCAAGTGCCACTCTCTTCTTATCTAGAGCCAAGGAAACACCTCAGTATATTTTGCCACCTAGAGGTCAGCCTATCATGAAGTCACTCGTTTTTGTATACAGCAATTGTGAGAGATGGGGAAAAATTACTTTTCCAATTCAAATATGCTTAAACCATCTTTCTTGAGAGAAAAAAAAAAAAAAATGTATATACACTTAACTTTAAAGGCAACGTTAATTCCCAAGGACCTCAGATAACTATAGGGCGTGCATGAATTTAAGCAAGGCACCACATAATTCTCTGTAGCCCCTGCATTTCTTCCACACACAAGTTCGACGATGAACTGCAGAAGGAAGCAGACTATCTGCCTATGCCTAGAAGAATATGTATGGACTAATTCCTCTACTACACCAGTGTGAAATGCTTTTAAAGAGCCACTTACAATCCTCTTATGTCAGCCAAAGATGGCAGAGGAAGCCAAGGAGACTTTCGAGTCTCATTTTCGAGTGACCCTCAGTAAGTTCATAGACAACACCAAGTTAGGCAGGAGTGTCAGCCTGCTTGAGGGTAGGAGGGCTCTACAGAGGGATCTGGACAGGGTGGATCGATGGGCTGAGGCCAATGGTATGAGATTCAACAAGGCCAAGTGCCGGGTCCTGCACTTGGGTCACAACAACCCCATGCAGTGCTACAGAAGTGGGGAAGAGTGGCTGGAAAGCTACCTGATGGAAAAGGACCTGGGAGTGTTGGTGGACAGCTGGTTGAATATGAGCCAGCAGTGTGCCCAGGTGGCCAAGAAGGCCAACAGCATCCTGGCCTGTATCAGGAACAGTGTGGCCAGCAGGACTAGGGAGGCGATTGTCCCCCTGTACTTGGCACTGGTGAGGCCCCACCTCGAATACTGTGTCTGGTTTTGGGCCCCTCTCTACAAGAAAAACATTGAGATTCTGGAGCATGTCCAAAGAAGGGCAATGAAGCTGCTGAGGGGTCTAGAAAACAAGTCTTATGAGGAGTGGCTGAGGGAACTAGGTTTGTTTAGTCTGGGGAAAAGGAGGCTGAGGGAAGACCTTATCACTCTCTACAACTACCTGAAAGGAGATTGTAGCGAGGTGGGGGTCCGTCTCTTTTCCCAAGTAACAAGTGATAGGACAAGAGGAAATGGCCTCAAGTTGCACCAGGGGAGGTTCAGATTGGAAAGTACGAAAAATTTCTTCACTGAAAGGGTTATCAAACATTGGAACAGGCTGCCCAGGGAAGTGGCAGAATCGTCATCCCTGAAGGTTATTTAAAAGGCAGGTAGACTTGGTGCTTAGGGACATGGTTTAGTGGTGGTTTTGGCAGTATTAGGTTGATGGTTGGACTCGATAATCTTAAAGGTCCCTTCCAACCTGGATGATTCTATGATTCTATGAGACAGCGTGTTACTTATCTTTGGGAAAAAAAAACACAGCATGCACTCATGCTCTGGCTGAAGCTGACTGAACCTCCCTGTGAATGTGCCACTAGTTGGGTTGCTTCCTTCAGGACCTCAAAATTACATGAGCTGAATCAAGGCCTATAAAAGACATCTTTGCACAACTTTTAGTGACCATACTTGCAGTGGTGTTAGGAGGTTCTGCATCTCCTCTATACCCCAGGTCCTTAAGATATTTCATCTCAGTTACGTGACCATGTCCACAGCCATCTCCTCCGCAGGGCCCTCTCTTGCTTTCTCCTTTTCCTCCCTATTCCATCCACACCACAGCTATATCTGGCCTCATTTACAAGCTGTAATTTTCTTTTTTCAGGTTTCTTCTCTTCCTCTTTTAGAAGGATAACTCTCTGGGTCTGCCAGCTGCGGTGAGGGACAAAGAAGTTAAAATAAGGGAAAAGAAGTCAGACATATTCCTTATTATTTATTATAAAAGTCTAAGTTTAGATTTAGCCCTGAAAACCTATCAAATTACAAATCTAATCCCCTTGCCAAGTAGCACCCTGAAACAAGCATAGCCCCAGGTACAGCCTACTGTGAGGAAGGAGCCAGAGCTGCCAGCTAATTACCCACCCCACCAGAAAAGCTGCTGCAAGCTCTCAAAACATGTCTGAGGAGAAAAACAACAAAAAGCGATCTGGTGGGATTGGAGGGCGGGGGGTGTGGGGGTGGAATAGGTTATTTCAGAAGGATTAAGAGGTCAAAGGACTCAATGTGGAGAAGTCAGCCCAAATCTACCCAAAGCTGTTAGCATGGGATCATCTGAAAAACAAATCCAAGGGCTAATCCTTTAGCCTGTTTAGGAGAGTAGTGCATGTCAGAGATGTTCCCCCTCCTCCCGCGGGGCATGCCCTGCTTCAGGGATGAAGTCTCATGATGACCCTCCTCCGATGTCCCTCCAGCTGTGACACCACCTCTTCCTTTGTCCCAGGTTTGCTCCCTCCTTAAATGTAAGTACAAGGAAACCTGTAGGGGCAAGGAGGAAGCCCAAGGGCAAATTCTTCCTCGGGATACCAAATACAGGGCACTGTCATTCCTCTCAAGAGGAGGGTATAGCAGGAAAGAAAATACCAAGCCTCCCAAGACAGCTCCCATCTTTCCAAGGAGTCAGAGAGCTGTGTTGTTCCGGTGTGAGGAGGACATATATGAATGCACTGTGAGCAGGTGAGAGTTGGGGTATCTCAGCCATGTCAGGGCTGATTTGGTGTTTGCATGGCCATGTGTACCAAACAGTTTGCTTCAAAACAGAGGGTGTGTTCTGCTTCCTAGTTGCATAGTGGAAAAGAAGAAGACATGATGAAGATCATGTGCTGTGGTCATCCCAAGGCTATGAACATCCCTCACAGATGTCTCTCACCTCAAAGATGTAAAGAGAAATACCAAGAACTGCTTTCTCCACACATAACAAACTCAGTGTATCTTTCCAATTGCAATCCCTAATATTGCCCTTCCTGATAGTTGAGGGTAGGGAACAGCTCTGTACCACCTACAGGCATCCTCTGCTCCACAGGTGTTTCCAAGAGTTGTTCCTGCCCCACACACAGACTTTTCACGCAGCCCAGGTTAGCAAAATAAGCTGCAGAGCAGCAAAGAAATAGGCACCCGCTCCCAAGGACGATCCACGAGCCTGCCCATTTCATTTTTCTCTTCTAACACTCCAGTTTAAAGGGTATAAACTTGGTTACATCACCTTACAGACACCAGTTCTCTAGATGACAGGGCTTTTCAGCAGCCTCAAAGCAAAGCAACTGGTGGTTTTCTTTGGGATTAGGGGCCTGACCCACAGCAGCTTTAAATGAAGGTGTCTCAGTCAGCTCTGGATGAAGTCTGTGTGCGGGGTCTGGATGAGCTGCGGTCACGTCTGTTGCTGCGAGGGGGTGGGGGGGAACCCTCTAGTTCTGGCTGTGGCTCCTTTGCCTAAAGCAAATATACTTTTCCAGCAATACTTCAGTAAGAAGGGCTGAGCAGGACTGCCTTGCCTCTCTCCTTCCCCGCCCCGGGAAGGGCAGAGTGGGTGATGTGACTGCTGGCACCGCTCGCTGGGCAAACCCCAGCCTGGGGCTGGCGCTCCCCAGCTCCTGGCATTAAACTTTTAGGGCGAGGCACCACCTAGAGGCATGCGGGCTGTAGTAAGGCTGGAGAAGATAAGCACCGCCGGGCTCCAGCTCTTTTCGGCGACAATAACGATGTAGTACCGTGCCTATCGGAAACTAAAAGCCTCAGCGCTCCCGTTTGCCTGTTTCGCATTTTAGCACAAGTTGACTAGTTTGAACAATAAATGCAAACCTGGGAAAGCTGTGGTCAGAGGGGCTGGGAGGGGAAATTCTGCCCACAGCAAAAAGAGGCCGGTGGGGCTCTGTAACTGGGGTATCTCCGTAACCCAGACAAGATGTGCTCAGTTTACTATTAACTTGCTTTAAGCTTGCCTTTTTTTTTTTTTCTTTTCGTGTGTGTAAGTCCCAGCCTCAATTTTTAGCTATTAAACAAATGCAGATTTTTGCAATTGCATGTTGTCATCATCCACAACATCACAGCTTTTTAGTCTTGAGTAGCTGAGCAGCCTCTCCGGGCCAGAACAGACCAGATTTATAGCACTACCGAGGGAAAGTTGAGCCATTTTTCTTTTCTCCTTATGCAAGTAATTCCCTTTGGGACCTTGTCGGTGAGCTGAAGTGTCAATTCCCTGCTCTGAACCCTCTGGGCTCCTCTCCTTGCATTCAAATCCACTCTCCAGAACCTGGTGAACAAATTCCTTCAGAAAACAGATCCATATACCTTAATCTTCTACCTCCTTCTCATTTTCTTCTTTCCAGGTTAGCCTTTTCTTTTTTGCAACCTCTTTTTCTGCTACAAACCTGTTGCTGGCCTCTCCCGTGTGAGAACTTAAAAAGTAATTGCTAGGTCTATGAAGGCAGAGTTGGTTTTGTTTGTTTTATGCCATAGGGTATGTGTCATGAAGTTTATTGTATCATTGAAGTCTGTTATTACTATGAAGTAGCTCTCCATAATAGTAACTAGATCACAACTGGAGACTAGCCCTGGATCTTCTGTGCCTCCCAGTTGGTATTATCCTATACTTTGTCTTCCTGTCCAGGGAGAAACTTTCAAAGAAATGCCAAAAGCCACTTTTAAGATCCAGAATAGCAGCCTGTGTAATATTTCTAATATCCCCAGACATGTGGAGAACATCACTAAATCCTTGTGGTGAGAGAACCACACCTCTGCCAGAGCTGAATGGGGAAAAAAATAATACTCCCTGAAGCCCCTTAGACTATGATTAAACTTCCTAATAAAAAGATAAATGCCCTCTGCTGAATGAAGCTTCTGAGCTTTGGATTTTATACGCCAGGAGCACACTCCACAAGAGGCAGGTGACCACAGCAGGGTGACCGTACGCACCTGTGAGCCCAGAAACATGAATTTCCTTTCTTAGTATTCACAAGGATGCAATACCTCTCAAGATGCTCGAAATACTTCTGTCACCTGCACTCTGCCAGGTACTGGCACCCCACAAAAGGAGACACATCCGTCCCTCATTCTGTAAGCACTTGAGCATCTGCTTAAAGATATTATTGAAGTCAGTGGAACGGGTCACACAGTTAACACTGAGCACCGGCTATGTGTTGAAATGAGCCCAGCAGCAGGGACCTCGCAATTTCGGCAGCTGCACGGATCTTCTCTTGGAACTGTCTCTCTTGAATGACCCCCCAAAATGCGTATTTCTTCTTTGTGCCCTGTTTTAGGCTTGACCCCTGAGATTTTCAATTTTCATGCCTCTTTCATGGTACGTGCTGCTCTGGGACTAAGTTAAATGTCAATGTTACATTGCATAGAGGATGCAGCACTTTGTAGTTCTTTCATTGCTTAGCTGTGTTTCTCGTGCAGTGGGCTGACACGACTGCTTCAGGACTTCGGGCTGTCAAATAACCTTTGAGGAAGCCATGCCCTTGGTGATAAGACCAAAGAAAAGGGGGGGAGAAGCCTTTTTATTTTAAGGAACAGTAGTTTAGATTGCAGGCAACTAATCAGCACCTTCTTTTGCTACAGTGTACTTTGCTTCAAGGAGAGGTACGGCGGGTTCCCTATCTCAAAGCTGCAGTTTACCGTAACTGCTCTGGAGGAGGAGGATGGGAGAGGGAGCGCTGGCCCCAAGGGCTCCGCTCACCCCCTGGCACCGCTGGCGCCTTTTGGGGAAGCCTCGCACTGCGGCCCTTTGCGGTAACGGGGTTCCCTGCCCTTCCAGCAGCAGCTTTGGAGATGAGCAATGCTAGGCCCGGTTGCTTATTTCCCAGAATTTCTCATAGCACAGTGTTAGTTGCAAGGGGCGAGAAGCCAGACGATTTTACTCCAGCTGAATTGCCACTGGTTTATTTTCCGTAAGGCACACACGCCTGCAGTGGCACACGCATAGCAAGCGAGCTCTTAGCTGAAGATGACTGTTTCCAGTAAAATCCTCTCTTTCCTTGGAGAGTTGGAAATCCCAACTTCTCATCGTAAAGAGTATCTTACACAACCCCGAACAAACTGCAAGGAAAACAGGATGCTATTTTCATTCAAGCGTTGTAACTGACATTCATGGGTGACTGTCATGGGGAAGTGACAGCATGGAAAAAGTGTGAATAGTAACTGCAGCAAAAGGTAGGTGCCCTTTGGTGCCCTGCCTCCTCCTTTTCTTGTAACAAGGGCAATGGAAGAAAATGAAACAGGCATCTGTTAATTAACAGATAGTGTAATTTCTCTAGAAAAAGGAAGCGGGGATTTCTGGTTTGCCTAATCCTGAATCGGTTTCCTGTGAAGATAAGTGGGTTTCGAGAGGGCCACTTTGCCTTTTTGCTTTTGACTTCCACTTTGCCAGGGAAGCAAAATAGACAAAGCTTGAAGCTGTGTCATATGGTCCCATTCAAAGAGCAAGTATCAGCAAAGGAAGCAAGGCATTTTACTTCTTTTTTTCCGTTATGCAAAATGAAACATTTTCAAATTTAGCGCCAGCTCTTCTTCTGGGAAAAGTTCTGGTCACCGGTGGCTGGAGAAAGGCTAAAAAATTCGGTGTCAGGAGAAAAGCTCCTTGAGAAATGAGGCCTCTGAATCATGTTTCTTGTGTTTGGCTTAGACTTTCTCTTAATTAAGTTTCATTGTTCTAGAGAAAAGTGTGATTTTAAAGCCATTTTAAAAAACTGGAACAAAACTACATGGATAACTCACTGCTGAAATGTACTTAAAACAAAGTACTAAACTTTTTTTTTTTATCAGGTTTGAACCCTCCTTACTATTCTGCCCTCCTAACCATTTTACTTCAGGACCACTTATTTTTTAAACATTTTAGTTTAATCTGCTTCTGCTCGGTTTCAGCTGGTGTGAAACTAGTTTAGCTTTTCAGAAAGAGTCTTCACTGGAAAAAAAGAAATATATTTGCAAGAATTTGAGAAAAGCTGGTCTGCTCTGTCAGCTGATGGCTAGAACTCTACTGTGTGATATATACAGTTCCTATTTTCACAAGACTCATCCTAAACCCAGTGTAAGAAACAGCTGTTCTTGGCTGTGGCTGTTGAAACTGAAACCAATACTACAGTTTTACAGCATAATCCTGTTAGGAAAGGTGGAATATGTTTGTCTTTAAATAAGAAGAAGATGTCATTAAAAACTGTGAAGCGACTATAAATGTTGGGGAAAATGACACTAGGGAGCAGTTCTGAAGGCAATGGCTGCTCGCTTACAGTGACACTGATAGTAACAGGATAATTACAACTCAGAGTCAGCTAATCTGAACAGGATTAGTCAAAGGACAAGTGGTTTTCTGCATGTACAGTACTGGTAGCAAAGGGGGGAAAAGGCTTCATCCACGAACTACTTTTTTT
>NW_009648242.1:1690710-1698094 GCF_000708025.1 Charadrius vociferus | reverse complement strand
CCTGCTGAGGCTTCTACCACTTCAGCTGAACGCCTACAACTATAATACTGAACATATACAGGAAACTTTTTTGCCATAGTGAGTAAATCTGCCTGGAATAGCAAGAACAGAAAGGTCTGGCTGCAGGCATTAAGCCTGCAGTGGGGTTCCCAGTGGTACCAACTCTGGTTCTGCTGAGTAACCAAAATGGAAACAGCTGCTGAAAAATTCCCAATAGAGACATGCCTCAAGGATGCTTACTGAAAGTAGTCAGAAAAGTTTGGCCTCATTCCTATATGCTACACATCATATATGGCAAATGTCGACATCCAGCCCTGTTAGGCAGGATCCTGGAGTGATATACAGCCCCTTCCCTTCTAGGGGTTTCTCAGCCCCTCATATTTCCCAGGCACTTTGTTGCGTGCTGGTGGCAGTGCCGACGCTGCAGGCTGCGTGCACCCTTGAGAACAGGCTCCTTCTTGCAACTGAAGGACGTAAGGTGATCTTAGTGCTGGGGCAGCAGCAATTCTCAAGCTGCTGTTACTGTTTTCTTGGCCCTGGCAGGTAATGAAATCTCCTTCTTGTCAGTGTCACCAGTGAGTAATTGTCATGACAACCCCTGGATCTGTGTGGTCCTGTCCTGGTTGGAGCGACACAGGACTAATTTCTCTTCTAATACTTGGGAAAACTGCACTTTTAGAAGACTCTAGTCTCTGAATTTGTGAAAGTATTTACTTTGTAGCCAGCTATGGTGTGTGGGTTTCAAGGTCTCGGTGTTTTTGAGCTCGCCAGGTGCAGGGATGAGGAGGAGCGAGACCCGGGCA
Source organism: Charadrius vociferus (assembly GCF_000708025.1). Taxonomy (NCBI): domain Eukaryota; kingdom Metazoa; phylum Chordata; class Aves; order Charadriiformes; family Charadriidae; genus Charadrius; species Charadrius vociferus. Next base: position 1,697,291 of record NW_009648242.1, on the reverse strand, counting down.
CTCGACCCAAGCTGGCCAACAGGATTATTTCATACCATGAACGTCACATTCACTATAAATTAGAAAGTTTGCTGTGAAGTTTGGTCCCTCCTTTGATGGCTGCCATCCTGAGAACTTTATGCCCCGGTGCCGGCCTCCTGAGCCCTTCCCCTCCTCCTTAAGCCGCAGGGAGCGCAGCGTCCGACATTTGCTGTCCACAGCTGGGAGTGCACAGCTTCCTACTGATAGAATTGGCTGAGTATAATCTTTGCATATTCTGTATTGGTTCTTTAGTGCTATTAATGTTAATCATCTAATATTACCCTATTCAATCTGTTTATACTTCAGCTCCCGGGTTTCCTTGTTTTTCCCGATTCCCTTTCCCTGGTGGGGAGGGGTCATCAGGTGATAGAATGATGGGCTAAACAATAACAAATTGTTATGTGTTTCTCAAACCATAACAGGTCCATATTTTACCTCAGACACAGAGTATATATTTTAATGCATATATGTCACTTGAGAAATAAGAGGGTGCCCCTCTTATTGTTCCTCTAAAAATAAGGAGAGCTTCTGAATTTTACTTCATTTTTGTTTATTGTAGTTTATCTACAGCTTCTCACCTCTGACAGCTTTTGGTGTAACTTGTTCAAGCTGAGACTGGGTGCAAGAAACAGCTGGAGCATGTTTAACGCAATGTTTCCTCACAAAGCTGCCTTCTCCTGGGAGAAACAAGGGCAGATAAAGACGAGGAACTGCAGCTGGCAAGAGGTCATCAGCATTTCTTTTCCAGGCAAAGTATGCCCCAGTCAAAAAAACCCCACAGACTCGAGCATCTGCCCAAATGGACAATGAGTAGATCTTTAATACTAGGAGCACTGGTTCATACGAGGCTACTTTCCTACCTACCTTCCAGGCAATGATGCATGGAAGCGTAGTGCTAACGGATTTGGGAGCAAAGGAAGTATCTGGAACAAGTAAGCAAAGTAAAACAAGCCCATACCTACAGCTCAGGCCGCATCTAAAGTCGTGGTGTTTCCTAGCACATACTTGTTCTTCTCACAAAGAGAACAGTGGAACCGGCAAGCCCCGCTCATCTAACCCCAGGCTGAAAAGGAGGTGGCAAAACAGTCACAGGGGGGCTACATGTGGTAGCGAAAGGGCTGTGCTGTAAGGAATGTTCAACACCATTCTTGGAACAACGTGTTTGCTAATAACCTTCATTTCAGCAAGGCTTTTATGCACTCAGGAAAGGGTAGAGCCAGCTAGCTCTGAGAAACTAACTTGAGTCTTTGGAGACAGTCTTATTCAAAGGTGGAGCAAGACACATGGTAGATGAAAAAAACAGGCATGAAAAGTCAATCAAATTCATTAATTCAAGAAAGCACCTTTGAGCAAGCTGCATGAACCGAAGATCTCCCAAGTGCCTTTTCTGAGAAAAGCAACATTGAATCCAAGAGATGGACAAATCAAAACAGCTAAAAAGTCCGTTTTAATAAGCAAACTTCTGCATACTGGAGAGGGCTGATAATGTAGCGGGCAGGATACAGGACGCAGGTTTGAGTAACTCAGCTCATTTCTCCATTCCCCCAATAATTTCTCATGGGACCTTGGGCAAGCGACCAACCTGGATTCATCCCCAGCTAACTCTAGATGTTAAGAGGAGGAAGGTGCCTAAATGTAGGACTGTCTGCACCTTAGGCCCCTTTCCATAGTCTAGAGGGCAATTAGGACACCAGGTGAACTAAGATGTTCGTCTAATTTAGAAACCATAGCAGAGCATCAGGAGAGTTAGACAGGACGAGTACTGGCCTCCTTGCTTCAGTTCCCAACTCTGGGCATGGGCATGGCATCACTGACTCTTTGCCAAGACTATAGGAAAGTGCCATTTATTAAAGAACACGAAACTCTGGAACGCGCTGTCAATAGGAGCAAGACGATCAGTCAGAGAGCTCTGCACGGCTCTTAGTGATTTGCTTCGGAAGATTTTCTAATTGGATGCTTTGGGGTTGACTTCCTTGCTAGCCAGACTTGCCAAGAAATAAGTAAACAAACCTGACAAAGCACATTTTCCACTAACTGTTATTTGCAAATAAGCATTCTGTCATATGCTGCTGTATTTGTAGAAGAGGCTGTATACGGAACCAGATCTGGTTTTCTACAAGTGACTGTTTCTGTTCTGTATTTTCCTTTTCCTCAATCCTTCTGTTGCAGGCTTTGCACTGATCTCTTGTATTTATTGATTATAATCCTTCTTATAGTTAAACTCTTGCTTGTGTAACCCATTCTTAAGAGGCTGATTATTGACACATGTAACCTTTTACCATCTTTTCACACTTCTAGAAGAAATAATTCGTACTGCTTGTATTTTGAACTTGACTGACGGAATGGAGCTGAAGACCATGCAGGAATACTTTTATTTTTTTTTTTTCCCCAAAACAAAGTTTGAGTCCAAGCATAGCTATGAGAATACATCACAATCCCATGGGATCAGAATACCCAGCCCAGCATTTTGTGTCTGACATGGCTGATGGTGGATGTGTCAGCTAGAGCACAGGGATAAGACACAGGGCTCCTTCCCCAAACTATTTCCCCGGGCTTTGGCAATTTGAGATTTTCTGAGCCAGAAGCGAGGTCTTTGCCTTGTAACTTCTACTAATATTGTCAGTGACATGAGAAAAACTCACGTCAATTAAAAAATTAAATCCAAGTTAAGCACCAGAGTAGAAACTGTTTCTAACGCCAAAGGGCTAAGGATTGAAATCCTTCGGAACCACTGCGTGCAGGATCCTGAGCTTCCACAGCAGAAATAACCGCCCGCCCGAGCCTGCGGGTGAGGGTGCCATCCTGGCACCGCACAGGGGACACCTTCAGCAGTACAAGCCACCCCTGTCACCCACGCAAGGCCTGGGAGAGAAGGCTCCGGTCACCTGCCCCATGTTACGCCCACAGAGCTTAACCTTCTCCTGATACTCTGCTTGCTGCCCCTGCACAAGAGCAAACGCAGAGTAAAAGATGGAAACAGGAGGAGCTGCTACAGCTTATGGGGATGGGGGACCGACAAGCGCCTCCAGCACCCCTGTGGCTCACTTCGGTGGGAAGCGGACACCCTTTCCCCACAACATCCAGAGATGGGTGGTAAAAGTAGGGGGGAAATTCCTGTTAACTCTCACCTAAAAGTTACGTGGAGTCTTTACCCCCAGATTATTTAAACATTTTCCTTTTTCCCACCCAATTTCCCCTCATCTAAAAATTGGCTTGGCTTCCAGCGAAACATTTCCCTGACACTTCCAGTTCTTTGTTGTGGAACGTACAAGTGGGAGGAAGGTTTCACAAAGGCACCTCTGAAACCTGAATCTTTGCAAACCGTCCTTCTTGTGTTTCTGGTAACAATTTTAGCCCTGGGAGAAACCGTGACCTTTGCTCAGTAAAGTTGATTTTCTCCTCTGTTTGAGCTCTAAGCTGCTTTTGATTTCTGTATTTTAAATGATATCCAGTCACTGCCACCTGGTGCCAAGGCATGCGTGGTCTGGAAGAGCTTTCTTTTCTCATCTGATGACGGATCTTCTGTGCCAAGTGTCATGCGGCTGCCACCTTCCTCCCCAGTTTAAATAGGGTTTTCTACGTGGAGTGAATTCTGGAAGGAAAATGACCATCGATGGGACTGAGCTGGGGAGAGGATCTGGCCACATGCTACAAACAGGTGGGGCTGGATTAGTGGCTGACCCCCCTCCTCTCCTCAGCACTTTAAGAGGTCACAAGTGTAGTGTGAGAGAGGCACCCACGTCCTTTCACAAACCTCAGTGACCAGAGACGGGGAGAAATGAAGAAAGATATTTTTCCAGAAATTATGCTTCTGCCCAAGGACCCCGACATCTGTAAAGGAAATGAGATGCGTTGTAGGCTGGGTAGTGACCAATGAAGAAGGTCACTTCCAAGAAGCCTAAATGAGTTAGCTCTTTAGTTTGCATGTTATGTAAGCGAGGAAGGGGAATCTTCCCCCCTCCTCTTGTGTAAGAAGGAGCGCAGGGGAACCCTAAGAGGAAAGTGAGGTGCAAGAGGGGCAGCGAGTGAAGTAAAGGGACAAGTTATGCAACTTCCACTTAATTGAGAATTGTGTTTCAAATCTGCAGAAAACAGCATGTTGCTCCCCTTGTTCCCTAGACAGAAAGGCACAGTTTTACAATCGCCTTTTATTGTTTTGCTGATAAGCAGGCATTTCACATTTCTGACACTATACAAAATGTCCTTTAGAAAACTCAGCCAGTGCCATGGCCTTTTCCATCTGGAACATTAAAACCAGAGCCTGGCTGGCCAGCTAAGTTTTCACCCCATAACACAGTGCCTCAGCCGTGGGCAGCCAAGGTACTCCAGCAAGAAAAGGAAAGAGCCTGCTGCCGACAGTCAGCTTCAGCTCCTGCTGCCACCCTCGCCCAAACGGGTAGCAGTGCAAAGACAGGGCAAACTCCCCGGCCCTTGGGGCAGGCTGGCTTGGCGTGCACCAGGACGACTTGACCTGTGCAACCTGCTCTAGGTGGACCCGCTCTGGCAGGGGGGTTGGACGAGATGATCTCCAGAGGTCCCTTCCAACCCCTATCATTCTGTGACTCTCTGACTTGTTGAGTACGTGACTTTGTGCCATCGTGCATGACTTCGTATTTCCATTCTGCAAACACTGACTGCCGGCCAAAGTTTAGTCCTGTTCTGCTTATTTTATAAGACCCCTACTGTGACCCATACTGTTACAGACTCCCACTATAAACAGCTATACAGTGAGCGACTCTTCCTTCTTTGGCAAAACTCCCAAAGGTATTTCTGCATGGCACAGACCTGCCCAGTGCCTCACAGTGTCCAAGGACAGGTCAGGGGGTTAACCCTTCCTGGGGAAACCCACCTCCCGGCCTGGCAACCCCTGTGGCCTGAAACGACCCGCATGAGCCACTGGCAACTGAACAGAAATTTGTTTTTGCATTACTCGCGCAGCAACAGGAATAGCTTGATTCTGGTTAGTCTTAAGACCTGAAAGTAGAGCTATCAGAAATCGCTGAATCAGAGGATGTGGATCTCCGACAACAATAATATTTATGAATCCTTACCAAAAAATGCTGCAGATGTTTTTGTTTTTACTTAACAAAAAAGCACCTTCAGAGGTCCCTGCACTATGTTTGTGCTTTGTTACTCAAAGGAAACATGCATGCCATTTTTGCCAGCTAACAAAATACTTTCTAACAAGGCATTTTGACAAAGCTGAAAATATCTTACACCAGTGTGAGTCATTTTGGCTTCAAGTGCACATCTCAGAAAAAGGAATCTCAGAAAAAAATCTTTTTTAAGTAAGTGCTGGCATGAAATACAGTCTTTAAGTGACAGGCCTGGAAAGGCTATGCATATTTGTATTCTATACAGAAACGATAGCTATCTTTCAACCCACACAACTGCTTTGAGTTCTTTCTTTCTTTTTTTTTTTTTTTAAACACCAAGAAGACAAAAAAAAATCACCCAATTTCTTTCCCAACTTTTTCATACTAATGAAGTTCTTTACTTCATTGGGCTACGATTACTTTTTATATGTAGCTAGGAGACCTCTGCTGGTAGATTCTTATCATAACTGCAATAATTCACAGGCACAGGTACAGATACATTGGTATTCTGTTAAGTGGTGTCCTACATACACAGGAAGACATAATACACAAGAAGATACAATCCCTGCTCTGAAAAATAAACTCCTATGCTGGAAAGGTGAAAAAAAAAAAAAATTGTATAACCCAGCTTTCTCCACTCACAGATGTTTTATAGGGCAGTTTTTAGAGAAGCTTTGATAAAAGGTATGACCATCTTAGGATGGGGCCATTGGTGTTTATTCAGCATAATGGTCTAAAGGCTCGTTATTGCTCGGAAAGCCCCTAAACTTCATCCTACTAAAAGCAGGGAGGTTATACTGAGGAAAGGATTAGTCTCCACTTGCATTCCTTTCTTGTACTTTCTCATACAATCTGCTAACAGCCATTGTGGGAGAAAGGATACCAGCTAAATGGACCTTTATTCTGACTCAGCACCATTGTAGACAGTCTGTCCGCTATGATACAGCAGCACAGTATAATTTGATACTTTAAAAAAAAAAAGGCCATTCACCTGAGGGATCACAATGCAACTTGCAGTTAACAGCCTCGGTCTTTGTGATATCCAAGGTCATTTCTATTATTACAGCACAGTGCACGGAAATACCACAAATACCAAGAGAGTCTTATCTATTTATCATAGGTGAAATTGGCACGCTTTGCAGCACAACAGCTCCACGTCGGATCACAGGCATTTGAGTTCATTTGAGTTTATATTCGGCGACTGGCTCTCTTGCTTAGGAGCTCAGTGGATTTCATGCATGTATGTATTTACGATGACATCGCTGTGGCCATTTCTGAAGTGTCCAGCTCCCACACCGACAGCTACTGCATCAGGCAGCAAATATAATCATGCCGGGAAAAAGAAAACTCACCCTGACCTTGCCAGAGTCAGCCGTAGGAGCCAAAGGCAAAGGCTCAGGCATATGTCTTCCCTCCTCCCGACCACACATCGTCGTCTTCCCCACCCCCCCCGCCGGCTGCCCG